>NC_132863.1:4338750-4648660 GCF_048164855.1 Canis lupus baileyi | reverse complement strand
AAGTAAAAGAAACAACAAGGGAATCAAAATGGTACACTAGAAAATATCTACTAAACACAAAAGAAGGCAGTAATAGAGTAATTAAGGAACAAAAAACCCACATAAGATATGGAAAACAAATAGCAACTTGGCAGATATAAATCCTCCTATATCAATGATTACATTAAATGAAAATGGATTAGTTTCTCCAATTAAAAGTCAGAGGTTAATTGAATTAATTAAAAAAAAACATGATTCAAGTATATAATGCTATCCACAATAGACACACTTTAGATTCAAAGACACACATGAAAAACTACAACAAAGAGTACAAAAATCCAGCAAAGATACAAAATAAATACATAGAAACCAACAACCTTCATAAATACAAATAACGACCAGATCAAAGACATAACAGAAGGCCCTGCTTGTAAAAACATTAGTATAGGTGAAGCACTTTCAGAAGAAATGTGCACAGCCTCTATGAAGAAAATTAAAATATCACTAGAGGATACAGAGAAAACTTAACAAATGGAAAGACCATTGGACAAGAAATGTCAATATTATAAAGATGTCATTTCTGGTCAAATTAATTTAGAAATTGACCACAAAGCAAATAAAAATATTAAGTTTTTTTAAAAAACTAGATGGCCAGTTCATTTCTGAGTTTATATGGAAAAAAAGACATTTTAACTAGTGAGAAAGAATCTTACAAAGTATTATATTAGAGATTAGATCATAGGGTGTGATATTTTATGAAGCTTCAATAATTAAAATAGTGTGATACTGGCACACCCATTGAACACAAAAGAAGACCGAGCAATAGACCCTCAAATATAAAAGAAAGTAATATGTAATAAGGGAGGCATTTCAAATCAATGGGGAATAGTTGGGACAACTGAGTAGCCATCTGAAAATAAATAAAGCTTGATCCATCCTTACCTTACATGGAACAGAAATAATTTCAAAAGAGTCAAATATTTAAATGTTTAATTTTTTTTTTTTTTTTTTTTACTTGAAATACCAAGAAAAAAAACACAAAGAGGAGGGGCACCTGGGTGTTTCAGTGGTTTGAGCATCCAACTCTTGATCTCAGGTCAGGTGTTGGTCTTGGAGTCGTGAGGTCAAGCCCCACATGAGTTTGGGCCCCATGAACCTACTTAAAAACAAACAAACAAACAAACAACAACAACAAAAAAACACAGGAGGATTTTTTAAAATAACTTTGTAGGAGATGACACTTTTCTAATGCTGACTCAGAAGCCAGAAGTTACAAAGGAAAAGACGGACATGAATATAATGTGAAGCATCTGCATGACAAAGTAAATCAAGTCTAAGGGGAAAAAGTATTGTGGCTCATATCAGGGCCTAAAGTCTAAAAAAAAGATGAGTAAATGAATAATGCAGATTAAACTTTTGCTTATAGCCATTGCACTGGATAGAATAAAAAAAAATTGAGGAAGTATGCTTTCATCATTCAAAAACGAGTATCTGATTCAGAGAGAAGTCACTCATGTCACTAACGAATGAGTAAAGTTCCAATATACAACTCCATTGCTTCACTTTCATTTTAAATGAAAGTCTCCACATTCTCCCATCAACTGCAATCAATTGGTAGTGGTACCAATGGCAATAGGATCAGGCATTGACCCGAAGTCACAGAATGAGCAGGAACAGCTGAGAGCAGCAGGACAGAGTTTTTAACAAGCACATATGAGGCATTCCTCTGGGAACCCTGTGAACTAACTGACCTTGGCAGAGTGATAAAGTTAAAGAGAGAGGACCTAATTGCTAGCTTAATTGGCTACTAATGTCCACAGGACCTCATGTATACCTACAGCCCTGTGAGGTCTAGGGACATGCAGGTTACAATTAATTATGGATTGAGGGTGACATTTTACATTACAAATATCAAAATAGCTTGACAATGTATATTATAAAAGGGGAAGGCTGTGATTTCAAAGTGATGAAACCAATTGACACGCCCAGAGCCCAGTGCTGTCAGTGAGGTCTTATGAGAAAAGTCATAAGCGGCGATACGTATCTGGAATATTCTACCTCTGACTCTGTAAGTTACTAGCTTTGTGAAGAGGGCAGTTGTAAAACTTTTGATTTGCTTGTCAGCAAAACAGGCTCCAGTGCTAGATGGTGCCATTGTCTCACCCAGATCCCAGTACTGGGCCAGCACACCCACCCTCAATGCAGTTGGGAGTGTGAGCTGCTGACCACTCACAGCTTCCTACCTTCTCCCAAGAACTGCCCCCGTCTGATGGATCTGCCTCACCTGGGAAGTTAGAGCCCCTGCCCTCCTCCCCAGGCAGCTCCTATATGACTGACTGCCATAGAGGCACAAAAGGCCAGACCTCTTGCCTCCAGGGGAACAATACAGAGTAGCCTAGATAGTGCTCTAAAGCCCCCATACCCATCCCATGGATCACACCACAGTGAGGACCACAACCTTGCTGGGCTTCTTCCCTTGTCCTATTCTGCTTGGCCCCCTCCCTTACTGAGAACCCTCTCTCAACAATTCACAGGCACCAGAATCCCTGCTTCAGACTCTGCCTCTAGAGACTTAAACTAAAAGAGAGTTTTAATTCCTGCACTTCCAATTTTACGTGGTTGCCATTCTGATACAAACTTCCAAGACCGGTTGAATTGAAGCCCTCTAGGAACCATGAGGACCTATGTGGGGTACAAGGTGCAAGGGGGGCTCAGCTGGGCTGGGCCAGGCAGGATACTAAAAGAGCAGTGGAAAGCAGCGTCATCGCAGGAGTGAAGTGTTGTTGCCAAGGAAGCAAGTCAACTCTAGCTGGAGGTGAGGCTGTGGCAGGTCGCCTTGACTGCGAGCCTAAGAGGGCAAAACAGGGTCCTTCAAGGGCAGTCCCTCAAGCAGAGGCCTGAGCTAGGCAGGCTGCTTGGTGGGTAAGCTGAGCTTCCCATGAGAAGGAACAATGAAAATAGAGTCAAATAAGTTCACATGAAAACAGCCTGAAAAGTGAAGTGCTGTATGGATGAGAGCTGGCGTTCTCCTTCATGTCCACATAAATGGGCTCCTAGGGGTGCACTGTGATCTAGATCGTAAACCACTTTCTGAAAGCTGGACAAGGCAAATCTCCTGTGTGGAGTCCAGCTCTGAGCCAGCAGGACGGCATGCGGGTACACTTAGGTCACAGGAAACTGCTTTCACAGACCAAAACCCTTTTGCTGGCATTAAGATAAACCATGATCTACCAAACTTGCAGGCTGCAGCAGAGCCTTTAATTCATATATTAGAAAAGTAGAAGGGCTGAAGCCCCACAACTTAAGCTACCATTGCCAGAAGCCAGAAGAGGAATTATAAAACGCAGGAAAAGAAATAAAAGACAAGAGCAAAAATCAATGAAGCAGGAAATAAATGTGCAGGACAGAAAACCCAGAAATCCAGAAGCTGGGTATTTGAAGATGAACCGAATTAATAAATTTCTAGCAAGACTGATGGGGAAAAGAGAAGAAAAGATTGACTTCCAGGCTCAGGAAATGAGATCCATTGCGTGTTAAATGCTCTTGAGGGGGGGTGGGGCTTCTGGGGAGCAGCCCCGGAGATGCCCTGCAGGATCGCGGGCGGGGAGCCCAAGCTGTCCCCCAAGCTGTCCGGTCACCCGCGGCCTGACTCTTCACGGCAGATTCTCCTCCGCGGAGCTTTCATGTCCTGCTGGAACCGACTTTTTAATAAAACCATTTGTCCTCCAGAGTGGGGATCGAGCACTAGCAAGATCAAGATGGAGCCTAAAAACAAGATCTGGCTTGTTTGGGGTTTTGTTTCGTTGTTTGTTTAGTTTTCCGTCTAACTGGGAGGCGGCGCTGCCGGGGAGTGGGACCTCTGCGTGATCTGCAAGGACGGCCGCCCCCTCGCCGGCGGGGTCCTCGCGCCGCACCCGCACCCCAGGACCTGGGCAGGCTCTGGGACCGCCCGGCCCCGGCGGGTACACAAGTGCCGTCCCGCGACTTGGAGCCCAGCCGAAGGGGACGGGCGGCTGCGGCTTTCCCTGGGCTGGGGAACGTCGCCCCCGGCTGTGCCCCGCCCGCACTTCTGCTCCCCGGATCCAGAGAAGCCTGCATCGCTGTCCTGAGCCGGCCTCGGGGAGTGACCGCCGCCAGCAAGAGGCCACTAAGGGGAACGGGTGTCAGTGGCGTCCGCTCCTAAGGAGGCTCCCGCGTGGGGCCTGTGACAGGTGGCGTGGAACACACCTTCCAGGGGAGCAAGTTGGGGTGTTTATTTGCTAACACCCCTTCGTGCTGGGTGGAGGGCTTCTCCCTGGAGTGTCAGCTCCATTTGTGAAGAGCAGTGTCTGGTCCGAAAGCTTCTCCAGGCAGCAGTGGAGGAACTTGTCACAGAGTCCAAAGGCTCTGAGGAGGGCCCGAGGTGCGCAGGCAACATAACATGGTCCAGCCCCTGTGTGCATTTCTCATTTCTCCTAGTCCAACCCACAGCCAGATCAGATTTCTTTACCTGTTCTCTTCCTGTTCCTGACAGGTCATCCCAGTTCCTTCCAATGCATGAGGTAGCATTTCCTCTGGGTGCGCCTCCCCTTTTCTCTTATTCTAACTCCTACTTTACGTTCAAAGGTCAACATGAACATGACTCCTCTTGGAGACTGTCAGTATCAGTTAAATCTCTTTCAAACATTTAAAATCACAACACTCAACTCCAATGGGCTTCAAAACAAATTATTGGCTCATTAAACTACAAAGTCCCAAGGGAGAGCAAGCTTCAGGCTCAGCTTGCCTAAGGTTCAATTGAGGTCACCAGAACATAGCTTCTCTTGGCTCCTGGATTCAGCCCTGTTGGCCTCCACACAGTCACTTTATTTTCAACAGCAAGGTGGCTGCCATAGCACTGACTCCGCATCTTCAAGGGAGAGGAATGAGATTTTTTTTCAGTAGCCCTTGAACAACTCCAACTTGCGAGCATTAGACCGGCTTAAATTACCTGCTCATCTCTGAACCAATCAAAGTAGCTAGAGGAAGAAATATACTTTTGCCTTTGGCCTGGGGCAAGGGGCTCGGGCCATGTTTGAACCAACAGGTGATGATGAATTGCTCCACAAATAAAACTTGGGGATCCTGCCTAAATAGGGTGAGGGAATGCTGAGGGACACAAAGCAGCAAATGTTCTCTTCTGCTTTCCTGGAGATCTCACACACACACACACACACAAAAAGATCTCACGACACCACCACCCAGCTTGAACCAAGCTGTGACCTTAGCGCTGGCTGTACTGTACTTGTAACTACTTTATGTGATTCTCTCCGCGGATGCCTGGTGAAAACCTTGAGGAGACCACGATTGATGTGTTTTTAGATCTTCACACATACTTACACCTCCCAGCATTACAAATTAGTTAGGTCCTTAGTAAATGCTTGTGGAATGAATGAATGATCAGATCTAAGCAATCACGTAGCCACTTAAATCAGAATAAGCACCAACACACAAAAACAAAGACAAGTCTCTAGCTAACAGATTGAGTTTTTATTGGTTTGTTTTACAAATTTTATTTAAATATAACATGCATAAAAAGTACATCAATCATAATAAATGTTCACACACTGACCACATTTATATAACCAGAAACCAGATCAAGAGACAATATTACCCAGAACCCCAAAAACTTTCATTTATTACCCACCTCCATGGAGAGCTAGTACCCGACTTCTAGCATCATAGATTAGTTTTGCTTGTTTTTGAACTTTGTAAAGTGTTCATTCTCATTGCTGTATACTATTCCATTATGGGAATATGCCATAATTTATTTACCCATTCTACTGTTGATGGGTATTCAGGCAGTTTCCAGTTTGCGGCTATGATAACTAGTGCTGCAATGAACATTCTAATGTGTCTCTTGTTCGTGAACATGTGGATGTATTACTGTCACTTCTACGCCTACCAGTAGAATTGCTGTCATAAAGTGGGCACGTATTCAGCTTTAGAAAATGCTTTAAATTTTCTAAAATGGGGGGTACCAATTTATACTTTCACCTGAAGTAGAAGAATTCAAACGATTGAAGTTTGTAGGGTTCATCTTTACACCCCATGAACACATTTTGGGTATCTTCACAGAGTTATGCATACAATAGATGCTTGATAAATACCTATGAGATGGATGAGTTAAGGCAGGAAGGAATGAATGAAGTAGCCCTCTGAAGAACACTGAAGAGCCACAGAATTTGCTGAAAGCAAACTTTCCCCTTCCTTGACTACAATGTGAATTAAACGGAAGACTTTGTGGAGGATTTCATTCATAATCCCTTCAAAATGAGTTAGTCCCGCTATGTACTAAATGGATTATGCATGAATCCCAAAACAAATCCGACTGCAATTAATGTTTTAATAAACCAGTTGCTAGTGTATGCAATACCCACAACTTGTCAGGAGGGATTTTATTATATTTATAAACATTAATTAGGTGTTTGTTATTGTCAAACTAAATTTAAAATAAATCCACAGCATCACTGGCCACTTGGGTGAAAAAAGTCTCAGTGGTGACTGTAATTAGAAAGTAGATGTGAGGGAAGAGCATTAATTAGTTAGCTAATGGCGAGCTTTCCACTAATTGAAATGAGGAGCCCCTATCTTGCAGGATGATAAAATATTGTAGGTGTGAGAGTAACAAGTGAGCGCCTTTGGTTATTAATAATAAGCCAAAATATTCGCTTAACCCTTCCTTTGCAGCATTTTCACACAAATGTTCATTGCCTAATAAAATATAAAGTTATAAGTTTTTTTTTTAAGATTGTATGTATTTATTTGAAAAACAGAGAGTGTAAGAGAGAGAGAGAGCACAAGTAGGGAGGGGAGGCAGGGGAGAGGAGAAGCAGGCTTCCTACTGAGCAAGGTGCCCAATGTGGGCCTGGATCCCAGGACCCCAAGATCATGACCTGAGCTGAAGGCAGATGCTTAACTGAGCCCCCCAGGCACCCCATAAAGTTTTTTTTTTGTAATAAAGATAAGAACAGGAAATGTTTGGCAGAATGAAACAGAATCTGCTCTTGCCAAAATAGAGAATGGGCTCCTGATGGCCAGATTTAATTTTGGTCCTTGTCTTTTTAAAACTCATGACCGAGACAGATGACTGCCTATTTTCCTGGTTCTCCTACTTCTTTGGACTCTCGTTCTCAGTTTTCTTCCTTATCCCTTCTCTCTTCCAACTTGCAAGCATTGGTGCTCTCCTAGAAGGCTAGCCCTTCCACCTTTTATTCTCGCACACTTTCTCCCATTACCATCTCCTGCATTGTGGTGGTTTCAACCTCCACCATTGTGCAGAGTCAGGGTCTGCATCCCTTGTCCTGAGCAACCAAGGTTCCACACTCAAAAATTCCCATCATCTGTTCACTTTTCCTAGTGGCTTGACCCCCAGCGACTGTGTAGGAGACATGTTTGATGCTTTGCCCAAATGCCCTTGAATCCCTTCTGTTATCTCGTGTTCTCCTTCCCTCACTTTTATGTGGTTCTGCTTCCGCACCCAGAGAGTTGGAGGTGCTGGCATTGCCCTGTGGGACCAGGCTGAAGCTGGGACCTGGCCTGAAATCTTAGCCCTGCTCAGTTGATTCCCTTGGCTATCCTGCTTCCTCATTCCCTTACTACTCTCCCCTGGAAGCATGTCTTTAATAAGTTACATGCACATAACTGTTTCCAGAAAACTTGGCTTAAGATATACACCCAGCAAAATGCATCCTCTTTCCCTGAGAAACATCGCTCCTTCTATTATCAACTCCTACGTGGTATTACCACCATCTAAGAAAGGATAACATTATACCCTTCCCCCATGTACCTGCTACTTTCAGCTGAACAGAAATCCTCCCCAAATCCCAATGATACAATTCCTCCACATTTCCTACCATCACTCCTCCCTCTCATCTGTTGCAGGAACATCTAGCCGCCCTCCAAAACCTCATGCTTCTTGTATGTGGTACCAGCATGTGGCTAGGTCTGTACCACAGATCCAAACCATCTTGTATCTGAGTGGGCTCTGTGACTGGTGCTCTATCTATCAAACTGGAAATGATGTGTGTCTCCTCCAGACCACGGTCCCCAAGAAGTGGGTGAGACTCTCCCGCCTTCTCTTCCTGCCTCCTGCTCCGAGGCAGAGAACCTGAGGTCCTCAGCACTATGGAACTGTAGGAAGGAAGGGGTCTGGGCTGCTGTACTCCTTTGTGGAGAAAAGCCTTCCAACTGAGCAGAACACTCTCCCCTAGACTGTGATGTGAATAACAAATAAGCTTATGTGGTACTAAGCCCACTGACATTTGGGGGTTTGGGTGTTATAGCTGCCACCATGCCCTTGATTATAACACAAGTCCTGCTGCCACTACTCAAGTTCAGATTTGGGGTCATCCTGCCATTATTGCATTAGCTCCTGACCTGGTCTCCTTCCTCCCTGCCCTTCACAGACTTACACTTTACTATTCAGTGTAATAAAGCGACCCCATGGAAATGCAAATCTAACCCTGCACCTCCTTCACTCTTTAAAACTCTTGAACCCTGCCCTGTTAAGTATAGGATAACAGTCAAATTCTGCAGCATCTTAAGACACCCCTGTGGTGGACAGCTGAAGGCATCCACTGTTTCACTCATACCTGGACAGTCCTTCCTTGCATTTACCCAGTTGGTTCCTAATTGTCCTTTAAAACTTAGCTTGGACTTAGCTTCTGGATTCCTCTAGGCTGTGTTATCAACTGTCCTTGGGGGGCTTCCTTCAGAGCACATCCGCAAGGCATGGAATCACCACTCCCTATCCCTCTCCTGGACCAGCCTGCATGCTTCCCAAAAGTAGAAATCACAGCTTTCCATTCCAGAAGTTACTCTATCCCTACTGCCAGTCAAAAGTTTGTTGAGTCAACTTTTCAAAATTATTTTAAGGTCAGAGATCACTTCCAAGTTCAACAAATATGCAAGTTACCTATAGCAGAATAAAGTCCCACATTTTGTCGTTTATGTGACCTTGCTGAAGTGGGTCGAGGAGCAATTTGGCAGTTATAGGTTGGAGATAATACGAGAGCGGCGAGAGAGAGAGAGAGAGGAGAGAGAGAGGCTGACAACTGGAGGGAAAGGAGAAATCAAGGACATGGGTGTGGGACTGTGGCTTGAAACCCTATTTTAGTCCCAGAAAGAAAGGTTCTGGCTCAGTTGATCCAAGTTGAGAACAGGGAGCCCAGGTGTCTTCGCTACTTGTCTAAGTGCATCCAGCCAGTCCCAGGCCAGTCTAGACTAGAGTCCTGATCACCAACACCCAGGCCTTCCTTTCTTCTACAATCAAGAGCTAAGTTTGGTCCAGATGAAGCCAGAAGCCTCCATCCACTAGTAACAACTTATTTTGTTTTTCCCGGTAGACCCCTAGGGACTAAACAGGAAGCCTGGGCTTGCGAGATGAGTAAATCTGAGAGGGAACGATTCTTTCTTAGCCCTAACACTGAAATTTTAAAATTGTTTCACGTCTCTCCTTCTGGCTTTGACAGATTTCATAAGAAGCCCCTCAGTCTGTGGGTCTTACAGAAATGAGCATTTGAAGGAAAAGATGGCCGTTGGAAAGAGTACCTAACCAGTGCTGCTATTTTCACATGGTTTACTCATGCAGGGGGAGAGGCGGGCTGCTTCATGAAATGTAGCAGACAAGGAAATTTCTATAGAGGCCTCTAAATCACTTAATGGCGAGAGGGATTCCCAGACGGCTTTATCAGTGTCTACGTAAAATTGTTAGATATCAGCACCAACTAATAAATTTGAGTTGGGGCTTGGTTTTCTGACATTTGCTCAAATCCTCAGAGAACCGTAGTTACTGTATATCCTTGTACAGTATTTGAATTCTGAATTGCTATGCGTGGTTGTTTGCCCACTGGGACAGGAAATAAAACTCCATAATAGAATGTCATTTTTTAAAAGTCTGAGCATTACGAGTTGCAGTGATATTGTATGACAAACTCATGTTTCTTTTTTGTCTCAAATGTTTTATTCTCCAGTAAAACTCATTTGCATTGTTGTCCCATACAGGGATTTGTACATCCCGGTACATGATAAAGATGCAGAAGGGAATTAGGTCACTAGGCATGCTCTTTTTTCTTTTAATAACCCCGTCCAACCTCCTCCTTCTTAATCCCATGCAGACAAAAGCAATAGAAGCTAAACCTTCCAGAGCCGTGATAGGAAAGGCAGACGAGCAAATCCAACATGCATCCTTTCACTCACTATGGATGTGTTTAATTAATCCCATGTGGACTGGTCTTATTCAAATAAAACTATATTTTATAAAACCACTGCCTTGTTTTCTGGTCTGTGTGGTGACCCCTGATGGAGACAGCTGGGCCATTTTGAGTAGTTATTACAGGTCTGGGTTTCTTTGTGCTAATGGCACCATGCCGGAAAGAATCTGTATTCTGTGCGGGGTAAAGCCATCCCCAGTGGGTAAGGAATTAGGAGAACATTAGAAGGGTACGAAGCAGCAGCAGCAGCAGCAGGCAAAAAAGGGGTGGGTGAGCAGGGGACAGGGGGAGGGAGGAGGCAGCTAGGTCCCAGATGCGCCCCTGGGGCAGGTGGTGAACTCAGAGCTTGGATGGCTTCCACAGGCTGGCACCCACATAGGCAAATTCTCACTGTGTCAGTGGAGCTCTAAAGAGACAGTAGGCTACTGCAGCCTTCCAGTCTTTTTACTATATGCCACTTCCTGCCCAGGACAATCCCACATTGGTGAATTCGAAGTCAGGTTGCCAGCACAATGACAGTATCAGAGAACACTCCATCAGACCTTAGTCTGTGGTGTCAGGCCTTCTCTGGCATTGACTCAACTAGTCCTCACAAAAATTCTATGAGCCAGCTGTTGTCATTATCCCCTATTACAAGTGTGGAAATTGAGGCATGGGATGGTTCGATGAAATGTCCAGTATCACTCAGTTAGCTGATAGCAGAAGCAAACATCACCCAACAGTGGTGCCCTCTCAAACCTCTCTGTTGGTCAAATATTTGGGCATGTTGGGCAGACATTAGCTGGATGCTCAGTAGGGTCTGAAGCAGGTAATTGTAGGTATGTGATAAGGGAAGAAAGGGCAGACTTGTTGGGCTTGAGAAATGGAAAATTTATTTGATTTGAGTTTTCAGAATCTGTCCATTTTACCATCAAAATCCTCACTGAAGGAGGGAGTATAAAAATTTCCTTTTAGGGATACCTGGGTGGCTCAGCAGTTGAGTGTCTGCCTTTGGCTCAGGTCATGATCCTGGGGTCCTGGGATCAAGTCCCACATCGGGCTCCCTGCAGGGGGCCCACTTCTCCCTCTGCCTGTGTCTCTGCCTCTCTGTCTCAAATAAATAAATAAATAAATAAATAAATAAATAAATAAATAAATTAAATATCTTTAAAAATCTTTTCCTTTTATGTTTATGGTGGGGGGCATTGCTCTGCAAACCTCCAGGATAATAGCAAACTCTTAAGAAAACCAATCTGAGAATCCTCTCTGATTCAGCCTTCTTGGTATTCTTAAATTATAAAGCTGGAGTTGGTCCTGCTGTGTCTTTCAGAAGTGACTCTGCACTACACTATACTGTCCCAATCGCGTGACAGCTGGATGTTGAAGACAGGTATGTTTCATAACGTGCAAGCATCACTCTTTCATAAAGATTTGCAGTCAGAGGACATTAACTTGTGTTCTTTATTCAATCATTTCCAGCCTGTTTTAGAGCCACATGGAAGATGCTTTATCAAGGGGTGTGTGTGTGTGTGCAAAAGTAAGATGATGAATTTCCACTTGCCTTTCTTTTTTTTGTGGAGTTTTATTGTTTTAGCAAATATGAAGGAGGTGCACAAATGACAAGTTTCAACCCAGTGAATTTTCACAAGTGAACACACCATGCAGTCAGCACTTAGCCCCTCAAACCTTCTTCACACCCCAACACCCTCCCTTCACCATGAAAAAGTATTATCCTGACCTCAGCAGCAGAGTATTCATCTGTGTTGAAATTTGTATATCAATGCAATCACAGGTCATCTTTTGTATCTAGCTTTCTTCTGCTTCACACTGTGCTTGTGGGGTTCATCCATGGTGCTGTGTGTAGTGGCGATTTATTTATTTTCACTGCTGTGTCAGATGCTGTTGTATGCAATATGCCCTCATCTGTCTTCACACTCTCCTGTCGGTGGACAAGATGAACTGTTTAAGTTTGAGATTTTAATGAATAAAGCTACTCTGAACCTATTGCTGGACAGAGGTATTTGTTTCTTGGGTACACATCTAGGAGTGGAATTTCGGTTACAGGGCATGCGTATGTTCAGTTTTAGTAGATACTGCGAAACACTTCTCCAGAAGGTTGTACCAGTTCACACCGCCCCCAGAATTCACTTACTATTTTATTGCATTTCACAAAGCCACAATGCTCTATCATTTATGCTTTGTATAGTGGTATTGCTTTCTCTTCCTGCCTACATTTTTTGCAATCTTCTGGCTCGTCACTCATTGTCCTTCCAAACCCAGACTCAGCCTCTGGAGCACTGAACTGCAAGTGAAGGTCATGGCACATCAGTAATTTCACTGTTGATTTGCCTGTCAAGGAGGAAGACCAGGAAGGTTAAAAACAGGTTTGGAATTATTTGTACTTTACTCCAATGAGTGTCTCCTTAAACTTCATCCCCAGTGGCCATTTAGAAATGCACATATACAGAAACCTGCCAGAGATAGTTTGAGCAGGTGAAGAGCACAGACATGAATTTTGAAAAACAATCCATAATGTATTCTTTTATTCTTAAGGATCAGCTCATGGGTTTATATGAATTAAATTTTTAGCAGTAGATTCAAACTAATTTCTACTAATAGAGCTGGTTGGATTTTGGAGACTTTATGGTTGTAGACACCATTCTGGCTTCCTTCCATTATTTGCTGATGGTAAGGATAATGAGAATAAAGCACAAACCAAGAGTCAACACTGATCACTCTGAGTTGTCCTTCCACTGAAACAAAACTATATCTTCAAGTTGGTAGGTACTAAAGTCTACCCTTCCTTCCCTTCGTTCTTGCTAAAGAATTTATTTTTAAGTAATGGATGGAAATGAAGGTAGTGAGTGGATGGGGCAACAAGGAAAAGAAATCATCTTTTATCAGTAGATCAAGAAAGAATAAGACTCAGACAAATGGAAGGAGTCTACTGTATATGAGCGGGTTCAGGGGGCCAGAGCACCCCAAACTCACCCCTCTGGCAAGCCTTTTCAGTTAATCAAAGAGATGTTTCTTCCCAGTCTTTTGATTCTTTTCTACTTTTCACTGGAGACTATGGAAAGACATGATTTGAGGGCTGGCTGCTCCTGCTTAGCACCCCCTCTTCCTAGTGAAACTTGCATCAAAGCAGAATCTTAAAACTGAGTGTCAGGACTACTCTTAGTTTCCTAGAGTGGCCGTAACACACTGACCGGGTGGCTTAGGACAATAGAAATGTCTATTCCCTCACAGTTCTGGAGGCAAAAGCACAAAATTAAAGTGCCAGCAGGGCCAGGCTCCTTTTGGGTAGCAGCCTTCCTTTCTTGTCTCTTCCCAGTTTCTGGTGGTGGCAAGCAGTTGCTGGTGTTTGTTGATTTGTTGCTGTGACACCCCAATATGCTTCATCTCCCCTTGTGTGTCTCCGTCTTCACATGGTGTTTTCCTCTTCTTATAAAAACACCAGTCACTCTTGATTAGAGTCCTTTCTAAGGACCTCATCTTAACATGATTACATCTGCAAAGACCTTATTTCCAAATAAAGACATATACCCAAGTACAGGGAGATGGGGATTAGAACTTCAATGTATCTTTTGAAGGGGACACAATTCAACCCATAACACCACCTATCTTAGGTTGAATTCCCTAGAAGCAGAGCCTGAGAGGAGGATTCTTGTTTCAGTGATTTATGCAGGTTGCACCCTCAAGAAAAGGGGACAGATGGGAGCAGGAGAGGACAGCTAAGTCAGGACACAGCTTCTAGTGAAGACCAGCTTCAACCACATTCCACAAGGAGCTCTAAAGAATGAATTCTACCAATCGGTCCCATCTTTAGGCAAGGGGACTGGCTTCTTATGTCATCATATCAGTCAACCATTGACCACAAGCCACCCTGGGTGTATTTCTTGGGCAAAGTGTTCTGTGTGCTGAGGAGAGTTTCCTGAAGAAGAGGAAACTGCACTCAGAGAAGAAGACAATCCTCACAGCAGTTGGGGCATCTATTGGGCACTAACATCAGCCCCTCCACTCTCTTTAAACAGCTAATTTGTAGAAGGTGATAGCACTGACGTGTTTGCTCTCCTCCTTCTCCCCAGACTCACTCTCCCTGCTTCCTCACTCTTGCTGCCTGAACTTATCTCCCAGGTAAGCCACCTGCATTCACATCCTTGGCTCAGGCTCAGCTTTTCCAGAAGCCCCCAGTAAGACAATTGCAAGGAAAGACATTTTACAGCCAGTTTGTTTGAAGAGTATAATTTACCCAGGATTGACCAGCAATTGGGCATCTTCTGACGAGTTTGATTATGGCTGGGCATTCACACTTGGTAAGCCAGGTTCAACACATAAAAAAATCTGGTCTCGGTAGTCTAGTCTGTATGTGCCGGACCAAACCCTA
The DNA here is from genome assembly GCF_048164855.1 of Canis lupus baileyi. NCBI lineage: Eukaryota > Metazoa > Chordata > Mammalia > Carnivora > Canidae > Canis > Canis lupus. The sequence goes on along the minus strand of NC_132863.1, from coordinate 4,634,083 downwards.
AGTTCCACTTTTTGTTTTTTGGTTTGTTTCTTTTAAGTAAAGTAAATTTACATACACTGAAATGCATACTTTTAAGTAAACAATTTGATGAGTATTGACAAGTGTATACACCCCCATAAAGAGAATCTCAGCTAAGACAGAGAGCATTTCTCATACCCACCCCCCAAATTTCCCTCATATCACTTCCAGTCAAAGGAAACCACGGGTCTGATTTCCATTACTTTAGATTAATTTTGTGTGTTCTTCAACTTGATATAAATGTATTCAGACAGTATGTATTCTTTTTTTTTAGTGTCTAGCTCCTTTCACTCAACGTAATGTTTTTGAGCTTTATCCTTGTTGCATATATTAAGAGTTTGTCCCTTCCATTTCTGAGTAACATCTCATTGTGTAAATATACCACAATTTAATTATCCATTTTCCTGTTGATCAATATTTGGGTTGCTTCTACTCTGGGGCTATTATGAATAAAGTCACTACAAACATTCCTGTACAAGTCTTTGTGTGATTATATATTTTTATTTCTCTTGAGTAAATACCTAGTAGTAGATCATAGTAGTTGATCATTTAACTTTTAAAACCTTTTTCCAAAGTAGTTGTACTATTTTATATTCCCACAGGAAGTATTTGAGAATTCCAGTTTTTCCATTTTCTTGCCATATTTGGTTTCGTCAGTCATTTCAATTTAAGCCTTTCTCATCAATGTGGCCAATTTTAGTGGAATGTGATGGTTTGGATTATTAACTAGAGTGAACATTATTGACTCTCTTCCCATGGTGACAGTGTGCACCTCCTCATCCCATTGGTATTGGGCTTGGACATGTGACTTAGTTTGATCAATGGAAGATTAATGGACATGAAAGAAGCAAAAGTGTATAGTGTCCTTGTGTAGTAAGCCTCGTCTCCTAACATTTCTATGAATGGTGTGAGAAAAACATAAGCCAGCTAATCCACCAATCAAGTAAGGAGGGGAGATGTAAAGAAGAGCTAGACAAATTGCTTGCCCAGGGCTACACACAGTTGACCAGCCACCTTAGACATTTTGAGAATAAATGATCATTGTTTTAAGCCAATGGGCTGTGGGAGGATTTGTTACACAGCAGTACTGTGGCAGTGATTGATTGCCACAAATATAGACAATTGTCCTTGTCAAACTCATCAAACTGCCTAGAAGCGTAACCCTCAGCTAGACTGACTGCTGAAGTCTGTGTTTAGCTAACATAGTGAATAGCTGCATTCAAACTACTCCAGGCAACCTTGAACTCCCTGCCACTCAATATTTATCAAAGCCTTGATTAAAAGAAACAATATTTACAGAAGACTGCCTGAACGTTATGCCATCCATCCATTGCCCACATTCTCTAAAATATCTTTCTGTAGTAATACCAGGTGGCAGAGAGCTATGTCCTAGGACTGAATTGTTTTCATTCTCCCAGAGCAGCTCCTACTAGGTTGTGCATTGGCATTATGCCATCAGTGTATCTTGGAGGAAATCATGTAAAAAATCTTTATAATACTTGTGCTTGTATCTGCTGTAAGGACTTTGTTGAGGACACTCTATGGATTGCATGGGTAGGACAAAGGGGTGGGATTGTTTCTGATTTTAGTACCTGGGACAATTGAAACCTAAAGAACTGAGTCTTTATTAAATAATGAATCATGTGGTATAATTATCTAGCCCAGTTTCTTTCTTTGTTTTGGCCACCACAAAATTCAGACCAAATTGGTGGTCCACTAAATTTAACCTTTGGCCATGCATTTTTAAAACTATCTTCACTTCAGGCTGCTCCCTAATTTTCTTACCCAAACGATTTAAAATTTTATTTAGTCTTCTTTTTTGTGTATGAGTTTTGATGGGGATTTGGTTGCAAATGTGGTAGTAGCCATCACTGGTTCTATGATCCACTAACTGCCTGGTTTCATCACAGAGTCCTCCCACTTAGTTGTTCCCATCAGTTCAGCTTCCAAGTACCATCACCTTGCCCTCTCTAGTTCAGCAAATGTGTACTGAGCACATGCAATGCCCCAACTCTCTCCTAGGCACTGAGAAAAAATACGAACACAATTGGTTCTTACCCTCAGGGTATTTGCAATCTATGGAGAGGGTCAGACAACTCTGTGCTTAACTCTAAATTTAGAATAACAGGAGTACCTGTACAGTCAGCTGTTGAGGGGATCAAGTTGGAATGACATAGAGTGCTCAGCAAATTCTCTGTTAGTTTTATTATAATCGATATTGCTGTATTCTTATTTCTTGATTACTTTGACATTGTCTTATCTACTATTCCCATCTCCAATTTCTCATCATACCAAACTTCCACTGAATGTTTTTGCCAGAGTAATTTTTAAAATATAACTTTTCCCATTATGCAGATATGAAAATGTGTAATACATAGACAAACATATAGAGGGAAATACAAAATTACTCCCTCTCTTCAAAAATATATGTTTATGGGGCACCTGGGTGGCTCACTTGGTTGGGCAACCAGCTCTTGCTTTCAGCTCAGGTCATGGTCTCAGAGTCCTGGAATCAAGATCCTTTTCAGGCTCCCCTCTCAGTGAGGAGCCTGCTTAAGGATTCTCTCTTTCCCTTTCCCTCTGCCCCTCCCCGTGCACTCTTTCTCTCTCTCTGAAATAAATTATATATATATATATATATATATATATATATATATATATATATATATATATATAATCTGTTTAACATCTTGGTAAGTTTATCCCAGACTCATCCTTTGCATATGTGTATATGTGTATGGGACAGTTCAGCAGAGGAATTTAGAGTCCAGGTTCTGAAACCAAATTATCCAGATTGGAATTCTACCTTCTACCCCTTAACATTTATTTATTTATTTATTTATTTATTTATTTATTTATTTATTTAACCCCTTAACCTTTAACAGGCTATTTCATCCTCCTTTTCCACTGGGCCCATTTTTAAAAAAATGGGATCTAACAAAATATTCTAGTGGGCCTCAGCCCAAGACAATCATGCTCCTTCCAAATGAGTTGCAAAACCATGATGTAGGTTTTGTGAAAGAAGTAGTTGATACTGCTATATCACTCTTAATTGTTCACCCACAAAAGTGAAATGTAAGGGTTGGAGGCTATCAAAGAAAAGGGAGCACATTTTTATTTATTTTATTTTAAAGATTTTATTTATTTATTCATGAGAGACACAGAGACAGGTAGAGGGAGAAGGTAGAGGTAGAGGGAGGTAGAGGGAGAAGCAGACTCCATGCAGGTAGAGGGAGAAGCAGACTCCATGCAGGGAGCCCGACGTGGGACTTGATCCAGGGTCTCCAGGATCACACCCCAGGCTGAAGGCAGGCATCAAACCGCTGAGTCACCTGGGCTGCCCAGGAGCACATTTTTTAGAGCTATTGCTGCTCCAAGTCCTCCATGCTCACAATGGAGAAAGAGTTGGGTGTTCCCGTTTAACTGGAAGTCAAGGAAGCAGCCTTTATAGAGAAGTCAGAGAACACGGTGAGGTCTCCAGCAGCCATGGAGACTCAGTGGACGGGTCTGGCCTGAGCCAGAGACCCTAATGTGCAAGGTACAAGTCAGATGTTCTAATGGAAGAAGCAACTTGAGGTGGCTGCGCTGGGAACATTCACTCCCAGAGTCTGGAAGGACAAAGGATGTATGAATGTGTCTCATGCACCATCCATGAAAGAGTGCCATGACGGGATTATTCTAGAAGCTTCCTGGGAGTCATCCGGAGAAGCAAAAAGATGAAAGAAGGTAGAGATACAATCAGATGCCTTTTGGGTGAGGAAGGAGTCGTAAGGGACCATCTGAAGAGAGATGCTTTCATCAGTAATAAGGGAATCAAAGGTGGCAAATCCCCAAGCAAGTGAGAACCCACAAGTACTGCCCTTGAGGAAAACGGGCAGCCTTAAAACATACTGATGCAGAGAGTGCTGACACCAGCTCTCCACGTTATCCAGTTACCAAATATCAACTTTCCTGCCTCTTCCTCCACCCCACCCCCAATCCAACTCTTTCCATCTATATCCTAGAGCTCACTCTCCCAGACTGAGAAGCGGAAAAAAATATAACCAACAATCATGTGTAAAGTACTGATTACAACCTGAACTACACATATTAATTATTGACTAGATGGCATTATATTACATGAAAGTGGCCAGAAAATGCATAAGACACCTTAATTTTCATCTGTGGACAAGAAGAGAATGAGTCCAAAAGAATAAAGGTCAAGAAGCCATGGCACAAATAAAGCTACTTTGGGATTACAACCTACAAGCCGTGCTATTCGCCATGTTAGCTAGAGATGGGTGACAACAGCATCTACCTCATGCGGTTATTATGATAAATAAATGAGCTAATGCATATAGAGCACTTAGAATAGTGTCTGACAAAATTATACTATCACCAATTCATCACCACTCTAATTAGTGGTTTAATCATATCTACTAAAGTCTTAAGCTTAAGGATCATAAGCAGTTAAATTTGTATATGATTTAATAAAACTAGGCTGTGAATTTATATTATATTTAGCCATTTAATTATAACCTATGTCATTAAACATGTTTGTAAGACAATTTTTTTGTTGATTACAAATATTCTGTCCCATGGCAGTATAACAATATGTTGACACATTTGGCTGCTCCTGAAGTTTATAAGAGTCATTCATTAAACTTCAACTCAGTCTAGAAATGCTCTCCCTTTCTCATCTTAACTCCATCTACATCACATTATGCTTCAAGCAAATCAGGATTTTTGCCTTATCCCAAACAGGAGCAGTAACTTTTTAGCTTTTTTATTTGTTTCTCACACAATTAACATTGACTGTCTTATTTACCAGCTCCTTTTAAAACTCTGTCCATCCTTCAAGCCAAGCTTAAATGTTATGACTTACAAGCAGTCCTCCTGGATTTTCTTCACTTTATCTTCCCTCCAGATGGAAATACTTGCTTTGCCATCTGCCTCGGTGGAACTTAGCACTTTCCATGGCACTTTTTATTCTGTTTCCTGAGGTCATTATTTGGATGTGTTTCTTATCTCCATATCTAGACAGTAGGCAGCTTGAGGACAGATAATGCCCTTTTTTCATTTTGACATACCCCCTTTTATTTGAGCACACATACTAGATTCCACTTATTGTGCAGAGTGATGATACTAATAAACAAGATACAAGCTCTACAACTAAGGACGGCCCTGTGTCATATGAAAAACAGATGTTGTAGTAGGTAGTATTGCTTTTTCCAAATAAATGCTTCCCCTCCCTATGAGAGGGTTATATCACGATATTAGGTTCGGTCCCTGATTTGCTTGGTGTATCAATTTGCTTTTGCAGGGTAACAAATAGCTCCAAATCTTAGTGGCTTAAAACAGCAATCATAGCAGTTCGTCATTCTGGGCTAAGGATCTGAGCTGAGCTCAGCGGCATGGCTCTTCAGCTGCTCCTGCTTGAGCTCACTTGCACTACTGCAGTCAGCTGGGGGATCAGCTGTGCTAGGTAGTCCAGGATGGCCTCACTCCTGTGACAGGAGGTTGGTAGGCAATTGGCAAAGGTCCTTGGTTATCCTCCAGCAGACTAACTCAGGGTCATTGATAGGGTGGCCAAAGAGTCCCAAGAGCAATAAAAGACAAGCCATAATAACATGCAAGCACTTTTCAAACCTCTGTATCACAAAAGAATGGAAATAATCTGCCTCACATCAGGGGAAACAAAAAATATATGGTCACGATGAGCCAATTCAAACTGAAGGTATAAGAGATCAGAAACCATAAATAGGCAAAAACTAATGAGTGAGAAAAACACAGAGAGAATTAACAACTAGAATCAACAAATGGGAGAAAAACAGAGGAGAGGTAAAGAGAAAAGCCAGGATTCTAAGAGAGTTCAAAAATTCCTGGTAGCTTTGAATATCATTCCAAGTTCAACTTTGCATCATAGTAAGTTACAATAAATCCTCTTGTTCCTTGTTCATTCAAGTGAGCCTCTGTTCCTTGTAACCAAAGATATTTGCTATAACAAGTATCAGTGCCATGAGTGGGATTGCATGGAAGCAGACACTCATAAGAGGCAGAGGGTGTTTGGAATAGGCGATCAGGTATGTGAGAGAGTCTTTGTAACTTAGGATAGATTCCATTTTAAACAATAATGCGATGTGACATTAAGCTACTGTTTGTGGTTCTTTGTGACTCAGACCACCTCTGCAGGTCATGCTTTGAGAGTTTGGGTAGCCACAGAATAGTTTAAAGATAGGAAGAACAGGGTTGCAGGGATCAGATGAATTCAAGACAGTGGGGCATTTCCAGTGGCTGAAGAATGATTACTGTATCTGTATCTGGTGCAGCTGGAAGCAGACCTTTGGAAACACAGTGTGACCTACTGAAGGATGCCCTTCCTGCTGAGTGCTGACACAATGAGTCCATTGGAAAGCAAGTCTGAAAATGCTCATATGCACTGCTGAATTGCAGCATGGGTCAAACTCCCAGTATTAACATGTTCTATGACCCGGGTTAAGTATCTGATTGATAAAGACTGACACTTTGCCAGACTTTGAATATAGGATATGTGGAAGACACCCAAAGATTGGAGATCCCCATACCCTAAATTCTTCCTGAACACTTCCCACTTCAGTCGCACACAAGACATTGCTCTCCATCATCAATGGGTAGTGGACAACAGTAGTACTTCTCCCAGGTCCCCCAAGATAACTTTTTACTATTTTAGTGGGTCTCTGATATTGATGCCCTTTTCCAGACAAGAACCTGCACTCGTGGCTCTTAGAGGCTACTAGAGCCCATTTGGGGAGTGCCTGGAAATGGACCTAAGATTCTGTACCCAATTCCAATGTGCAGAGTTTTCCCTCCACTGAGCATTTCTCTGACACCAGCTGGGTGTCCTACAATTCAATTCAATTCTGACACTATCTCCCAGGTTTAAGCCTCAGTCCCACAAAACTGCTTTCTGCCCCCACTTCAGAAGCCAGTCTGAAGTCCAGATTGTCACCTATGCTTCTGATCAACAGCAAATATCAGAGGTTCCAACAACTCCCTGGGTTTGGTGAATGTGCTAGAGCAGCTCACAGAACTTAAAAAAAAACATTTCACTGACTACACTAGTGGTTTATTATAAAAGGATACAATGTAGAAACAGCCAGATAGAAGAGATGCACAGGGCAAGTTATGGGGGGAAAGTCTCAGAGCATCCATTCCCTCTCTCTTCGAGCATGTTCACCTACCAGGAAACTTTCTGAATCCTGTCCTTTTGGGATTTTATAGAAGCTTCATTACGTAGGTATGATTGATTAAATCATTGGCCATTGGAAATTGAACTCAATCTCCAGCCCCTCATCACACACACAGAGGTCAGGAAGCCATCTTCCTGAAAGTTCCAACCTTCTAATCACATGATTGGTTCCAGTGGCAACCAGCCCCCATTCTTAGGTGGGATTCAAAAGTCACCTCATTAAATAAACAGAAGGCACCTTTATTTCCCTCATCACTGGGGAAATTTCAAGAGTGTTAGGAGCTCTGTGCTAGAAATAGGGACAAAGTCCAAGTATATATTTCTTATTATCAATCACAATATCATAGTACTCTTTGCATGACTTTGCCTAAGTAGGATCTTGGGGAATCTGTCCCATCCTGACCCTGCATCCCCATACCCCACCCCCACTCCCTTGTTATCTCAGGAGTACTTCCTTAACAAATCACACACAGTCTTTATTTCCAGGTCACATTCTGGACATCCAGACATAAAGCAGAAAAAAACGGGTACAGAAGCAAAGGAGGGTGGGCAATAGTTGCTAAGTAACAGAAAACACCTGTACAGGGTCACTTTCTCAAAATCTTATCAAACATTCCCAGTATGTTGGGTGGCTTGGTGTGGAGAGCTTGATAAGGCATTGTCACTGGTTCGGCCTTGGGTAAAAAGAGCACAGGCCCAGAATAGCCTAAGTTCTTAACATGTACCACTTTTAGTGCCAGTGCAAGTGCATCTAGAATGAGTGTCTCCATTTACTTCTTCAGATGTCAGTTTTTATTTCAGGTGATAAGAGATTCTAACAAAAACGCACCTACATGAAAGATGGGTCAGAAAGAGATCCAACACCATATTCTATTCATTAACATTCCTTGAAATCACTGTTGTTTGGTTATAAAATTCCATAATGCCACCAGTGGATGATTCAGAGGAGGTGAGCAAGCAAGAGTTTGAGGTGAACAGAATCACTATCATTGTGGGAATACTCATAATCATGGGTTACTGGCCTGCCTTGTAAGGCAGAGCCTATTTTTGGGACCTCAAAGCATTTACCAGGTTTCCCAAAAATTTAAGAAGGAAAAGGGAAAAAATGGGGTATGGTGAAAGTTTTGTATATACTTAAAATGTTTTAAAAATCTCCTCCAAATTTAAATGATGTTGAACAAGTGTTCTCATTTGTCTTTGATTGAAAACAAAAACAATTTGGGATATCAGAAAATCACTCAGAATTATCTTCACATCAATTCAGATGAGGACCTCGTCTTGGGATCTCCCACATCTGGTTCTTTTGGAACAAGAGCAAGTATGTAACCATGCTATGTTAAGGACACCGCCCGCACATAGAGACAAGATCATCATTAAAAAAAAAATTATCCTTCACTTGGATTGCAACTAATTCTTGAATCTCATTGTAATTAAGCTGAGTGAGCACAGGCTTAAACCAGCAAGTTCTACTAGCAGAATCCTTCTTGGTGAAATTGCATTATAGACTGAGGAGGTGAGCCACCCCACATCACAATATGACTTCCCCTAACATCTTGTCTTTTTATTATTAACACCAAAATTGTGTTGAGTACCTGTTATGTGTGTCACACTGAATTGCATGCTGGACATATTTTTAATGTCTGTTTAAGGTGAATGTTTAAACCTGTGAATGGTTTTCAAGGCCATTAAAAGAAAGCCAGTTCAGCTGCATAGAAAGTTTAGATCCAGAGGACAAAGGGACGCAGGCAGAAAAATATGCATGAAGATCTCGACTCGGCACAAGGGCTTTGCTCAGAGAGGGCTGGCCCAGTTCCCATTGTACGTAAGAGTCAGGTGGGTGGGTGTCCCAGCCAGCCATGGGCACCAGTCCACCAACAGTTCTTATGCCTGTAGCCCCAAAGTAAGTAGTGATCTGGTTTAGAGGAATTACTCCAGAGAAGTCTGGATCCAATAGATACATATGTTTTTTGGCCTGGGGCTTATCCTGGCTATGCAGTCAGTCAGTTTGGGTCTAATGGTTACCTATCTCTCTGAGGATTCACATCAAGATCTCAGATCTTCTCTTTTTCCTCACTGGCCCATTAAAGTCTCTGCTGGTACCTGTTGTGCTTCCAGCCCAGTACCCATTCCTCTTCAATTAACCCTTTGATTTGCCTTTGGGAAACTATGGCCAGGAGCAGCATTATAACCTATGAGAAGCTATGAATGCAGGAATTCAAAGTCCAAAATATGAAGCCACTGTGCTTGAGCCCTGGCAATACTGCTTACCAGCTGAGCAGCCTTAGGCAAGTGACTTACACTCTCTGAGCTATAGTGTCCTCAACTATAAGAGAAGGGTAAGCATAGCTCCTACCTCTTAGTGAGCACTAAGTGACTGAGTCTGTGTGTGTTGCACATGCTAAGTGCTGAGTCCAGGTTAATGATGGCTGTTATCACTTCATTATATTTAGTCTTCATAGAGATACCGGTCAACATGCCCTAATCATTTCAATGGGTGAACACATGACCCACACTAGGCCAATCAGACTACTTCTCCTGGGAATTTGCTTCTTGGGCCAAGTGAAAGGATAGAGAAATTCATGGAGCCAGTTTATTTTGGGATAGTGCTGTGACGATGCTGTGTGTTTATTTCCTAGCTCCCTGGATAGCTGGGTTCCAAGCCTTCCCAGGACCTGGCTCATCATGTTCCCCTTTGAATTCTGGGAGCTATTTCATGTCCTTCCAACACATCTCTGTTTTGGTAAATTATTCAGAATCTGTTTCCTTTGGCTGTAACCAAAACACCCTGACCAACACAGAGGATCCCTCATAACACTGGGGATACCGCTGTCTTTGTGTCTTTGAGTCCCCTGATTTGCTCAGTCACATTCTCTGGAATAAGAAAAGGTAAAAGGATTTCTACCTGTAGAGATGTGGTAGACAGCAGAGATCTACTACACAGATCCTCTTTGAGGATAGACTTGCCCAGATGCATAAAAGTGACCCCCAAACTTAGTAGCATGAAATAGTCATCTGCTTTATTCATGGGTTCTGTGGGTAAGAAACTCAGATAGGGTAGAGCAGGGACAGTTTGCCTCTGGTCCAAAAGACCTCAGCTGGAAGACTCCAAGACTAAGGGCTGAAATCACCTCATTCCCTTGCACAATGACTGAGGCCCTGGCTGGGGCTGTGGCCAGAACACCTACTGTGGCCTCTCCCTGGGGCCTGGGCTGGGTTCCCAGGGCCAGTGTTGAGAATCAACAGAACCAGATGGAAGCTGTATGGCCTTTGATGACTTGGCCTCAGAAGTCACAGTGTCACTTCCCCTATAATCTCTTTGCTTCCAATTTCAAAGGGAGGGAAAAGAAGGGAGTGACAATGTTTTAGAAGAGCATGTGGAACCAAAAATATTGCTATGACTATTTTTGGAAAATACCATTTGCCACCAGTACATTTAAAGAGAAAATACAAACCATAAGGCTTGGCTCAGTAGGAGAGCTACAGCTTAGCCCCCAAGGATGCATGAAGGAAATAAACATCTGCAATTAGAAGGAAAAAATGGTGAAAACATACAGATAATGTGAAATATACATGTGTTTGTGTCTTACAAGTAAAACTTACAAATAAAACCATTAAAACAAGCTTGGAAACACCTGGACGCTAAACCTCATGTAGACCATAATCCAAACTAGGATGATTGCAGCCTTTGGAAATATTGCAACAGACCCAGAAAAAGATGCTATTCTATCATTACAACCCTTCACTCCAACTACAAGGCTAAATGAAGGATATCTTGCTTGGGGATGAAAGGAGATGGCTGGACCAGGCTTGTGGTAAAAGCCTGCTTCCACCCTAGAGATAATACCAGAGATGAGCCAGCTATTCCCTGATGGGGTAGAAACTGATGCCACCTTTCCTTCTGGAGCAGACTCATGATCCCAAGGCCAGGAAAGCCATCCAGCAGAGGCCTCTCTGCTCTGGAACTTGCTCAGTCCTTGCATTGGGGTGAGTCAGAAGTTCCAGGGGCTGATACTTCAGGAGCAACACTTGACCCATGGGAGTTGAAGAACAAGTCTAAAGAGTGCTGTATCCCAGGACCCAGCTGGATTGAGCCCCTTCTTTTCTCTGTTTCACTTCCTCACTCCCCGACTGGGAGTGCTGTTTAGCACCTTCCCCAAGCACACTAGATGCCTTCAAATCGCAGTCTTATGGCTGGCCTCTGGAGAATCCCAACCAAAACCTCCCATCTACAATCCTGGGAGACAGGAAAATAGAAGTAGAGGGGAGACAGAAAGAAGCAAGCATCTTGGGATGTCCAACAAGTGGGATGTGGAATTGTAGGCCTGTTTGCATATGAGGTTGATCACCGTGACATGTGATGATGATCAGTTTTCAAAAATGGATTTTTGTTCCATTTGGATTGTTTCTTTTTAAGCTGCAGGGTCACAAAGCTTCATTGATAGGCAATATGAGGCTGCAAGGAGCAAGGTGGGACCTCAGGCAGCTCCTTTACTGCTCTCATTCACTATTCTTATCTATAAAATGGAAATAACAATAGTAACTACTATATAAATGGGTTTCATAAATGTTATGTTATCCTAGTGTCCTGGTACCTGGAAAGTAGCAAAGGTTCAGAAAAAAAAAATATATATATATATAGTTTTTATATCCATAAAGTCTCCCCTTGAAGTCTGAGAGCTCCCTTTAATAAACCTGGTCTAAAACAGAACACACCAGCTTCCCCCAAATCCATTTCCATCAGCATTCTTCACCATATCACCTAGAATGATTAGTTGCTAATAGTTGGGAAGCTATTCAAACTGGCTTAAATAATAAATAAAGATTTAACCAAGAAATGACATTTGGGGTAAATTGGCACACATGACTGGAACCCCCAAAGAGGGCTGGTGTTGGGCCAAGTTAGTATCTGCATCCAGTATCTTTCTTTTCATTTCCTAGCTCTGCCTTCTCAAGGCTGGCTTCATTCATGGCAGATTCACCCTTCGGGCAGTTCTGACTCTGTGTTCATTCACACTTTCCACACAAAACCAATTCCTGAGCTTTATGGCTTGAGTGGGTCAAGGCAGTCTGCCCTGTCATCCTTGAACCAATTAATGGCCAAGGGGAGGGAATAGTGCTGACAGGCTTCTGACATAACAATCTGTCTGTCCCACCCCAAAGACCACTGTGCCATCCTTAGGAGGATCAAGGGTGGGCATGGGACCAAAAATGGAGTGTAACTTGCAAGAGAAAGGGAAATGAATGCTGGATGGCCAAAAGTACCAGAAACATATAGACGTCATCTATCTCATTTCTGGTCCCTTCTTCCACCTGTTGCTTATTTTAGAAAGCTTGAGTCCTTTCTCTTCTTTTTTTTTCTATCCCCAATTTCCATGACTTTTTTATTAATCAACTTCTTAAATACCTTTCTCATCCATCTACTTTCCTCCATTCCCATTTTAATGTTTCATCTTGCCCAGGCTGCCTCAATGGCCTCAGTAGCAGTTGGAAGTCAGAAGCCTCACCTGATATGTTAACAGAAATGGAATAAAATAGTTATTCACTTTGTAACTGAAAGGATAAAAAGTGAACTCTAAAGAGTCTTGGAACAGCAGCTGCAGGAAGCAAGTACCATTTCTAGGCCTGGGGGATAAAAGAAGTGTTTGGAAGTACCACAACTTAGAAGCATGGAGAAGGGGTCCCATGGAGCTGAAATTCAGACCCTTGAAAAGGAGCCCTGGCCAGTTCTGTTTAATGAGGAAGGGGGTGAAAACCCAAATTTGTTATCATCGTTTTCGCTTTCCCATCTAGGAAGGTAAGATATGGAGACATTGCCTAAGATCATCTTAACAGGGCATCTAACAGGTACGGGGAAGCTATTCCTGCCTCCTGCCTCCTTGTCTACACAGGAACATCCTTTCTGCTCCTGTTTTCCACACAGTTCAGAGAAGAGAGGGGTTAACACTGTGTGCCTGGCTTGCAACAGAGTCAAATGCCTCATTTGAACATCTCTCTGCCTCGCATGGAGGGAACTGCCCACGCCCACGTCACCCCAGACTCTGTGATGGCAAAAGTGTGATTCCGAGGTGGATGTTCACAGGCTCCAGCTCATCTGGGAGATGTATAGCCATGCGGCTAGCTCTCCCTGGGCTGCCATTAGCGCTTTATCTGAAAAGGCCAAGCAGCTCCTGCCCTGTAAATTATACCTCATTTCTTTAAAAAATGTGTTATGGATGGAGAAGGGGCAGAGAAATGCACAGGAAGGGATACAGCAAGGGAGGACAGCAAGGAGGGGTAAATAGGTAAAATAAATCGGCTTCGAGCATGCCTTTTGACCATTTTGCTTTAGTCTATTGATTTGGACTTTTTCCCCTTCCCCGGGAGTGATCAATTTTTCGGTGGATGGAATACAGTAATGTCAAGCAAACCCTTCAAATGGGTTGTCATTAATTTGCCTTTTGCTGGTCCTTGTTCACTCGGAGCAAGATGTGTTTAGCTTTCTCCAAACACTATTGGAGGTGTACTCTGGGGATTTTCTGGGACTGATTGGCACAGGGCCGGGAATGTGGGCCTGGGATGGGGCGAGCAGAGCTGGTGCAGACTAATGAAGGCAGTGTGTTTGTTCATCTTTACAGAGTCACTTATTACCGCTAATTGGGAGGGACAGTTCAAATAAGCACAGAGGAGCAGTTATCACATGAGCGTGACATGGTTTTAAAGGGGCCTTCCTGCATCCCTGAACTCCCACAGCAGGCTGGCTGGCCGCCTGGGCCTCAGGCCTCCAGAGAGCGGAGGCTTTGTCAGAGCGCCCCATAGAAGTCCGCAGCCTAAGAAAGCTCGGTTTGGCAAGTCATCGGAGGGAGCCACAGACGCACAGCTGCCTGGGACACTTAGAAAGTCAACAGCTGACGGAAGGGGAGGACTCTGAGTTTGGCTGTAAGTGGACTTGAAGATGTGATTGGAATTAATTTGCAGAACATAGAGGATGTGTTCTTTAAAGGGCCCAATTGGTTTTAGAGAACATTCATTTGTATGAGTGTTCAAATATTAATAAAGCAGCTTACATCTCTTAGGGTTCTGCCACTGTATCTTTTGATTATTTCCCTTGTAAGAAGACATTAATTTCCTCTCTATTCTATTAAATAGATGTGAGTGAATGCACCATGTCCATCCCAATATTATGGCCAGTATTTCCCGATTATTTGGATGCATTTGTCCAAACCAATTAATCATTAGTCAATGCTATGGAAAGACACTTGGATTTCCCAGAGGTCCCACAAGGAAGTAGTGGCCCTAATCCATTCATCCTACAAGGGTGGTAAGTGCCTCGAATGAGCCAGGATCCACTCTAGGGACTAGATAGGAACTGGGGACATAGCCCTGAAGGAAATGAAGTCCCTCCTGTCCTGAGACGTGAAGAGTAAGCAAGTAATGCACAAGGTCATTTCAAACCAAGATGTCATTTGTAGAGACAATGGAGCAAGGTGTGCTCATGCCAGTATGTCACTAGACTTTTGAGATGCCTGCACTTACTCTTATGGAAAACAAAATCAAGCAACATTGACAACAGGACTATGGTGGAGCCCAGAACTTTGATGAGATCTCAGGTAAGGTTACATTTAGTTGCCTGTTTGTAGATACCAGCAATACAAAACCTTCTGATTCAAATTATAATCCTGTCCTGAGGAAGTGTGTGAGAGATTCTGGGGCTATACTGTTGTCAACTGAGCAAGTTTCTCATAAGCCCCAGTTTTGGTGCAAAGCCATAGTACCTTTCCTTGGGGCTGGTTTCAACCCCACTCTGTCTCATGATTTATACTTTAAAACTGCATACACACACACACACACACACACTATCATCATCAGCTTCATCGTTGCACATACACACACATCCAACTAGTGGATGGTAGCATCTTAGGAAGAAAAAAGAAGTCATTTCCTTCCTCCTGAACACTAAAAATTGCATGATCTATTTATGACAGAAGCAGATGATGTGTATCTGGGCTTCCACTTTGAAAGTATTTTCAAGAAGGTGACTGACTTTCCCCAGTCAAGACAGCAGACCTCAAAAAAGGAGTATCAGTTTATGAAATCCATATAAGCCATTCTTGTAAACCTTTGCATTTGTTTTGAAATTTAAATTGGAATAATGAGCTATTAAATCTGACTAGTGGGTAAGCAGTCTAATGCTTTCCTAGAGAATGTAAGCCTTGGTACTTAACAAGAAATTAGGTTTGGGTTTTTCGGCATGGAAAATAGGAAATTATTTGCTGGGTGATACATTCCATTTTCAATTTCCTGTGATATTAAGAATGAATTTGTTGTTCATTGATACCTTCCAAGAGACCCCAACATAGGGAAAACAATGCCCCCTTCACTTCTGCATGAATGCATTCAGTTCTTTTCTTCACATCTGGAAGTCATTTATTTTGCTCTGAGACATCTGCAGGAGCTGTTGACATATGATGGAGGCAAAAGGGCTGGCAAGCATGGTGAGACCCTGGACAGTCGTCACTCTTTCTGAGGCCTGGCTTTGTTGGAGGCAAGAGAAGAACCCACTTCCCCACTGGGTGATGAGTACAGGTTGACCAATTAAACCAGTTGAATGAGCTTAAAATGCCTTTGCAGGGGGGAAAAATGAATTTATCTTGTAAAAATGAATCCTTCATTTTAAGAGCTAAAAGGAAAACATCTGGCTCAACACTCTGTGGGATTTCTTTCTTAATGGGCCAGCGCACAAAATGTCTTTTTGTAGGATGTATATGTGTGTATGAATTGCTGTGTAATATTGAAATTTGTTGTTTTAAAATAACTCCATGTGATGGACGCTTTAGCCTCTTTCTATTGGTCATTGATCAGAAATCCTTGGAATCTACCACCAACAAATGTTCGAGGGGACGAATTGGGAACACCAAGCCAGGTTCTTTGGAGAGGCAAAAGCATTTGTTGGTAAAGCTGGCCTGAGATTCCTCCTCTGCTTTCATGAAGAGCATAGCCCAAGCCCCTAAGTGAAAAAACTAGAGGGCTGTGCTATGTAAGAATGAGCACCAGTGCTCCAAAATATAGAATAAAGGATGTAGGAAAGCCCTATTGAGCTCACACCAGCATCTCACTCCTTAAAATACCTGAAACACTACCCTTAGAACATTATGGGAGTAGTAAGCAAAGACATCTCCTAGCAGCCTTTTCTACCATGCCAATCCCCAGAGAGCAGCCATTCTTGGACCTGCTAGTTCAGTGGGCAACTCTAGCCATCTCAGCAGCATGATGGGAAGGAAGGAAAGAGGAGAAAGTGTGAAGATGCTGCTTAGGGCTGGAGGTCAGGAAGGAAGCTCCAAAGACTGGGTTTGACTACTACCTCATTTTAATAAGAGCCTGTTCTGCTTAGAACCCAAGGAAGGGGTGGGAATGGCTGAAGAGAAGGGACAAAACTGTGGGATGGGATTGTTCCCCATAAAGCTGAATCCTTTCAGGCTTTCACCAGACACACTGAAGGGAGGGGGGTGGGGAAAACAGCCCGTGGAGGTATGCACTAGGATACAGTGATGGCAGTGGGTAGAGGATGTCTACAGTGGGGACAAAAGGAAGCCACACAGGACAACCTGGCACCTTGTGGAGCCAAAAGGCAAGATGTTGGGTCTGCACACTAAGTGTGCCTTGGCTTAAAACTAATGTGATGAGGAAATAACTCTGAATATTGGTAATTAAAACTTCTTCCTTGAAACACAGGAGTTTCTTCCAGCTCCTAAAATCATGTTCTTCTAAATCAGAGACCAGATCTACAAATACTGCTCACTGAGCAGCAGGAGGGAAAGGAAAGAGGGCACCGATGGCCGTGGCCTGTGACAGAAAGATTTAATAGGTATAACCTGCAGCATTTTTCTGCTCTGGGAGAGTGGATAAAAGTTCCCCTGATCTAATGACACATTGGAGGGAAGGACAAGCCACAGGGATAAGAGACAGAGAGAGAACTGCAGGACAGACTTACCTTCCACAGCCATGCCAGGTACTTACAAAGAATCCATTCATCCCTTCTTTCAAAAAATATTTATTGAGTGCCTAGGATGTGGCAGTAACTGTTCTGGGCATTTGGGACATGTCTATGAACCACACAAATAAAGATCTCCAGCCCTGTGGAGCTTACATCCCAGCAGGGAAGACAGACTGTAAACAATAAGCAGAAATAAAGTGCATGGTCTCTTAGAGGATAACATGTCAAGAATAAAAGAAAAGCAGAATGAGGAGGGGGAATCTAAAGTACATGGGGGGGATTATCATCAAGCATGGTGACAGTGAGCCCTACTGAACTAGATCACAGTCAAGACATAGAAGCACTGAGGGAATAAGCTGGGTAGGCAGTGTGGCCCTCGTGGCCCATCATGGCTGTGCAGTGAGGCCCTTATTTCCAGGGGACAATCCAGCCATGGCTCACTTTAGAGTAAAACTTGTCTGTGTCCCGCAGAATCTCTTCAGCAACCCGTGACCCATTCTGTGAAAGTACCCACCTTCGGCCAACCCAGCACACACCCAAAAAGAGTAGATGAATATTCTTAGAGAAGGTGATGGAGGTTTGGAGAGCCTTGATGACCAAAGCAAAGTGAGAAAATAACATATGACTAACTTGCCCACTGAGCTAGGACAGCAGTGGAACCCTCCACCAGAGTGTATTCCTTCTATTTCAGAATATCAGCCAAAATACAGCCCCAAATGAGTTGTCAGATATCTGAGTCTTTTGTTTTTATTGTTTCTTCTTGGTTGGGTTTATATTTTACAGGTGACTGTCCCCAGGACTTAGCCTACATCTGGTGATAACTTTCTGATTTTGTTTTTATTTTTTTAGACTTATTTCATTTTGACCATTGAGTCATTATGCTTCCTATTGATTACACTTATTAATATTTTTCTTGTCAAAGGTTTTGTCAGTTGCTTTATTTATGATGACATGAGTTCACTAGAAATAAAGCAGGGTGTAAATAACCCCCACATGGGTAGGATCTATGAAACCCATTTAGTTTCAAGTTTCTGCGATTGCCTTAATTTTGAATTCTGCTACCAACAACTTTATCACAACGTAGAAATTCAAACTTTATGTCCCAGCCTGTCACTCCTAGTGAAGCAACCTGCAAATTGGTGTAACCAGGTATTGACTCCTTGGCTTAGAATATGTGGTCAAAAAATAAAATTAAATAAATAAAAAAAAAGAATATGTGGTCATGAGAGACGTGTCCATGTTCTCGCATGTGCACAGGTGCATGTGTCCATCCACTTTGCAGTTTTTCCTCTTTATGGGCCCCCAAGAAGATTTCAGTCTTCCTACTTCCCTTATTTGGAAACAACCCCAAAAGCTGATATCCCCAAGAGCTGAGATTTGGTCCCCAGAATCATGAATCTCAAGTTCCCACAAGCCTTTGTCTTTTGCTACTAGTATCTTTCCCTTGGGTGTAGGTAAAAAGCATTCCTTGGTAACTTTGACAATTCATCCCATGCCTGTCTATAACTATAGCAAATCTAGTCCATATCTATCCAAAAGGTCAGTTCAGTGGCCCAGAGTATGGTTTGGGATATTGACAACCTCAGAAATATATATCTAAATGAGTTCCCACCCTCTCTTTATCCTCCCCATTTTATAATTATTGCTCTTATGGGACATTAAGAATAAGATAGAGAAAACAGAGAGCAGTTGAGATCCAATGGTGTTTTAATGGCTTCTAGCATGAGCTAGTATGGACAGTTGGAGCCTAGCTCAAAGGAAACACATCTTGTCAAGGGTTATACAACTCAAAAGCCCTCTTCCCATTCCAAGTTCCACTGTCCCTATGAGGTTTGCCCATCATCATAACAGCCTGTGTCCATGACAAGCAGTGGGACACAGGTAGAATTAGCAGAGGCCTTCATTCCCATGTTGGCCTCCCTCTTTTTGTACTCTCAGTATCATATTCTACAGAACACTACACACAAGCCGTTGAAGGTTCCTAATGAATACTCACTTTCTTTCACATCTTGGCACCAAAGCTGTTGTTTTAGTCTTTCTTTATATCCAGCCCCAGTAGGTCTCATTGGATTATAAAATCAAACTGTCTATGAGGAAGAAGACAGACAAGATGGCCTATGGTAAATGCAAGTGAAAAATATTAATGGGTAAATATGATAACTTGCCATATATAAAGGGAGTGGCTCAGCTGCCCCAACTCTGACCAAAGGCCCCCGTGCTCTTCTAGATGGGAAGACAGTGCTTCCTTGTATCCCACCTTCTCATATGTAAATTTGGGAAAGCAATCTATATTAAAAACTGTCATCAGGATTAAATGAGAGAATATGTGTAAAGTCTTCATATGCTGCCCACTACATAATAAAATTTAATAAGTGGTGGTGGTGATGATGAAGGTTAATGAGTGGAAGCCAATTTTAATTACTTTCAATGTTATTGCTTGATGCAAGTCAATTAAGCATTTATTAAGTGCCTCCCTAAAATGTCTGTGGGAGTGCATGGGGAAGGCTGCACTAATTAGGAGAATTGGACTGAACAAGAAGGTGTAGCCCTACAATATTCTCTGTCCTCTGGCAGTGAGGGGCTAATCCTCTGATGCCTTCATCTCCTACCTAAAAATGGGGTTGGCGATATCTTTCCTGACCCACCTCAGAAGTCCCACATGAAGAGACGAGAAAGTGAATTGCATGATTCTTTCTACCCTAATCAAAACAAAGCCAAACTACAAGACACACATCTGCCTTTGGTGATGAAATATATGGAATACTCCGTGATACCATGCTGCGAGCTCTGTGGTAAGCCTGTTTTTCTCACTCAATCTAAGCATTTGACAGTGGGGGCAACCATATCAGACATCTCTTATCCCTGGAAATAGTCTTTTCCAAGTGTTCAAATTCAATTTCCACAAATATTATTGAGGACCTACTATGTACCAGGCACTGCTAGGCCCTAGAATTGTTGGAGGCAATAAGAATGTTCTATATCTGCATGGCCACTAACCCCTGTGGTTGTTGAGCCTTTAAAATGTGACTAGTGTGACTGAGGAACTGAATTTTTAATTTTGTTCAATATTACTGAATTTTAAACTAAATCTGAGTGACCACATGTGACACGTGACTGCCATGGACAATGCAGGACTAGACTCTGGAGATTAGGCTCTGAACAGAAGGGCTGAAAGTCCTTGCTTTCTTGAAGCCTATTTTCTAGTGAGAAGGGAGTGGAGACAGACAAAAAGACAAAGTAAAATACATAGTGAGTCAGATAGTGGAAAGGGCCCTATAGAAAAAAAAAAAAAAGGAAAAAGCCGAAATAGAGTCGGGAAAGGCCCGAATTCTAAAAGGAGTAATATACTTAACTGTTTCCTTGTCCTATAAAGATGAACCTCTCAGATTTTATTTCAGGTACCACCTGAAGCAAACTGCAGGGTCCAGAGGTTTTGAATACTTAGATTTTGAAGACTTCTAGGAATCAGGTGTCTGATTCGGACGGTTGCTTCTATCCTTCTCAACTCTGTACTCAAAATACACCACTTCTCACTTGGCACAATCATCAGAAATAATGTGTAGCTTAATAGAACTTCTCCATTAAAAGGTTTTGGAAATAATATATGAAATTAATGGTTTACAAGAATAGTTTTAGACACTTGAAAACATAGCTAACCTAAAGACCTTCAATGCACCATGAATACATTCATTCCCCGACTAAAAATGAATCCCAAAATTGGTTTTGATTTTTATTTAAAATTCAAATGTCTGATGTCCTTAAATTGAACAAATGATATTTAAAAATATCCATATCAGTCTCCAACATCTGCAGATTGTGATTTGCATTTTGAAATTGGCTGCTTGAAATGAACGACATGAGCACTGCCACTCTTCCCTGCCTCCCTCCAGTTAGTTAATGAAATGCGAGAGGTCAACCCTTTGTCCTTAAATTAGTTCCCATAAAAATCTTTTTGTACTTTGCTGCTTGTTATGATGTCTTGAGGCTGAAGGAAACGTTGCTATTAATTACATCTTTGTTGAATATGGATATCTATTCAGAGTTAGTTGAACAGTTTCAAACAAAATTAGCATCTTGCGACACTCAGGCCAGCTTTGGGTTGGTTATCAAGAATATTTTTCTTTTTTTTCTTTAAAAAATTTTTTTTTAAGCAGCTAAGAGAATGCTCTTTGGCAAGTGTGTATTATCTAATATATTCAGCTTTCAGTTGCTACTTTTTTCCAGATGAAGATGAGCTTAATTGAGGTTGTCCTTTTAAGTTTGTAGAGCCCTTCAACATCTCACACAAAAGCATCTAGAGGCTTTTCATTTGTCTTGAGTATGTTTCAGATGTACAAATATTATTTACTTTAAACTCCAAATCAAAAGGTGCACTGTAACTGTTTTAAATAAAACATTAGTCAAGACTGAAATATATATAAATTCAAAGCAAGGATTTTTTTTTTTAAATCATTTATGGGAAGGGAGCTCAGTTAACAAATTTTTGAATACAGAGTATAGGAACTGTTTAGCAATGCACTTCAAGCAAGCACTTAATAAAGGAATTTATTTTCAGTTCTCCAAAGATAAATACTACAAACCCACTCTACAGCTGAGCTATGAAGTTAGCTTCCCATTTTCAAATGCTTTTAAACGTTTGCTTGAATGGGATGGGGTAAAGTTTGGTTTTGAAGAAGTGAGATTGATCAGTGAAATGTACCCAGTGTACTTGTCCACGGGGCCATTTGGAAGGAATGAAGAAAAACTATTCAGCCCCAGGCTCAGGGCTATACAAACCAGTTTGTATTATGAGGGTTATAAAGGTTGGTAAGTGGGACTCCAGCCCTGGAAGGGATACCCAATCTTGTGAGCATTGGAATCAAGACATTGGAAATTATAATACATCCTAGGGAAGATGGAAGAAACTGTGAAAAATAGACGAAGTTCTCTTTTTGTTCTTAATAGAATAAAAATAAGTAAAGCCCCAAGTACTACACAAACAAAGTAGATTAACTAGTTTAGGAATAAAATTCTCAAACCCTGTGAAGGCTAATTATTCCCTATTGCAGGGAAACAAAGAGTATGAATCTTTCTTCCTCCCATCAATATCTTAAAAAATATGTTGTAGTGATTTTTATTTCTTTCATTTTCCTCCTGCTCCTTTCCAGAATATGGACCCAGAGTGTCCCTTGTTGTGAAGCATGCCCTGGGAAGAGGCGCTAACCTTGCATCGCTTTTAAGTGAAATATACATTTTTCTTTTTAAATGGAAGCTCACAATGACATTGTGTAGAAGGGATCCCAGCACCTCCCACCCCACCCGCCTGGATTATCACCATGTCTCCTTGAGCTGCACCTCTGGAAAAAAATGTGAAGGAGGTAGCCCTCTGGAATGAATAAATTCTGCAGCTGCCTGTAATTATTTATTAAAATAGATTAAAGAAATAGGCTAAAAAGGAATCCGCCACCCATGTTAGAGATAGCATAATAAGAGGACACAGAAGAGAAAATTAATACCAGGGAGGAAAGAATGTTAGATATGTGTGTTCAAGAATACAGCCATCTCCGCATTGTTGGCTCACATGCAGACATACTCTCGGTTTTCATTTGGCCGGGTGGGCTTTGCTAATGAAAACGTGGGTTACTAATACGGATGTGTATGTCTCTAATTAACATTAGAATTGAGTGGTAAACATAACCAGGAGAGAATTCCAGAGATGGATGGGCTGAAAGAGAAGCGAGTGTATTGGGGGGAGGGCGAGGAGGCAGGTTCCAGAGAAGAAATCGGTCAGCCCTTGTTCAGATGGGCTTAATTTTGCCACTTGAGTCAAAATTGGAAACCCGTTTTCTAGCACAATTGCTTCAGTGTTTAGTGGGCACTGTACTTACAGGCTCCTTTTATTGAGGGAGAATTTTATAAACTTAGCACACCATCATCAAACCATCCTGGGGGTCAACTTTCCACTTGTGCCTCTAGCTCTTACGCAAGTACTTTTATAGTGTCTTCTAATATATAGGATTTATCTTCGGTTCTGAGAAGAGCTTTTAAACTTAATCCCTCGCTGGAGTACTAATTTGTTTCTTCATCCTTAAAACAGTACTTGCGATTAACTTTCATCACATGCAGTAGATTTTTTTAAATACAGCCCCTCCAGAAAAGTAGGTTTGTATTCATTTTTTGCTTTCCTGCTGTTGTTTGTGATGGCTGGGGGGTGAGTACAGTGAGAGGGGGAGAAATATTGATCACAGATGCTGATTCTATTAATGTATTTCTTCTTTTTTTTTTAGTCCAAAAAAGGTAACTAGAAATTATATTTGGAGACAGCTGCCTTAGAATGTTTCAAATCGTATTTGGCTAAATAAAACAGAACTACCACCCATCTAAAAAAGGGATGATATTTAAGATATGCTTCAATATGCCACAATTTATCCCCCCACCTCCGCTTTTTTCATTCTGGCTTATCCCATGCTATTTGAGTATAATATTATTCCATGATGTTTATGTATGAAAGACAATACACTTGCATATGTTAGAGAGAAGAAAGCTTTTTCTAGGAAAATGAACATTTCCCCTTTTCTTACGATTTCCGTAATGATTTATCAAAGTAGCAAAATGCCTTATTTGGAAGGCTGTGTTATCTCTAAAGACAATCTGCGTTTTACTTCCTTTCATACAAGGCTAAGGTAACAGAGATAATGCAGAGACCAAAAAATGCATTGGAATCCTTTTAACTGTAGGAATACTTATGAATTTTATTGAAGCTCGCATGTAACCACTTTTTAAATCCAATTTAATAAAATGTGTGTTTTTTCTTAATTATTAAATGCTCAGCCCCCAAGATTACGTCCACAGAAAATTTACATTTCCCACACAATATATGCTTTTCCTTGTTAATTTATTAGGGGAAAAGAAACCCACATATGAGCATATCCAGAGAAATGCTTTGAATTTACTCTTCTAAACATAATGCATGGTACACAGAGAGAGCAGTGGTACTGTATTTACACGTGAGCAGAAAGCAGAGACCCCCAGTGTTTCACTTCCGAAAATGAACAGAACTTTACGAAAATGTACAGCTGGAAATGTCATTCCAGTGGATCTCTACACCACAAAGCTATTACTGTTCAGTAGCTTTACCAATATTGTGCTTCTGTTTATCTGCCCATTACCATCTTAACAAAGTAAATCATTCCTGTTCTGCCCAGATCACATTTCTACACCCGCCCTCCGAAAACCAACATTTGTTACCTATAAACTGGGGACGCTCGCTCAGTGATAAGTATAATAGCTTAAATTGAATTTTCCTCCGAATGATTTAGTGAATACTAGAACACATTTTTACTTTGTTGTTTAGACTCAAGAAGGCATAAAATCTCCGCCATCTATTTATCATGTAGTTATTTTAATGTAAACATGTGTCCATTTAGATGAAGTGTTTCCATTATTAAAGCTAATTCCGACATGTCTCAGATAGACCATGAGAACGGAGCTCAACTCTTACTGATGGGGCACCGAAATCTGTCTCTGCTCAGCCTGCTGTCAGATATGTCTTCATTAGTTTTTTTGTCATTCACCGATGGCAAATGCTGTATAAATGGAATGACGATCAGGTCCGCCTTGATAACTTGTCTTATCTCATTAGTTTTCACATCAAAGTTAATCAGCAATGTGAATTGTAATTGCTAGAGGAGACAATGCGTAGATCACTGGTCGGGTTTTTTTTTTCCCCCCTGCATGGCATCTTGAAACATCAGCAGGCTGGTTGGAGCAGATAGGCTCGGAAGGAAAATGATGTGGAAGGCATAATAAGCAAGCTGCTCGGAATTAATGAGCTAACCCAATAAGAAAAGAATGGCCAATCAATGTGAGTTGGGCAAATATAATTTAGAAATAATTGCTTGATTGGTTGCCTATAGAAGACTGATTTGACCACACACAAGGATTAAGAATTAAGATGTCAAGGCAAAAAAATAATTTGGCAACTGAGGGCATGTAATTTTTTGTTTCCTTCCCTTTATGATTGAAAGAGATGGGTGTTTGATATGCTGTTCACCAGAATGAAAACATTAGACACCCTCTTGTTCTTTTTCTGTTCCCCTCACAATGCAGGCCCATTGAGAATACAATTGTGATACTCCTGGACAGGACACGAAAAAGGTGCAGATTAAGAGAGATCGAGAGCGAGAGCATTCCCATTTATAGCAGCGATGCCCAAAGGCTGACTGTGTTGGTACGAGGTGTTTTCATCTGCAGAGCTGCAACATCGTTTGGAGGCATGACCAAGTGAGAGATGCGGATGTTTGCAAAATATATCGATTGTCTGTCCTAGGCCCAAAGAGTTCTGCTCACATCTCCTATTGCAATTTTTCCTAGAGCTCCTAATGTGATTTTCCCTACAGCTATTCACCAATTAGTAAAGGTCCCTTGCTATAGTCTTCTGTCTAAACTATTGGGGAGGTTCAGCCAGAAGGTAAATTTGCTTTGATCTACATTACACCTAATTGAGTCACCAGCAATGTCTCTATCCCAACATCAAGAAATGTGAAAATGTTAGATTATTTCACTGGGGATTAAACCTAATTTTCGCGTGTTCTGCATTAACCTATTAGGCTGGCTAATCTGCATTGCTAATGTGGCTGAGGCAGCTGTCACAGCTAAAGAAAAACATGATCATGCAATCCTTGAATGAATGATTCCCGGCCTGATTAGTCTTAGTGAAGTTAGCTGAGCCCTGGTGATAAGGAAGGGAAATTCCCAGGTTGCCAATAGCTTTGAAAATTATCAGACTGTAGGCAAAAATACACCTCATGATTCACAGGCTTCGGTCCAAATGCCGAGTTGAGTGACATTATTTAAGACTGACTAAGGCTAACTAGAATTGTCGCTCGCATAAATGTTTGTGTTTATTTTAAGGGACTAATGTAATGGATGCAGATTTAAATGCTAATAGAAGCCAGCCAGACACATAAAACCCCAGGCGTTGTTACTCTGTTGGTCTTTTATTAACACAGATTAAATTGTAATATTTTCTAGATAAATTGGCAAAATCAGGAAGATGCATTGCCCCCCAGAATGCTGGATAGAAACGACTCTTGCAAGACTTCTAGTTTTCTCATGGATGTACAGTGCAGGTTTACACTTTAGCTATTCTCCTTCTTTGCTGGCTTTTTTTTTTTTTTTTAAAGAAAATTAGGAAAAGACATATATATATTTATAAGAATGAAAATGGGTTTCTCCTCATTGGCCAGAACCCCTCTCTCTGCTTGTCTACTTAATTGCAAAGGGTAGGCGTGTATTTTTCTTCATCCCTGCACTTTGTGTGGAGACAGAACTGGCTGCCTCCCCCTGCTTCTTGTCCATTTGATTTCAAAGGCCAGAAAACCACCATGATGGGTAGCCTTCAGTTGTGGGAAGTGTTCAAGGGGCTGTGGTGGCTGCAAATAGAGTTAGGAGTCCATTTAATCCGATTACTGCTTGTACACAATTGGCCTGCCCAACCCACTGTGGACAGAAGCCTTTACTTTGTTTTTATTAGCCAAGAATCAGTTATCAGAAAAGTGGAATTTTGCCCCATCAGATTGCCCAGACAATCAACAGAAAATAAATGAGGAAATAGTCTAATGTGTCAATATTTATCTATTGGCCCTAATTGGACTTGTTGAGCATGTGGGGATGGCAGCTCTAGTTTATCTGTGCACTCTTGATCGCCCCTCCCATTGTGTAGACACTATAGCTGCCACACACAGGGTAATGACATCTCAAAGGCCAAGAGCACTGTCTGGAGAATAAATGCATTTTAAAGGTCTAAGAACACTGGTCTGCAAAGCCAGGGAGAACTCAGGAGGAAGTAGACCCCAGCAAATTGCAAGGCATTTGTGACTGAAGTGGGGCATCCTTTCCCACCCAGGTTCCTGGCACATTGTCTTCTGGTTTTCCAGGAAGCTCAGCTGGTTCCAAGCCTGTGGGGACAAGGCCTTCCTCCTGTTCTTGTTGCCTATTGTTGGTTTAAAGGTAACAGTAATCAAAATCACTGTAGCTAACAATATTTGAGCACTCATTACGTACAAGATGAGATTCTAAGCATCTGACATTTGAATTCCCCCATGCCCCAGAGATGACTTCTCCCATGAGGCCCATTTTCCAGATAAGTAGCTAAGGCCCCAAGAATAGCTTGCCCAGGGTCACTCAGCCAGTGGTGCTAGAACCAGGCCTTGAACCTAAGTAGTCTGACTCCATATTCCTAATTACCACCAGGCCCCAGGGTCCAGGCCTGACCAGAGAACCAGTGTCTCCTTAAATATTTCACCCCAGGCACTCAGTTTGCCTAAGCACCAACCAGAGTCCCCTTCCCTGGACACCTTCTCTCCTGTCAGTGACTGATCTTTCTCCTCCATCCTGAAAAGCCCGAGTCCACGACCATTGGAGTAGAAATTGGAGTAGAAATGGTGCATAATCAGTTGCTTATGATCCCATTGACCAAGTGTTTCCAATAACACAATCCACTCAGTCCTCACAGCATCTTTTCACGGAAGGAGGAACAGAAATTTCTATTATCCCAGCCTCCTTTTTAGGCCTCTCAGACCACAGTGACACTTGAGTCCTGAGTCAGTGAAATCACTGCCTAGGAGTCAGGCCTCTGCAACTTATCTGAACCACAGACAATGCCTGTGAACTGACTTCCTTTCCCTTGTGCAGCTGAAAAGCAACCTCCCCCGGCCCTCCTCCCCAGTTGTCCGAGATGAGCTGTGGTTCTCAATTCATTCCAAGAAGATTGCAAATGGATCAATCACAGAGTACAACACACACTGGATTGGACCTTAGACAGACACAGAGCCACAATCTCTTCTATAGCCAGCCTATTGCACAAAGTTAATGGGCTTTTTTCTTTCTAGCTGGATCAGATAGCATCCTGGGAAGTCTTTGTATCTCTATATCGCAGGATCGCTATACCGGTGTGGGAATGGTGACAAACCTACTGCTATGAATTCCTGATATTATCTTTCAGCAAATTAGATGTGCCTTCCCTATGAATAGCAGAGTGAAGAAAGCAGAGACAAATTCTTTTAAAAAAATATTTCTTTGAATTCTATATTACTCACACATAGATTATTTTCTCTTTCTACCGAATCTACTGGGTTCATTCTTTCTTTCATTATGTATTGTGCCATCACCATGCCAAATAAATTTTTGACCTCCTATAAGAGCTTCCCAGAGAGACAATGAGGGTCATTAATATTGGCATCATCTCAGTGCCAGTTGCATGGCTGTGTAATATGAATTTCTTCTTTTATAGTTCTGGAGGTCCAATGTCTGAAATGAGTCTTGTAGGACTGGAGCCACGGGATCAGCTGGCTTTGTTTCTTCTGCAAGTTCCAGGGGAGAATCCATTACTTGCCTCTTTCATATTTTAGAGGCTATGGCATTCATTGACTCATAGATGCCTCACTCCAAGTTCTGCTTCTGTGTGAAACCCCTTCTCTCCCTCTTATAACGATCCTAGTGAATACATTGGGCCCACCAAGCGAATCCAGAATAATCTCCCCATCTCAAGATCCTTAACTTGATGCTATCTGAAAAGTTCCTTTTGCCATCTAAAGTAACATTCACGGGTTCTGAGTGTCAGGACTCAGGCCTCTCTAGGGGGCCATCATCAACCTACCACAATATGCACTAGATCTTGGGAAGAAAGGCTAAGTGCTTGTCGACCACTCATTTATTCATTCCTTTGTCCATCTGCAAATATTGACTTGCAGGCACTAGGGCTGCTGCAAGGATCAGGATGGTGTTCACATTGGCATGTTGTATCTAGGAAATGAGTTTGCCACCCACTAAATAATCACACTGAAAGCCAGTTCATTGCCGTTGGGGTTCCAGCAGGAAAGGAACAGTGAAGAGAAGAGATGATGGGGCAGGTAGAGCTAATCCGGAGCAGGCACTGGTGTCCAGAAAGCCTTCCTTGAGAAAATGACGTTTAAGCCAGGAGCTGAGGGAAGTGTTGGACTTTGCTAGGAAAAAAGTAGGGAAAAGTGAAAAGCTACAAAGCCAAAGTGGCCACCCAAGCCTCAAATAATTGTCAGTCTAGAAGAGAAGTGTTTAATTGTGGTGACAATAGTTTTACTCTACTGTAGTCAAACTTGAGGTCCCTGCTGTGAGTGAGCATCAGTGTTTGTGCTGTTTCCTAAAAGGGTAAGGAATCCCTGGAGGTGAGAAGAATGGGGGGTAAGTCTTGTGTGTGTTTAGCTGTGTGTTTAGCTGCAAAGGAGGCAGAAAGCTTTCCCAGTTTTTCAGTCCTTGTGTCCCAGCCCTCATCTGAAGAGAGGCAGACTTTTGCTGTGTTTATTCCATTCAACTACAGAGTTAATGTTGGTGCAGAGCCAATTGGCCCTTCTTCTTGGAAGGCCGAGGTATACAAGAGTTTCTGACAGATGAACTTTCCTCCCTTCTGATTGGACTTGGTGGTTGCATAACTTCCATGAGCCAAATGTTCTGTCCTGAGCCTCAGGATTGCCCCTCATGAGAAGCCTCTTATTCACTACAAAGGAAGTGGTAAATTCACAGTGAAGAAGCCTGGTAGGCAAAATTCTTTAACCAAGTGATCAGAATTAACACAACCAGTAATTGGATTTGACATAGTGCACCTCTTTATAGGATGCAATGAAAAGTGTACAACATCAACAAAACTCAAAGACAACCTACAGAATGGGAGAAGATATTTGCAAATGACATATCAGATAAAGGGCTAGTTTCCAAGATCTATAAAGAACTTATTAAACTCAACACCAAAGAAACAAACAATCCAATCATGAAATGGGCAAAAGACATGAACAGAAATCTCACAGAGGAAGACATAGACATGGCCAACATGCATATGAGAAAATGCTCTGCATCACTTGCCATCAGGGAAATACAAATCAAAACTACAATGAGATACCACCTCACACCAGTGAGAATGGGGAAAATTAACAAGGCAGGAAACAACAAATGTTGGAGAGGATGCGGAGAAAAGGGAACCCTCTTACACTGTTGGTGGGAATGTGAACTGGTGCAGCCACTCTGGAAAACTGTGTGGAGGTTCCTCAAACAGTTAAAAATATACCTGCCCTACGACCCAGCAATTGCACTGTTGGGGATTTACCCCAAAGATACAAATGCAATGAAACGCCGGGACACCTGCACCCCGATGTTTCTAGCAGCAATGGCCACTATAGCCAAACTGTGGAAGGAGCCTCGGTGTCCAACGAAAGATGAATGGATAAAGAAGATGTGGTTTATGTATACAATGGAATATTACTCAGCTATTAGAAATGACAAATACCCACCATTTGCTTCAACGTGGATGGAACTGGAGGGTATTATGCTGAGTGAAGTAAGTCAGTCGGAGAAGGACAAACATTATATGTTCTCATTCATTTGGGGAATATAAATAATAGTGAAAGGGAAAATAAGGGAAGGGAGAAGAAATGGGTGGGAAATATCAGAAAGGGAGACAGAACGTAAAGACTGCTAACTCTGGGAAACGAACTAGGGGTGGTAGAAGGGGAGGAGGGCGGGGGGTGGGAGTGAATGGGTGACGGGCACTGGGTGTTATTCTGTATGTTAGTAAATTGAACACCAATAAAAAAAAAAAAAAAAAAAAAAAGAAAAGTGTACAACAGCTCTTCTGGGGTCTTCCTGCCTGAAATTCTTCCTCTCAATATAATCAAGAGGAAACATCATACAACCTCAAATTGAGAGAGTTTCTACAAAATGGCTGACTTGTATCTTCCAAAACTGTCAATATCACAAAAGACACATCTATTCTTTGTCTCTACAGGTTTGCCTCTTCTGGATATTTAATATAAATGGACAATATATAGTCCTTTGTGACTGGCTTCTCTCACTTGGCACGATGTTTTCAAAGTTTGTAGCGTGTATCAGTACTTCATTTCTTTTTACTTCCAAATAATATTCCCTTGCAAGGATACATCACATTTTGTTTAGGCATTCATTGATGTGCATTTAGATTGTTTCTGGTTTGTAGCTATTCTGAATAATGCCGCCATGAACATTCATGTGCAAGTTTTTGTGTGGACAATTTTCATTTCTCCTAGAGGTATACGCAGGAATGGAATTTCTGAATCATATGCTAACTCTGCTTAAACTTTGAAGAACTGTCATACAGTTTTCCAGAGTGGTTGCACCATCTCACATTCCCACAGTGTATGAGGACTCCAATTTGTCCACGTTCTTGCTAACACTTGCTATTTCAGCCATCCTAGGAATTCTAAACTGGTAACTCACTATAGTTTTAATTCTTTATACTATTCCTTTTTTTAAAGATTTTATTCATTTATTCATGATAGACATAGAGAGAGAGAGAGAGAGAGAGAGAGAGAGAGAGAGAGAGAGGCAGAGACACAGGCAGAGGGAGAAGCAGGCTCCACACTGGGAGCCCGACACGGGACTCGATCCCGGGACTCCAGGATCACGCCCTGGGTGGAAGGCAGGCGCTAAACCACTGAGCCACCCAGGGAATCACCTGATTCTTTATACTATTCTTAAAACCTTTCTCTAAGTCCGAAATTATGTCAAAACAGAAAATGGAAAGAAAATGTCCCATACTATAATTAGTCCTAATGAAAGGACATTGGAGAGAAATCCTTTCTTTTTCTTGGGCTGAGTTGATGAATCAGCAAATAGATTCTGAGGATAAGAACAGAGCCAGTGACCTGAGTTCCAGAAATTTGGATACTTTCTGGATTCAATGTTTCTATTCATTCAATCAAAAAAACATTTATTGGGGATCCCTGGGTGGCTCAGTGGTTTAGCGCCTGCCTTCAGCCCAGGATATGATCCTGGAGTCCCAGGATCGAGTCCCACATCGGGCTCCCTGCATGGAGCCTGCTTCTCCCTCTGCCTGTGTCTCTGCGTCTCTCTCTCTCTCTCTGTGTCTCTCATGAATAAATAAATAAAATCTTTTTTTTAAAAAAAAAAGAATTTATCAAACTCCAGTTAAAATAAGTTAATAAAATGAACTCAAGGAAATGTGTACTGCTATACTTTCCATGTAAAAGTGAACTGCCTTTGAAGCTTCTTCCTGGTGGAGCTTGAAACTAACACATTCAGGAGTGCAAAAGATGCATACCAAGTATGAAAACCTACATTTATCTGTTCCATTAAGAGACCACAGTCAGCATTGCCACTATGATTAGAGCTATCATCTGGTAAAGTTTATGGTAATTTTCTGTCATCTGCCACGATCCATTTGGCTTTTGCAGAGGCCATACAGTGAATTAGATGAGCATATAATGGGGACCACCACCCTTGCATTCTTAAAGTCTCTTTGAGAGTGATGCAATTCTTCGTGGGATGTGTCATGATTCTATCTTGGCCAGGTCAGAGGAGGAATGGTTTCAAAGGCTTCCACTTGGATATTCCTTCCAAATTATTTCTTAATCTTCAAAAAAGAGAGTCAATGTAAGGATTCTTCCAGGTGTTAAGGACCTCCATCCTGACTATGCATATGGGTACTGAAAAAAT
This sequence comes from Canis lupus baileyi, assembly GCF_048164855.1. Lineage (NCBI taxonomy): Eukaryota > Metazoa > Chordata > Mammalia > Carnivora > Canidae > Canis > Canis lupus. The sequence continues at coordinate 4,601,390 of NC_132863.1, read as the reverse complement.
AACCTTAAGGTGGTTGTGAGGATCCACTGGAAACACTGTGAGATGGACTTGGACCAGAATTTAATTTGTCACCTGATCTGCATAAAGCCCACTCAAATAGAAGGTCACTCTAATAGGATCTAATTCTGCTGTCCCTGTCAGTTCACATCTATATCAAATAGCTCTCTAAAGGCCTGCATATTTCCTTTTCTTTAGTGCACAAGGACTATGGCACATGTCCAATGGTTGGCTAAATTGACTGAAAACCAAATAGGACACAGAAAAAAATCTTAGAACATGGAGGAAACTCAAAAATTCCAGACCCACATAAAAAACATGAACTTCATATCTGGGTTGGATGCCTCCTTGGTAAGGCTCAATATCATCTGTAAAGTGGATTATTAATGCCTACCTTGCAGGGACATTCCAAGTCAATATAGAGAACAGAAGGCATGACACAAAGCAGATTCTCTATAAATAAGTAGACGTTTCTATTAATATTAACAATGGGTTATCTCCTTGCTTTATGCTTCACAGTTCATGTGGCACTCAAATATTCACATGGTACAATCTTAGTCAGTTGAAATTTGAGATATTTATGAGTATGGAATAGTTCCACTTGATACTCTGAGATAAAAGAATAATAAGCACCTGCGTATAATAAAGAAAGTGTTGCTTTGGGGCAACTGGATTTTACCAAGGAGCAAGAATTTAGTCTAAGATGAAATGAAAACAAGGAGACAGAGTTATATACTGCCTTAGTTTGGATTCTGCAAAAGCAGAACCTGAATTAGGGACTTGGGTGCTAATTCGAAGGAGGAAATCAGGAGAGTCTTATAAAAGAAAATCAATTGCTTTAATATTATTGCTGCTGTGGGAACTGAGGCTCTGCTGGGAAATCACAAAGAATGCCCTGCTATATTGTTCCTTCAAAAAACAACAACTTGAGAATTTTATCTTTTAACTCTTATCAGCGATTGATTGAAGGTTACTCCTGAACATTGGCTTCAGCTTACTTAGGGGCACCTGCTATTGAGCATGGCTCCAACAAACCTACAGAAAAAGCTTTGTGATGGGTCCTTGAAATGGACACAAAAATGGCTTAGGAGATACCTACCAAAGCTGAAATTAGAGCCAAGCTTAGGGCATATCAAACAGGACACAAAAAAGGCTCCTACATACACTCTATGTCTTCATATTCCATTACTACTCATTGGCTAAGCCACTAAGGTGTTTTATTTTTAATTAAGTTCAGTTTACCCATCTGCAGTGGTCCTATAAGAGACCATAATGATGTTGTATTTTTATGTGATTTTCTGGCATTTGCCTTGGAGGATGCCTACCACAGAGCAAGAAATTCCTTGAGAATCTCTTAAACATCATGGCTTTTCCTGATGCACAGTTACTATATGTGGTAGGAAGTAGAGAGCATGGGCTAATAGGGCCAACACAAATAGCAAAAGCAAAACGTACTACTTGGATTTGGAAGAGTGTCTAAAGGATTTGGGTTCTACAAACAGCATTTTTGGCAGTGTGGGGCAGCTGTAATCCTGTGTCCATAATTTCACTTTATTTTAAGGAGAGCTGTGCCTATTTTCTTTTAGCTGATAAGAATTCTCCTTGCATCATGAATAAATTCCAAAGCTTATGTGAAAATCCATTTGGCTCTACCTCAGAAATTTCCCAATTTCCCATTTGGGGCCTAAGTACAATGAAAATAGTTTTCTTTTAATTGATTCTGGAGAGAATTATAATCACTCTTTGGTTTGGGCCTCTCAGCTTCAGGAGGCGAAAGAAGTGTGTGTTGATTGGCTCTCTCGCTTCTTGGTGACCCCCACAAAGGTGTACACTATGTCATCTGTCCACCCCATCTATTAGGAGCCTGGGTCTATGGAATGACAATGGGGTACTGGCAGCCAGAAAGGAGATCAAAGTCTACCTGTCAGCCCAGTTTCCCCTTGATAATCAAAGAAATACAAGAGAAATAGAATTTCTCTGAATGAATTTTTTATGTAAAGCCCTTTTGAAAATGCCATTAATAATATGAGCCAAAGTTTCATAAACACTCCTGTAACTTAGAGAATACTCTTTTCTTTCTCAAGATGGAATGTACATCCAGCATCACACAATGAAATACATTCTTCTTCCTCAGCATCATTTCCCTCATGTTTAGAATTTGTAGCCTATTTGTTGAGAAGTGACAGAAGTCCAACTGGAATTGGCTTAAATTCAAAGGGAACCAGATCATGAAAGTCTTGGGTTATTTTAAAGAAACAAGGGCAGTTATCTAGAGCTATGAGAGGAATATATCTGGCCTCAGGAATAACCAGATCCTGGAACACACTTAATCCCCAGGTAGACTCTCTCTCCATCTCTTGGTTGTGTCCTTCTCTGAACATCTGCACCATTCTTCTCTCTATATGGATCTACTTTTGTCTTTCTCATCCATAAGGTAAAACTATACAGCCTTAAATAATTTCTAAACATTACATCAAAAAGCCTAGCCACCAGTACAAAGACATTTCAGCTCAAAAATTCCTAGAGAAAGACTCTAATTGGCTTACTTCACACCAACCAACTGTAGTAAGAGTTCCAGTCACAGAACAACATGGTGGACCCCTATATAAGCATGGTGAGAAGTCTCCAGAAAAAAGGAGATCATAGGTTGCCAAACCATAACTCTGTCTTACCAAAGGACTGGAACCAATGAACACTAACATTTAGTAGCTTTAACAGCTGCATTTTCTCCTTGACTTAAGCTGACACTCAGTTCAAGGAGCCAGTGATTGTGTATTTCCCAAACAGAGGTGGAAATCTTCTCTAGCCAAGGCCTGAGCCTGCCATAGTGGAATGCCCAGTTACTCACGCTGCCAAGTCCCCTTGTTCCCAGGGCTTTTCATTCCATGAACTATTACACATCTAAGCTTAGAAACAGCTCTCTTGGGCACACTGTAATACCCACCTGAATATCTTGCCAGCTGAGGTTGCTTTTGATCCAAATCAGAATTCAGTATCCCCAAGATAGAAACCCTGGGGATCAAGAATATTTAGAATTCCAAGTCAGTATTGCAGAATGATCCTCTTTGTCTTCTGTTTATTGTAAGATCAACACTTCTTTAGCAACTACTGTTACCACTCATTCATGCATTCTGCAAGACTTTATTACATCTCTAGTATGGACAAGGCACCATCTAGATTCAAGTGGTAAAAAAAAAAAAAAAAGAAAGAAGAAGAAAGAAAGAAAGAAAGAAAGAAAGAAAGAAAGAAAGAAAGAAAGAGAAAGAAAGAAAAGAAAAGGGAAAAAATGAATGCATTGATGGAACTCAGTTATTTGTTTGCATCTTGTCTCAATTCAGTTTGGGCTGTTATAATAAAAATACCATAGACTGGGTGGCTTAAACAACAAACATGTATTTATTTATTATAGTTCTGGAGGCTTGAAGTCCAAGATCAGTATGCCAGCATGGTCAGGTTTGGTGGCAGCCATCTTCCTGGCTTCTTCTCATGATGGAGACAGAGAAAAAGAGAGATGGAGGAAAGAGGCAACTCTCTTGTGTCTCTTCTTATAAGAGCATTAATCTCATCATGAGAGATCTACCCCTATGACCTCATTATCTCACAAGGGCCCCTTCTCCAAATACCATCACATTGAGGATTCATGTTTTAGCATATAAATTTGGGGGGAATACAACCATTCAATCCATAGCACATCTGTTGGAAAGACAGATGTAAAAACCACTTGTGATACAAAAATAGAATTAAGTGGCACAATAAAGGGAATTATTAACTAGAATTATTATGCTGAGAAAAAGGATAGAGGGCTCAAAGAAGAATTCATAAGGGTGATGATAATTGGAACAATACTATAGAAATGAGCAGTTTCCCAAGGTAACATGGAAGAAGAATGAATTCCAAACAGCACATGAATGAGATTTCCTAAAAATCAGAGACTTCATACTCACAACAACAGCAAACCAGTGGCTGATGAGGAATCCTGCTATAGGGATTCATGCATTTCCCATGTCCAATTTTAATTTTCCAAGAGAGTTTCCTTACTGTAGTACTGTAAGCTAAACTATAAAAAACACACTCCAAAAATATATTAAGGTGAAAATCCAAATAGAGAATTATTTCTGATTCACAAGACAATTGGCTCACACCCCCCACTCCATACCATAATTTAAGGTTTTGGATTCCTTTCATCTGTAGCTCTGCTAGCTCATAAATCTTCATGTGTTTCTATGTAGTTGATGGTAGGAGAGTATAGTGGAAGCATCCTCATCTCTCAACAGCCTTAGCCCATTGATGACACCCAATCACAAGCCTGCATTTGTTTGTCAGGAAAACTGGGAAATGTACCTTCCTAAGCAGCCACTTTTCAACTACATCAAACTCTTAGATGCAGCAAGTATTGATTTTGGTCACCAGCCAGCTACCTCTGCCACGCTTACAATAAATATAAACCATCTATAAAATATATGTACCTTTCAAACTACTGACACAAAAATGAGCCACATTAAGAATTTGAAACAGAGAAGGAATAAAGAGAACCCAAGTTTTTAAGTTCCTGCTTAAAAATATTTCAAAGAAGGTTTTATTTACCTTCAAATATGTATTATTTTAAAGATTTTATTTACTTATTTGAAAGAGACAGAAAGACAGCATGAGCTGGAGGGATGGAGGGAGAAGGCGAGAGAGAGAATCCAAGTAGACTGCAGACTTCACACTGAGTATTGGAGCCTGATGCAGGGCTTGATCTCAAAACCCTGATATCATGACCTGAGCCGAAACCAAGAGTCAGATGCTTAACTGACTGAGCTACCCAGGTGCTCTCAAATATGAGTTATTTTACAAATTTTAAAATGACAATTGGCCATTTTTAAGTAATCTTGATAAAGTGATATGATATCTTTAAATGGTATCTCCCTTCTGACTTTACTTTTGGTGTAATCAAATTCATTGTAATTTTATTTGATTAATTAATTAATTAATTTTGAGAGAGAGAGAGAGAAAGTAGAACTGGTGGGGAGGGGCACAGGTAGAGGGAGAGAGGGAATCTTGAGCAGACTCCATGCCCAGCTTGGGGCCCAGGCGGGGCCCAATCTCATGACCCCTGAGATCACGACCTGAGCTGAAATCAAGAGTCAGAAGCTTAACCAACTAAGCCTCCCAGGGGCCCCCACTGTAATTTTAAAATAAGAAAAACAAGAACGTAAACTTGTTTTTTAAAAACAACAGCAAGAGGGCAGCCTGGGTGGCTCAGCGGTTTAGCGCCGCCTTCAGCCCAGGGCATGATCCTGGAGACCCAGGATCGAATCCCACGTCAGGCTCCTTGTATGGAGCCTGCTTCTCCCTCTGCCTGTGTCTCTGCCTCTCTCTCTCTCTCTCTCTCTGTGTGTGTGTGTGTCTCTATGAGTAAATAAATAAAATTTAAAAAAAAAACAGCAAGAAAATACAATTTAATTCTAAGTGTTCCAATAGCTATTATATGAATAATAAGTCAAAAGAAGAGGTGCAGTTTTCTTTTAATGTCATGCTGTTGTTTAGGTAATAAGAAATACTAAGTAATTGGCTTTAGATTTTTGTAATTTTTTCCCCTAAGTTCCTGTTAATTTCGTATTCTAGTAGTCAATGTATTTTCAGTGAAATGTAAAAATATTCCCATTCTCTTTGAGCAGTATTAATTTTTTGAGATCTTATGGCTTGTCACTTGAATCCTGTAGCTGTCATACATCTGGTATAAGCAACATTTGTTTTTGAAGTGTGTAGACCATCTCTTCATATTTCAAGATGTAATTTTACATTTATGCATTTTAAAAACAGTCTGGCCATAATCTAGATGCATGCTTCTAATTCATATACCTGCACATGTGACCTTTGTGAAAAGAAATTTGCATGTATAATCTGTGTTTACTTGTAACTCTCTGGTAATATACTGCTTATATTCTGTGGACTCAAGTTTCTGAAGTGAAACTTGAGTTTCAAAAAAAAAAAAAAACCTAAAAAGAAGAGGTATTTTAAAAGATCAAAAATAAAAAAGATCTTTTTCTTCATTGACTTATTTTGTGTATGTATGAGCTAATTTGTCCTAAAATACAATGAGATTTTATTTTACTAAGCTGCCCTTTCAAAAATTGTGCATGCAATTATACAGTTAGTAGTTAATCCTAAATAAATAATCAGAAAAGTGTGCAAAATTGCATTTTTATAGATCTTTAGCCTCATAAAACATATGCTCTGTGACAGTATCATATTGTTTGTAATCAAAAATAATAAATAAAGTTTGCATTTAAATGCCCCAAAATAAGAAGTGGGTTAAATAAGAGAAGCACAACCATGAGAATAATCTGACACCTCTGGTTATTCCTGTTCCCTTTATGCAGTTGGAATTAGCACTTCTTTTTTACCCTCTAAAGTATCTCAGTTTGGATGATAAATTATATGATCACCCTACACATGAAGACATAATATTGCATCCTAAAAATGCATGATGTATGAAATTATATAATAAAAAGGTAAATTTTTAACAATTTGTTGACATATATAAAGGAGTTTGCTATCTATAGATTTAATGCAATTCTAATTAAAATCCCAGCAAGTTATTTTGTGGATATCAACAAACTGATACTAAAGATTATATAGAAAAGCAAGACCCAGAATAGCTAACACAATAATGGGAGAAGAACAAAGTTGGAGAACTGATAACCCAATTTCAACACTTAACAGTAATCAAGACATTGTGGTATTGGTGAAAGAGTAGACAGATTAATTGATTAAATAGAACAGATAGCCCAGAAATAGACCCACAAAAATATAGCCAACCGATCTTTAATAAAAAATGTAAATATAATCCAATGAACAAAGGGGAGTCTTTTTGACAAATGGTGCTGGAACCACTGGACACCTACACGCAAAAAAAAAAAAAAAAAAGAATCTAGACATAGACCTTACATCTTTCACAAAAAAAAAAAAAATTCAAAATGAATTATCCACTAAGTGTAAAATGCAAAACTATGAAACCTCTAGAAGATTGCAAAGGAGAAAATCTAAGTTACCTCCAGTTTAGAGATGACTTTTTATTTTTTTATTTTTTTTTTGTGATGACTTTTTAGATCCAGCAACAAATGTATGATCCATGAAAGAAAAACTTGAAAAATGGGATTTCATTAAAATTAAAAAATCTGCTCTGTGAAAGATAGTATTAGGAGAATGAAAAGACGAGCCACACATCAGAAGAAAATATTTGCAGAACATATATCTGATAAAGGGTTTGCATCTAAAACACACAAAGAACCCTTACAATCTAACAATAAGAAAACAACCTAATTAAAAAATGGTCAAGATCTGAACAGACACCTCACCAGAGAAGATATACAGATGGCAAGTAGGCATTTGAAAAGATGCTCAACATCATACGTCAATAGGGAATTGCAAATTAAAACAATGAGATACCACTACACACCTGTTTGACCTAAATCCAAAACTGGATCCAACTGACGGCACCAAATGCTGGCAAGGATGTGCAGCAACAGGAACTCTCATTTACAGCTGATGGAATGCAGAATGATGCAGCCCTGTTGACAAACTGAACATAGTCTCACCATAGATCTAGCAATCATACTCCTTGGTATTACCCAATGAGTTGAAAACTATGTGCACACAAAAGTCTGCACAAATATTCATAGCGGGTTTACTGAGAACTCCCCAAACTTGGAAGCAATCAAGAAGTCCTTTGTTAGGTGAATGGATAGGTATAAACTGTGGTTTATCCAGACAATGGGCTATTATTCAGAATTTTTTTAATGAGCTAACAAGCCACAAACGATATGGAAGAAACGCAAATGCATATATTGCTAAGTGAAAAGAGTTAATCTGACAAACCTACGTGCTGTATGATTCCAATGATAGGATATTCTGAAATAGCCAAACTTACAGAGAAAGTAAAAAACAAAACAATCAGTTGGCGTCAGTGGTTTGGGGGAAGGAAAGTGGGGTGAATAGGTGGAGCACAGGGTATTGTGAGGGCAGAGAAACTATTCTGTGTGATGCTGTGGTGGGCCATACATGACATTATGCATGTGTCAAAACCCAAAGGACATACAACTAAAAGACTGAACCCTAACGTAAACTATGGAATTTACTTAATGAACAGTATCAATGCTGGTTACTAATTCATTAATTGTAACAAATGTACCACTAATGCAATATGTTAAAAGAAGAAGAAGAAATGTTACAGAAAGGGGGTATATGGGAACTGTACTTCAGGGGCGGAGAGGAACTGCACTTCCTGCTTAACTTTTCAATACACTTGAAACTTCTGTAAAAATTAAAATCTATTAATGTAAAAATGCAGTTTCTATGTGGTATTATTGTATGAGCTCATATTTGTTAAAATATACATGGCTCAATGGGCTAGGAATCTAGAAGATACAAACCAAAATGTGAAGCCATCTTCGCAAGATAGAATTAGGAGAGGGCTTCTCCTTCTCTGTAACTTCTAATTTTTTAATATGTATTGCTTGAGTTATTAAAGAGGAGAGAATTTTCTTGTCTCAAGAATCAGTTCTCAAAGCGTTAAGTGTAACGACCCTTACCACGTTCTGGGCATCTTGCATGCAATAGCCCTGACAGGTCTTTTATGCCCATTGTATGGATGCAAAACTGAGACATTAACTACTTTGCTCAATGTCATGTATGTCCCTACATGTTTTGAGAGGTTTTGAGAAGGATGGGCCAAGCACTCTCTTCTCCCTTTTTGCTTCTACATAGATAAGTTTATGGGAAAATGTTTATCAGCTTCCAATGTCTACAAGTGGAAGTGTCCACTTGAGGTGTCTACAAGCATGTTAGCTTGTAGCTCCATGTTACCACGGAGGTCCTCACCTAATCCAGGGAGAAGCTGTTTACCTTCCTCAACTGAGGACGAATGTCATTGTTGATCCAATGGAAGGTTGGGCATATATCACATAATCAGAGCCGGAAATTACATTAAGCTCGCACAAAGCACTCGGTGGATGCTAGCTTTCTCTCTAAGACCATGAAAAGCGAATCGTTTTTCTAAAGTGGTACTATGGCTGTGTGTCAGCCTTGTAGCCTGGTTACCTGTTTGCATCTAGAGTAGCCTTGTAGATAAACAGCTTGTCAAAGGACAAAGTGAATTTCTGTTCATGTTATTCTTTGCTTCCCTATGTAGTCTCTGGGAGGGAAATGGGCTGCCTTTGGTCTTCTCTTTGTTTTTAATTATTCACATACAGAGGCTGGTAAATATTTCATACTTCTTAGCAGGGCTGTTTTTTGAGATGGCTACTTTAAAAATCACCTCCCAGAATGATTCTAGAGGACAGCCCTTGAGGCCACATCCTAGACTGTGCCTTGACCACTGCCTGGAGTTGTCAAGAAGCAGAAGCAGATTCTGAGACAGGAATTCAGGTACAAATAGGCAATCACTTGGCAAGCAACACCAGAAGAATCACCATTTGGGGAGGGGGGCCTGAGACAGGAAAGGAAAATATCCTGGGGGCGGGGGTGGGGTTCTCAAGCCAGTTACTGCATTGCCCCTGGAACCTTCAGTGGACAGGCTTCCTTGGGTTTGTCTGTTTGAGTGAACAACATGCCGTTCTCCAGCATAGCAAGCACTGGCCGCTCCCTTGTTCTGTCTTTCCCTCTACCTCTTGGTTGCCTTTGTCTCAGTTTCCTACCACCACCACCCCTGAAGTGGACCCTGAGACAAAGAGAGCATAGGCAGTTTGTGTGGGAGGTGATACCAGGAAGTACAGGGTGTGGGGGAAGGGGGAATGAGATGGGCCAGGGAGCAGGGGTGGGTTCAGTCCACACTAAACCTCTGGGGCAGTGGGGTTCTCTACTCCCCTCTTCCTATAGAAGTGACCTGTGCCTTTAGGAAGAAGAGCTCGAGATTGTCCTGAAGGTCCCCTGTCTTCAGTGTGCCCACCGCCCCCTCCTGCAGGAGTGCTGAGCAGGGATGAGTTTGGGCTGCATCAGGGACTTGTGAGAACATGCCCATGTTTGTCTCCTAAGCCTAAACTGTGTTTTCCGAAGCACCACGGAGCATAGTTAGCCTCTTGAGTGGCAGCTTCCAGCATCAGTGGGATGGAAGGCATGGTGTGCCTGGCATCAGGGAGATCTGCACGTCCCTGTCCGTCCTACTTCCAGAGACTTTTGAACAGTGCTCTAAAAGTCCAGCAGGCACAAACCTTCCCTCCCAAAGTTCTCCTTCCTCCTGCACAGAACAAGAGCTGTGCCCCCACCCCATTCTCCTGCTTGCCTTTTTTGGTGGATTTAGGAGATTGGATTCCTTAACTCAGAATGAGAGCAGATGGAGCACTTATATTTTCTTAACTCAGACACCACTTCGTGCAGTGGGGATCCTCAAAGTGCAGGTTTCAGCCCTGCTCATGATATGTATGGTTTTCTAAACCAACTTTGTGTAATCTCCGGTGCACAATGTGTGATCTCTAGGGCAGGATGTGTGATCTCCAGTGCAAGATGAAGGAAAGAATCGAGATAGAAAAGGAGACAACAGTCAGTTTAAGGCTTTTTTTACAGCAGGAGTAGGGGAAGAAAAACAGACTTGAAATTTATTAACATCTAATCCTGTTAAGATTTTCTCCACCATATGCCAGCACAACAGCATACTGGAAATGTGTACTAATTACCCCGTAGTATCATGTGTGTATGCTTTATACGCAGCCCCTGACCTTTTCGTTAATAACTTTGCGTCATATTCATTGACCTGAAACAAATTGAATTCAGTGGCACTCACTCAAGAATTGAATTACACAGTCTTCTTAATTGGTCCCTTATTTATTTAAATGGGAAAAAGTAACGGCTTGCCACCTGTAATATTTTTCCAACAAAGAATTCCAATATTTTCCCTAAGCTAGATGATTTTTTTTCAATCATTTAGCCATGAATATATATTAACTGTGAAACTATAGTTCTGGTATTATCTCTAAAAAGAATCTCTTAATTTTCTCTTTCATTGCCGATGCTCTGAAAAATGCTGATATAGAAACGTATTAATTAGAGGAGATTTATGTAAATCAGCTGGGCTAGGAAGGCTTCTCTGGGAAGTGGTCCTGCTAACAGGCAGCACTCCACCTCCGGCACCAATAGTTCCGTGGCCTTACCCTCCACAGCTCTTTGGAGCTTTCTCCTGTGATTTAATATACATCCGGATGGCAAAATCGGGAGCGCGGAGACAGGAATATGTTAAGCATGTGAAGATATTTTCCACTGCATTTGTTAGTTTTAAGTCCTTGAGCTGCATTGTCTGTTGACTGGAGGGGGACAGAAATCTAATTTCAGGAGTTTAGTGATGTTCTCCTATCGACGGTTTCACAGGCAATAGATACTGCCGGGAACATTGTTCTTAACACCATTCACTCATCTCTTCCCTTGGAGGATTCTTGCAAGCGATCGAAGAGATAGGAGCCGCTAGAAATTTTTGGCTTTGCTTTCTAATTCCAGTGTGAAATTAATTGTCCCAACTGCAAAGAACTACTTACTCCTTTACTTACTATATTTAACTTAAAAATGCAAATGTTATTAGTGGACTGATGACTGATAAGGGTGCCTTTGTGCCCGGCTTTAACCTCTATTAGTGAGGATTATGAGGACGTAGCCACATTGGCATTTTCTAAGTGTCACCGTGACAGCACTTGCTGCACAAATGCCTAGCTGTCACCGTGAGTTTTATCACTCGGTTTTTCCCTCCGAATGTAGACTAATAAGCCCAGAAATTACAATTGCCTCCCTGCCGAATCTGTGATAGGCGGAAATAATGATATCAGTGCCCTGCTAATCTTCTTGCCTCTGCGCTTGGCACTGTCCTATTGAGTCACCTGTCACACTCCGCTTTGATGAGGCGAATTCAATCTCCCTGCTGTAATGACAATGGGGCCATTTTAATGTTTGGAAATGATTATGTGGAAGCTTCGCTGTGCTCTGTCTTGGCAAGCAAGCCAGGGCGCTATGCACACCAGGAGAGCAGGCTCTGGCTGGTGGGTAGGCAGTGGTAATGCTGAGTTATTGGGAAGCGGGCATAGAGTTGGCTTCATTGTCAGCCTTCTGTACTGGTCCTGTAGGAGGGAAAGGTGGGGAGGGGAGGAGGTGGGCTCACTCTTGCAGAAGCATAGCCATTGGCTAATCTCTCAGTTGCCTCTAGAAGGATTTCCCAGGACCATCTGTGCTGTTCAAGGAGAGAGGGGTGGCTGGAGCTTGTAAATAACTACTGTCACACTACCACCATCACTTGCTGGGCTAGGGGCAGGACAGCAATACGTGAATTTTGGAGTAATGTTCAGGACATTAACCAAAATCAAACTACTCTTACCCCAAGCCTGCTCTTTCCTTCTTCTTTGACAGTAATTCTGTTGCAGAGCCTATGTGTGTGTGTGTATATATATATATATAAATATATATATATATATATTTATATATATATATATATGAAAATGCTGATGAGATCTGGAGCAACCAGAGCCATTACCCATTGCTGGTATCAATTTCTAAAACTACTTTGGAAAATCAGCAATCTCTACTAAAGCCAGACATAGGCAAACCCAGCAATTTTACTCCTAAGAAGATTTCCAGTGGATATGCATGTCAGAGCAGCATCCTTCATAACTATGCCAAATTAAAATTCATCCAAATGCCCTCCAACAGAATTGATGAACCGACTAGGAGTAGGGTTACAGAGGAACACTGTGCAGCCACTAGAATGGTTGAGCTGCAACTATATGGAGGAATCTCCCAAAAAGGACGCTGGATAAAAGAAGTGAAACTTAAAATGTACACATATAAAGTATTGCATTTATTAACATTCTGAGGCTGACAAACTGCTCCTGGATGTGAGAAGTTGGGGTGGTGGTGAAGTTACTGGAGGAGGCTAGCAGGGGAGCTTCTTGGGGCTGATAGTATTCTGACTCTTGATCCAGATGCTGGTTACACTAGTGTATTTGGTTTTTGAAAATGTATTGATTTGTGTACTCCTCTGTATATACTATAATAAAGAGTTTTAAATTACATTTAACTTAATGTTTTTACTGTAATATATGAGGCATCTGTGTGTTCTCTCTGCCTCTACAGCACAGATGACTAAGAACAGATGTCACTTTGTAGCGGAACTTCAGACTCCTTCACCAATGACCTGGCCTGTGCAAATGGGATCTGGAAAGGAGGTCTATTGTTGAGAAGCAAGAACATTGAACATTGAACACTGAAGCAAGAACATTAGCTGGAGACGGAAAGTGCTGTGCCACCTGAGTCTCCAGCACTTCCAGCATCATGCCAGTGGGGTCTCTGTGAATCCCTTGTCTTTGGCCAAAAGAAAGAGAAGGTGCTGGCAGCCAAAGAAAGTGTGTCAGCTATATACTCTTTAGGAGGCAGTGCAAGTGTCATAGTCCATAGGGATGAGGACTCAGGTGTCCTAGGACCACTTTCCAACTATATCTCCTACAAAGTCTTCCTGTCTTGCTTCTAATCATAGCTTTACTGATGCAGTCACCAAATATAAGTCATGTGAATAAAAATTGCTCCCTTTTGAAGCTACTACTTATCTACAGCTTTCTCTATGTAAACAATAAAGCTCAGGGAAAGCATTATTATCTCTGGTAATCAGATCCCAGAGGGATAACAGCACATAGAGCACACATAGCCTACAACCTCTGATCCCTCCAGAAGGCAGCTCCCAAGTTCCCTGTTAACATGAAAAAAAAAAAAAAAAAGGTGTGCAGAAATGAGTCCTAAGTCAGCCGGCAAAATCGTGTGCAATTGGACTGGGCTGGGCTCTATAATGTAAATTTCTTGGCTTACTTCCAGATCAAAATGGAAATCCCCCTGGCCTACTAAGTAGTCTTTAAACTCACTCTTTACCCTCATTTGTTTCTTCTGGCAGGCTATTTTGTCCATCTTACCTGTCCAACATAAGGTTGGTTTAGCTTAGTGGTCACATGCTTATAGTTATAATAAAAGTCAACTGCAAAAGCATTTTAATCTTATTAACCAAGACACTCAGCAAAACTTTAGTCTTTCTTAAATGTGGAGCCACAACAATGTTTTTTTGAAATAATACCAATAACCATAATAATAGCAATGAATCCAACAAGTTTTAAATTATTTTCAAGAAAATAGTGTTTTTTCTACCACCAGCTAGCAATGTGATATCTTAGAAAAGTTCTTGATCTTCTATGAACTTCAGCTTCTTCATCTGTTTGGTAGGATAAGAAAAGCACATGACTGCAGAGTTATTTTGAGGATCAAATGAGATAATACATGCAGAGTGGCACCCAGGATATTGAACGCTCTTGATTAATGGTGGCCCCTACAGCCATGATGATAACAATGCTACTTCCTTGAGCAAAGCTCATCAGCAAGCTTCCTTTGCCTGAAAAACAAAACCACAGTTGACTATGGCAGCCAAAGTCCTTTCTGATCTGACCCCAATCGTCTTCTCAGCCCTAGCATCTTCAACAGAATAGACCCCTCCCCATTTTCCAAATCTATTCTGTCCTTTTTTTAAAATTGAGGTATAATTGACATATAACATTATATTAGTTTCTGGTTAAAAGAAAATGATTTGTGGAGCACCTGGGTAGCTCAGTTGTTAAGCATCTGACTCTTGATTTTGGCTCAGGTCATGATCTCAGGATCATTGGATCAAGCCCTGCATCTGGCACCATGCTAAGCATTGAGTCTGCTTATCCTTCTGCTCCTCCCCTTGCTTTCTCTCTCTCTTTCTCTCTCTCAAATAAATAAATAAACTCTTTAAAAAAACCATAATGATTCGATATTTATATATATTATGGAAGTAATTACCACCATAAATCTAGTTAGTATATATCACCACACATAGTTACAAAAATTTTGTTTTCTTGTGATGAAGACTTTTAAAATTTACTCTCCTAGTAACTTTCAAAGATGTAGTACCATTATTGTTCACTACAGTCACCATGCTGTACATGACATCCCCAAACATTACTCATTTTATAACTGGAAGTTTCTACCTTTTGGTGCTCTGGCCTTTTTCTCTCTCCACTCCATTTCCCATAAGCATCTGTGATAGAATTTCTTCCTTCCTCTCCCTTTATCTCTTCCATCTTAGAGCCTCCTATTTCTTCAAGGCACAGACAAGAAGTTCTCCCCTTCATACATTCTTGGCTCCATTAGGTGGAGACTTCCACTTTGGTGGCACCCAGAGGCAGACACACACAGTAGGATCTCATGAGTTTTAGTTGTATGGCTGAGCAGTTATCATTCCACTACTACTCATGCAATCCCTCTCACTTCCCAGCCTCCCTTGCAATGTAATCAGTTCTGACTAACGTAGTGTGAACAGAAATGATGGATGACACATTTAGGATGAGCTCAGCTCTGCAGTCCCTCTCTTCAAATACCACAGCAACCTCAGAAGCCACATGACCCCAAAGAGGCAGCTAGAAGATGGTAGCGGTTCCATCAGCCTGGGTCCCTGACTGAGTGAGGACAGCCCCCAGCTGACCTGGATGGAATGTCCAGATCTTGTGTGAACTACTGATCTGCAGCACTTGGTGCACCACATCCACTCAGCCCGAGGTGTGCAATTTCCTCCTCTGTGCTCTCAGATCCCTCAGAATCTGTATCTTAACAGGCACTGTATGACAAGAGCTGGGGACACTTGTGTGAGTACAGATGAACTTTCTTCCTGGCCTCCTAGAATTCTGGGATCAAGTCAGCTTCACCTTTGACTCCCCCCTGGCCCCTCCCAGGGGCTGAGACATGGTAGGAGTTCAGAAACATCTGTTGAATTGACTGTGCTTCCCTTTGCTTCCAGATTAAGACAAAATCCAAATGTGTAAAAACACTGCTTTAAGTAAGGATATTTTTCTCTAAGTGTAGTAGTAAATGATTATTATCCAGCTTGGAAAATGTCTTCCCTTTCAATAAAAGAACCCTCTTAAGATAGCTCCAAGCCATTTGGATTATGAAACATTATCATAGTTCAGTAAGTGCTGGTGTCCTCCTCCTGGTGAAGACTCTTCCCAGCCTCACTGGTTGAGCTGTGAGTCACCAAGCACAATGATTTGTGGCAAGTTTGTGATTTTGAATAGCCAAATGGTGGTGTGTTTTTCCAAAAGCAATCTTCCCTGGAACAATTCTCTCTCTCTCTCTCTCTCTCTCTCTCTCTTTCTGTGTGTGTGTGTGGGGGGGTTTCTTTCATTAGTGAATCAACATGTGTCATAGTTAAATGGGTACAGATGATAGATTTTTATCAGAATCAAGCCCATAGCATCATGACCGGAGCACATGTGGTTGCTACCTGTGTATGCAAACTAAGGCACAGAGTAAAGGAAATTCATGCACTGAGGGGGATATTTGTAAATCCTCAGTTTGTTTAGATCTGTTCTTTATTGCTTGCAACTACTGACCTCCTTATACATAAAATAATCACCTATAATGACAGCCAGCCTTTCATTTCATTTTCAAAAAATCTACTTAGAATGTTTCAGAATTTTTAGACAACCCTAGCTCAGCCTGATTATTTTGTCTAACTTGACAAGGGAAAAATGAAAAATAGAAAAGAAAGTGCCCTGCTTTGAGTGAACAGACTAAATTTATTTATTTTTGCAAACAAATTGTGAAGCCAACCAAAATCTTGGCCTAAGAGAACCCTAAACAAAAGAAAATACCAGTTTGCTAAATTCAAAGAGATTTTGTTTGAACAAAAAAGAAAAGGTATATATGTCTTAGGAAATAAAAAGGTGAAACAAACAAAAAAGATGCTCTACATGGGAACTTATATTTCTATATGTCACTAAAACAATCAAGCAGAAGAAAGAAGCATTAGTGAAAACTGAGTGCATTTGGTACTTACTATGAAAGGGGAAAATATGATTTCAGAGGGTGGGGAGAATAGTACAAAATCAATTCTGAGGAAGGAGAAGGGGTTCCTTGATAGGTTTGTATAAAAGAGTTCCCATAATACAACTGAATAAAAGCCTATTGTTTCCAGCCTTCTAAACACAGAAAGACCTTTGTATAGAATAGAAAGTATATTATTGGAAAAGTCTCTGCTCCCAAGAAGAATGATGCTGGGAAGCTGCTCCTGCACAGGCAAGTATTCCAGATGAACACGTATCATTGCTGAAAGATCGAGATTTGTAAATGGATCCCAAAGGAAGCTCTAAGGAGTAGATAGAGAAAATATGGCTCCCAGAACAAAATACAAGTTTAAGAGATAAGCCTAAACATCAAAAGGGGCTACTACAGGAGCAGAATTGAAAGGCTTTGCAGACTAGAAATCACTCTTGACCAACCAGCATGGCCACGTAAGCAAGTCAGGCTGGCGACCTATAACAAACTGCATGGTCTCTACTCCCTAAAAAAGTTTGTGAATATTATAGAAACATTAAAAATTGCAGGCATCTGAAAGGGGAAGAGGACTAATTTCTACTCCAATCACAAGCTAATGAAGATGTCTTTTGAGCTTTACCTTGTGCCTTGGTTGAGAAGCTGAAACTTTGATGATCAACATGTGCCAGATGATCAAGGATCCTCAGTTATCAACCAAATACATGCCTATTTTGGGAGGCAGTGATTTTGATCTCCCTCTTCATATTTCCAGACTTGGAAGCAGCCAAGAGGGCTCCAAGAGAAAGGTTTGAAGTGAGCTCCTTATTGCAGAGTAGGTTTAGCATATGCCCTTCAAAAGTTAATGACCCTACTAATGTGCCCTTAGCACACAGTGGGGGACTCTTTGACTCTCTTTAGGCTCTCAGGATCTTCAGAGCTGGAGCAGAGGAGATAGGGGGAGTAGATTAGCAGAAAAATAAATGCACAGCACATTTTTTTGTTATTTGGGAACACTTTTCAGTATGTTAAAGATGTAGATATGTCTACTTTAAATGTTTTGTTACTGATTTTGAAATCTTGAGGAATCTTAAAAAGAAATTCTCTCTTGTTCCTTTATAGAAGGAGTTTATGAACACACAACAGCTTATAAAATGAGGGCATTGTCTACTGTAATAAAAACAGCTCTCAGGGTGCCTGGGTGGCTCAGCGGTTGAGCATCTGCCTTAGGTTCAGGGCGTGATCCCGGGTCCAGGATCAAGTCCCGCAGCAGGCTCCTCTCTAACTATGTCTCTGCCTCTCTCTGTGTGTCTCTCGTGAATAAATACACTTAAAAAAATCTTTTAAAAAAACAACTCTCAGGGAGGGCTCCCCAGAAGCGGATCCTGAGATGCAAATTCTTAAGCAAGTCTTCTTAAGAAAGTGCTCCCAGGGAAAACTGAAAAGGGTTTGGAGAAGCTGGAGAGGAAAAGAAAGGAAGCCAAGAAAAGGTGTGGTCCAGGCAAAGTCCTGCAAGGGATAGCAGGAGCCTGGCCTCACAGGGGTTCAGGAGCATAGGTTACGTCTCAGGATTATCTCAACCTGGGGCAAGTGTTCAAAGCACCCCCGAAGTCAGGGAAAGCCCACAACAGAAAAGGTAAAAAGGTCCCTGAGGGGGGATAGGCAGAGTGCTAAGCAACATCTTTTCTGGTGGATACCTTTAAAAAGCATGTGACATAAGGAAATGCAAACAGAGTTATCAAAAAGTAAGAGACAGTGGCTGAGTAATATTCCATTGTGTATTTATATACTATACACACACACACACATGCGCACACCACATCTTCCTTATCCATTCTTCTATCAGCACCCACTTGAGTTGCTTCCATATCTTGGCTATTGTAAATAATGTTGCAATAAACATAGGGATGCATATATCTTTTTGAATAAGTGTTTGCATTTTCTTTGGGTCAATACCCAGAGTGGAATTACTGGATCATATGGCATTTCTATTTTTGATTTTTTAAGGAAGCCCCATACTGATTTTTTTCCAGTGACTGCACCAATTTACATTCCCACCAAAAGTGCACAAGGCAGAATCTAAAAAACAAAACAAGCAAAGAAACAAAGTCGTTGCCACACGAGGGAGGATGGGCAAGAAGGGATGAAGGGAAGTGGGAAGTACAAGCTTCCAGTTGTGGAATGGATAAGTCACAGAGATGAAAGGCACCGCACAGAGAATATGGTCAATGGTATTGTAGGAGCGCTGCATGGTGACAGTAGGTAACTACCCTTGTGGTGAGCACAGCATAACATACAGATTTGTCCAATAACTATGCTGTACACCTGAAGTTATACTGTAATATAAATATACGAATGAATGAATGAATTTCGAAGTGGGAGTGGGAGAAAACAAATGTATTTTTCAAAAATTAGAACAAAGAAACAGCACAGAGGACTGGCAGACTGTTAGTCTTTTGTGAAATGCGGTAGTCAGCCTCCAAAATGGCCCCCAAAGATGCTCCCCTCCTGGTTTTTATAATTCTGTGTGGCCTCTCCCCTACACTGGATCCTGGTTGGTCTGTGTGGCCAATAGAGTATGTCAGAAGTGATGGTATGTCATCTCCTCAAAGCTAGGTTATAAAAGATATATTGATTTTTGCTTCTCTCTTGGGCCACTTGTTCTAGGAGAAGCCAACTGCCATACCAAGGAACTCCCACAACCCCGCGAAAGGCAAGGAACTGAGGCCTGGAGCCGACAGCCATGTGAGTAAGCAAACACGAGCAGATCCTCCAGCTACTGTTAAGCCTTCAGATGGCTGCAGCCCCTACTAACCCCTTGACTACAATCTCATAGGGAGTCCCTGAGTCAGAACCACCCAAATAAGCCACTTCCAAATTCTTGGCCTTCAGAAACTATAAGATAAACCACTATGTTTGGGAGTAATTTGTTACAAAGCAATAGACAATGAATGCATGAAGCATGTGCTCAAAGCATGTTTTGCGCTCTTAAGAGAGTCACCAAACACTGGGACCCAAACAAATCCAGACATCAAACTGAGAGAGAAGTCCAGAACCAAGCCAGGGAGAAAGTGCCGGGTCACAATGGTTGCCAATTTCAACTAAACAGATTCAGGGGTACTAGGAATATTTCCCATCCTGTTGAATGAATAGCTGCTTCCAATTAGAATCAGTGTCTCAGCTGAGGACAGAGAGACTTCCAGGTGGTTAAAGAAAAAAATGTAAAACTGAAATATTTTAAAAAGATTTTCATTATGATTAAAATAAAATAAAACTTTTCTAACTGACAAGGAAGCTTCAATTGTCTGGAAGCTAATTCTTTCTTTCTTTCTTTCTTTCTTTCTTTCTTTCTTTCTTTCTTTCTTTCTTTCTCTTTTTTTTTAGAGAGAGAGCACATGCATTCACAAAGGCAGAGGGGAAGTAGCAGAGGGAGAGAGAAAGAGAGAATTAAGCAGGCTCCACGCTCAGTGCAGAGTTCACGAGGGGTTCAGTCTCACAACCCTGAGATCACGACCAGAGACAAAACCAGGAGTCAGACACTTAACTGACAGTCACCCAGATGCCCCTGGAAGCTAATTTTTAGAGAACACTTGTGGTTATCTATTCAACAATCATCCCCAGCCCTTTTCTCCATGGTGACAGAGACTACCTCCTACTTTAGAGACTATAAGTATATGATATTCAGTTCCCCAACCTCCTTTGTAGTTAGATCACAGCCAATGGGACACAAGGGCAGTCTAAAGAGGAAATTTTTGGAAAGATTTTCCATAAAAAAGAGACACATAGGGCAAAATGCCCCTTCCTGCCCACCTTTAGAAATTGTATGAGAATATTCTACTTGGATTTGTAGTAGTGGTCTTGCTATCATGAGGAGCAAGACAAAATGTTCACAGAAAGGCTGGCTGTCTCTTCTCTCTTTCGCGCTCTCTCTCTCTCTCTCTCTCTCTCTCTTTCATAGCTTCAGGGTAGTCAGGTCAGACCTCTTATATGGTGGCCTAAGGCCCTATAGAGAATGTTCCAAGAGAAGGAATGAGGCCTTTCCTAACCTAGCGTCAGTGCTCACACAGTCTCACTTTGATTTTGTTCTATGCATCGTGTAGTCACAAAGTTCGGTGTTATGCTCAAGGCAACATAGATCTGCCTCTTGATGGAAGGAATTTCATGTAACTGTTGGATGTGTTTTTAAATTGCCAAAAATATCCCAACTGGTGCCTTTGGGTTCTACTGACAACTCTAGAGAAATACAGCATGTCTGTTTTCCCTCTGTGGGATGACTTTGGAGGACCACCCCCCCTCCACAAGACTTCTCACACCATCTTTATTGGGGAAGCTGGTTTTCCCTCAGAGCCGTTATTAACATTTCCATCTTTGATAAACCTATGAAACTCCTCCAGAGCCCAAGACGGGCTCACGTCCCGGGTAAGTCATGGCAGCAGCTCACAGAACAGGGCTTCCCAGATGGTGGCCTGAAGAGTGAGCAGTCCCTCGACTGCCAAGGTAGTTAATTGAAAAGGCAGAATATTTTCAAAACTAATGGTTCTTACTCAGCTCTATTAAATAATAGGGGTTGTATTTTTCTTAATGTTACTTGCTAAGAAGCTAAAAGTATTGTGGTGACTCTGTTGGATTCGGGTTCCCTCCTCCCAAAAGTAGACGGCTGAAAGAGAGAACGGGGTACATGTGGCTTACTTATGATCCCAGGAAGCAGGACGTGAAAGAGCAGGACATGAGACAAGGAAGGGAGAAGAGTTAACAGAAACTGTGGTAATGAAAGGGTTATCACTGAGGGCAGCCAAGGACCTCCAAGTGACTGTGTAGAACCATATCTAGCAGTCCCACTAAGGGTCAAGGAACTTGGGTCTTTGTCTACTGTCTCCTGTCCCTCATCCATTGTAGGCCACTCCTGGGGGCATTTACTCCCTAGCACCTCCAGGCTTCCCCAGCCAGAGAAACACAGAAAGCCACAGGAGACCTCCATGGTAGGCTGAGTGAATATGGAAAGGCACTGGCAGTGCCTAACGACCAGCTCCTGGTATAAATATCTCTTCCCATCAGCTTTCCATCACATCGAATTCTTTTAGAAGTAAACAGAGTACACATGATTTTTCAAAAACAAGATTCATTCATTAGAGTTGGTCACATATTAATTTGGAGTGTATGGAAGAAGTAAGCCTTGGATGTGTATCACTGCGGAACCACAGCACATCGTAGCTGATATGATCCAAGCTGATCAAAAGGCTGCAGGAGAGAAAAGTGCTCACCAACCGTAGACCCCTGGTGCTAGTTGACTCATTAACCAGAAACTGATTATCCAGATCTCTTGATTCTCCCCCCACCCCCACTGCTGCTGGTCTTTTCCCCTTTCCTTGCTCATTAGCACCCCTGGCAAAGGAGCGATGGGTATGATCAAATCCACAGGAGTCCTTTTTTAAAAACTTGATTCAGGCCAGAAGGAAGAATAAAGTTGAAACTAGTAACAGATGATATAATTTTTCTTCTTTTTTTATTGTGGTAAAAGACATATAACATAAACTTTACCACTTCAACCATTTTTAAAAGTATACAATTCAGTGACATTAAGTACATTCACACTATTGTATAACCATCACCACCAACTTTTTCAACAGTCTGTAGAACTTGGGATTGTCTATGAACATTGACTTTTCATTGTGTCCCTATTGTCTATTTATTCAGATATTCAAGAGCTGGTTGGACTAACAAAATGTCACTTCTAGATAACTGAAAATAAGTATTTTTTTGGTATTTTTATATCAAGTATTATGAAGCAAGAATGTTATATCAGACAGGCATTGCTATATAATAAACCATTCCAGAATATAATGACTTGAAACAATCATCATTTATTTAGTCACTATCCTAAGTAATGGCAATCTGGCTGGGCTTAGCTGGGTGATTCTGCCTCTTTGGACTAGACACAGTTGATGTTGGCTGGGCACACTCTTGTAGCTGTTGTCAGTTGCCAGGTCCACTAAGGTCTGGCTGGTGTAAGATGGCTCAGCTGGAATGGCTCAGCTCAGCTCATGTGTTTTCTCAACTTCCAGCAGTCTTATTCAATATGGCAGCTCAGCAGGACCTCAAGAGCAGTGAGAGGGCCAGGGCTCAAGTACTCTTCTTGTTCCTGCTTATATCGCCATTGCTCCTGCCCCATTGGCCAGAATAAGTTCCATGACCAAGCCTAGAGTCAGTGTGATAAAAACTACCAAAAAGCATGTAAGCAGGAGGCATGAACAAACTGGGCCCATTACTGGGATGAATCCACTGCAGTTATTATCCTTCCTGGGGCTAAAATTCTGTGTGAAAATAACTATTTGTCTGAGACCATCTTAGTTTACATTAAAGTATTCCAGCCCCATTCTGATGCCCAGACAAGCATTTTCAAGGGCTGCCTTTGCACAATTGATATAACTGAGCCAGAGCCATTTGACCCCAGCTGACGTCATCTTTGTGACCCAACAAAATCACTGAATTTAAACCATATTATTTCTCTGACCCAACTAGGTGAAGATCTGATTGGGCATCATGGTTAGTGTTACCTCTTCTGATGGTCATCTTGCATCATTATCTTCTTCTCCTGAAAGAAAAAAGCAGAGGGTTGGAAGAACTTTGTACCATGGGCAGGAAACAACAACAGGAGAAAGAAGACTGTATACAGAATTGGTTTCCCCTTTCTAAACCTGTGTTCCCATCTCCAATCCATCTTCTCACCAGCATAGTGGGGCTTTGTGCTGGTTAAAGGATCTTTCTTGCTTAAAGTGTTCTCAAAATAAAAAAGTAAGCATGCTCTGTCTCTCACATTAGATTTTGATGAAATGAAAAGTCTAACTCAAGTTTTTTAATATTTGGATCAAGAATTTGTCATAAATTGGGAAACCTATAACCTCAAATTTAAGGTGTTAAGTATATTTCTTTTTTTTTCATTATTATTTTATTAAAGTAATACTTGCTCTTGGTAGTAAATTGCCTGTCCTCTTTATCCCAGACCTCTAGCCCCCAGTCACTTGCCCAGAATGCTATCTTATTACTAGTTTCTTATGTACTAGCGAACATGTGTATGTCTGTTACACATACATTGTAGATTGAAGCATATTAAATTGCCACTGTTGAAATGTTTTGACCTACAAAAACAGGATTGTCCTATCATATAATCTACCTTTTTAAAAAAGATTTTATTTACTTATTTGACAGAGAGAGAGAGAACAAGCAGGCAGAACAGAAGCGGGAGAAGCAGGCTCCCTGTTGGGCAGGGAGACCAATGTGGGGCTGGATCCCAGGACCCTGGGATCATGACCTGAGCTGAAGGCAGATGCTTAACCAACTGAGCCACCCAGGTGCCCTAATATCTATATCTATATCTATATTTATATCTATATCTTTATATATATATATATATATTTATGTCAATAAGAGCATAAAAATACACTGGTCTGCATCTTGGTGTTTTAACTTATCTAAATGTCCTGGAGACCTTTCTATACCAGTATAAAAGGCTTGATGTTATTCTTTTCCATGACTACAATTTAGGTATGACTATAATTTATTTAACAATTCCCTTTCTGATGCACACTTAGGCTTGTTTCCAGTTTTTGTTATTACAAATCCTGCCAGAGTTCCTCACTCAGCATTTGAATCTGGGCATCTGCAGGATGACATATGGAGATATGCAATGACAGTCTGCTGTTTTCCTGTCTTGTGGTCTTCTGGCTCCTTGCAAACTGACTCAAGCCATGACAGATCCCCTAAGTCGTTGGCTCCTGTGTTACAAGATCAGTTATAAGGGATACTAGGAACACCAACCAAAATCTTTGTTCTTCCCACTCCCTGTAGCTTTAAAATTGGTTTGACTCCTAAAACCAGAAGGATTTGAATGCCTAGCAAACCCCTCCCTTTGTGGGCAGGAGTCTTGTCTGGAAGCCCTTCAGTGTGAAGAGATGCTTATTTCCCAGACAGACCTGATTCTTTTTTTTTTTTTTAAGATTTATTTATTTATTCATGAGAGACACAGAGAGTGAGAGGCAGAGACACAGGCAGAGGGATAAACAGGCTCCATGTAGGGAGCCTGACATGGGACTTGATCCCTGGACTCCAGGATCATGCCCTGGGCCGAAGGCAGGCGCTAAACCACTGAGCCACCCAGGGATCCCCGACAGACCTGATTCTTGACTCTGCTGCTCAGTAGTTGTGTGGCTTTGGGTGACTTATTTACCCTCTCCACACTTCCTCAGTGAACCTGAAAGGTATGAAATGGTATACCTATTCCATAGTGTTCTGATGAGGATTAAAAGAAATGATGTACCTGTCACACAGTAGGCATGCCACAAATCAGCCATTTGCTCCTTAAACCAAGTTCCCATAGCCAAAACACTTAGTGTTTTCCTAGAAGAGCTAGGCCAGTGATGATTGTAAGGAAATATAAAAAAGTCTTCTGCAAGCCCACCTTGCTGGCTGGCTTGCAGGAGGCAGTATTTGTTTTCTGATCTCAGTTATCGGTGGATTGTGATTCCTAATCCTTGAATTCTGACCCCATCTTTGGCAGAGAGCTTGGCTTCAAAAGTCTTATTCCTAAAAAGTTAAAAGATAGCAGGCAAGAGAACATATTCCCAGAATCCTTACAACACCAGATGTTTTATCTCTTTTCCTAGCCTCTAGCTCAGTCAGATGATCTGTAGACATGTAATTATTCACCGTCTAGACTGAGCCATCTTGTCGACCACAGAGGGCGAAGAAGGTCAGGAATGGAAAGGAGTCACTAGTCAAAGGGCCCAACACTATGCTTTTATTTGTTAATTTTAGGATAATGTTTTTAGACTTTTTAAGCACATGCTCATTTTTGAGAGATCCATAAAAGCAAAAAGAAAAAAAGCAAAACCTTTCTAGAAATCACAGTTTTCAACTTTTGATAAACACCATTCTGGACATCTCTCCACACACTTACACAGCTCAAGTGTTCAAAATATGGATAGGTGGCCTATTTGGGTGGAAATGATTATACTAAATATCTTATTTGTTTACTTATTTATTTTTTGTTTTCCAACCTACCCACCCCAAATCCTACCCTAGAAAAGTCCACGAGGGCAGGAACCTTGATTATCTTGTCCTCTGTGGGGAATCCTCAAAGTCTAGTACAGGTCTGACACATAGAGGACACTCAAAACGTGTTAAATGTTGAAATATTTCTACTTGGATGTCTTTATAATTTTTTCTTTCACCTTGCAGTTCAATAGCTACTCCAGGATATAACTTAGTGTTGATCATTGTACATCCTTTTTTTTTTTCTAGAACGTATTTTTCTTTTTTTTCTTTTTTTTTTTAGATTTTATTTATTTATTCATGAGAGACAGACAGAGGGTGTGAAGAACGAGGCAGAGACATAGGCAGAGGGAGAAACAGGCTCCTAATGCAGGACTCGATCCTGGGACTCCAGGTTCACACCCTGAGCCAAAGGCAGATACTCAACCACTGAGCCACCCAGGCGTCCCTAGAACATATTTTTCTTTCAATGTTTCCTTATTTTAGTAAAATTTTCTTCTATTACATTCTTAAGTATGTTGCTCCGTTTTCCTGTTTTCTTCTTCAGAAACCATAATTGTGGATACATGAGTCTCCTTTATCTCCAATATCTATCATCCTCTTTGTATTAATTATTTATAATCAACTTTTCCATTTCATTTCATGCGATGATCTCAAGCCTATACACGGTCTCTCTTTTTGTCTTTATTTTCTGGTACTTATTTCCTGTAGCTTTAATTTCCTTACCCTAAGGGCACATCTTTCCCCAAGTCTGTGTTCCTGGACCAGCGTTGCTCATAGTAAGCTCTTTAGGGTGCATGCCATCTGGGCTGTGATAGGGTTCTGGCTGTCCATTCCGCACCATTCCCCTAGCTTCCTCTCTTGGATTTGTATTGTGTTGTTTTGTTTTTTGAGTGGAACCCTTGGTCACAGGCAACAGAAACAGACTATCAGGGTACAAATTCATTTTTTAGCTAAATTCCATCCCTGACCTCACTAAAAGCAGTGGATATCTTTTCATAGAGATAAGAGCATTCCCTACCTCTTTCCTGGGCTGCCCATGAAACTGGATCTCAACACTCTAAAAATCCTTGGATATGTTCTTCTTGATGTTGACAAATACTTTTGAAGAAATACATATCCTTATCAGAGTTTGAGGCAGCGTGTATTAGCTGTCAGCTTACTCCCTCATCTCAGCCTCGATTTCTTGGCATTTGCCAGCAATGATTCATACTCTGGGGTGTGATACTGTTTCAGATTCCTACTTCATTGATGATGGATTGTATTCCCTCCATCCTTTGTCCTTTTTGCTAATTTGGATGGAGTTCAAACTCAGATTAGAGTGAAGATGCCACCATTTTTACATCACTACTAGGTTAATCAGAGGAGTCAGACTTGGACCAGATGAAAGGGCTTTTTGCAACTGGGAATTATGAGTCTGATGCCAGTTGAATTCCTGTGATGCTCTCACTTCTCAAGTTCACCCTCCCCAGCCATCTATCTCTGTGGTGAAGACACTGCTTAATGCATCCACCACGTGCCTCACTAATGATGCTTTCCACAGGCTTGCTGCATTCTCCTCTCTTATAATAAGTGCTATGTGGCCCTCAATGCCTGGACCACACATTCATTAATATTTATGCTTCCCGAGAGTGATGGGGTGTCCCGGTGATTTGCAGACATGAGCAGGTGCCCCTAATGGAAGAATAAGTAGGAGCCGTCTCTTGGGGAATAGCAGCTTTCAGTCTTCCTGTCGTAGAAAAGAAGACTTTGGGTTGGTAATGGAAACATCCACAGCTTTCGTGGAGTAATCTCCAACTATCCAACTGGCTGACTTGGACTACAGTTGTGAGAAAGGTTGGAGAAAAGATGGAGAGGTAGCTGATGTTCCCAAGTAGAGAGGAGAGAAGTCCTATTTCCTTCCCTAATCAAAGGCTTCCTTATTACTGTGAAGTCAGAGACAGAAGCTTTCTAGTGGCGAGTTACACATACCCCAGTTTGTCTCCTTGCACACTCAGATTCCAGTTCCCTACTCTAACATGTTATCGCATACTCACAAACTTTTCTTCAATGCATGAAACCTTAGTGAAATATTATTAGTCATTATCCATATTGGCTATCAAATGCCATATCTACTTCAACCTTTGATTTAGTTGTCAAGTTATGACAATGGAAATAAACAACCAGTCCCATGGGGTGGGGTCAGGATACTGCCAATTTCTGCCTGCTGAAATTTCCTGTGGCCCATTGGTTCAAATAGGGCAGCTTAGGGTAACCTCTATTCCATAAATAGACAGTGCTGAAGTTTTTATACTTTGTTTTGTATTAGCTTTAAATATCTGGCAATGTCCAGTTCACTAGATTCTGCTGACCACATACAATGACTCCCCTATGCACACATTTGGAGTGTGTCATTTCTGCAAACTGTACTCATGTGAATAAAGTAGGAAACATTATGATAGGAGTCCAAGCTGGTGTGACTTACAGTCTGCCAAGGCCTTTGTTAAAACAAGGATGTTGACTGGTTTTCCTGATGTGGTGATTTGAAAATACATCTGCAAGTTTTTGACTCTCATCCCATCAAAAGGTAGGGATTTTAATTCCCTTCCTATGGAATATGAACTGATCTTTATGACTCATTGCTAATGGATAAAATGTGGCAGAAGTGTTGATGAGTGACTTCTGAGTAAGGTCTTAAAAGGAGCAGCTTCCACCTGGCTGGTTCTACCCTCAGAACTCAGACATTTTGATGTTTTGAGAAAGCCCCATCATGTGGAGAGGCCACATGGAGGTGTTCCAGTTGACAGACCCAGCTAATGTCTAGCCAACAGCCAGCACCAACCATCAGACATATGAGTGAAGAGACTTTGGGTGAATTCAGCCCCCACCCTTCAAGCTTGCCCAATTAACACCACATAGAGCATGGATAAGCAATCCCTGCCCTGCTATATTAGTATGCTAGGGTGATCATAACAAAGTACCACAGACTAAGTGGTTTAAACAAGATTTGTTTTCACGCAGTTCTGGAGACTAGAGGTCAGAGATCAAGGTGTTGGCAGAGTTGGTACTTTCTGAAGGTTGGAAGAAAGTGTCTATACCAGGCCTTTCTCCTTGTCTGGAGGTCACATGGTCTCCCCTCCCCTCTCACACCTGGATCCAAATTTTTTCTTCCTATAAGGACACCTGTCACATTGCATAAGTGTCTACCTGAATGACCTTGTTTTAAATTAATCACCTCTATAAAGACCCTGTCTCCAAATACCCTCATATTCTAAGATACTGGGGTTAGGACCTCAACATGAATTTATTTAATGGAACACTATTCTACCCCTTACACCTGCCACGCCTGCTCAAACCATAGATTCATGAGCAAAATGAATGTCGTCGTTGTTTGTGGGCCTCTAAGACTCAGAGTGGTTTGTTATGCAGCAAAAGATAACCAGCACACCTAAGATAGATGAATAACTTGGTTCCTGGTGACTAGAATTTGTTCTGCAAATGTTCTCTGGGAGCAGTACTGCACCCAGTTGGTACCCATAAGGCACCAGGCCAGACCACAGGCAAACATCTGGAAGACAGTTTCAGGGACTACATGTTCAGTGTTATCTATTTTTCTGTTTTTGAATTTTGCTCTTTGATTACAAAGCCACTGAAGTTGTCTCTAGTCAGAGAGACAAGGAGGACAAATGTTTATAAGTACCAGTATGGAGCAGCAGAAGGATGTAGTCAAATAAAAATCTATGGCCAGATGTGGAAATATCATTGGGCCTCATGGCAGTTGACTTTGAGACCTGTTCTAGATGCAAGGAGGCCTTGGGCTTTTAGCAGAGGTGAAACAGTGCTAGCAACAGGCTTTCCTGAGCACCCAGTCTGGTCCAAACTCTTGTTCCACCTGGCACTAGCTGTATCATCCTGGGAAGGTCACTTAAGGTCTCCATGCTTCTGCTTTCTTGGGTGCTTCATATGATAGGCTAACCATTTTTATCTTCATTATAGAGCTTGCCATGAGTGAATTCCTCTTCTGACTATTCTGTCTCCAACTGGTTTCCTTTGGTTACTCACCATTGCTACATCTTATTACTTCAGTCTACACAATTAATTTATTCATTTACTCAACAAATGTTTATTGAGAACCTACTCTATGCTAGGCACTGAGGGTATAATAACATTGGGTCAATGACCTCATTGACCTTGATCCTATCTTGCTCTTTACATCTAAAATTCTACCTTGTGACCTTCCAGCTGCTGTTTCCATCACTCATGGGCACATATCCTCTGCTTCTTAGCTCAGATCCTTGAAAGAGGCACTCAGATTGGCCTAGCATGTCTTTTCAAGTCAAGCCTCAAACTGTTTCTAACCGACTTTCGTATTTGGTTGCCTAAGATCAGGCACCCTGATCCAACCAACTGTCTTCTAGAGCAAGAGATGGGCATGAAGTCCAGAACATTGCCTCACAGTGATTGTGGGGTAATAGCTATGATGGGCAAACTGGAAGAAGTCCTTAGAGCAGTACATTAGGGTGGAGAAAGCCACCGTGGATTCCAGCTGGAGCTTATAGTACCCCAGGGAGAGTTTTAGTCAATTTCACACAACACAGGCTCAAGGAGGTGATGACTTGAAGACATCATGCACCAATCTGCTAGCTCCAGAATCAGGCTAGAAGCCAGGCCTTTGGAGGAATGTCTTGGCACTGAGTGATTTCACCCTACCTTGATTAGCAGAAACAGTGCTCCTTCCATTTCCTCTTGGCATGCACCATTCCCAGTTTGCAAGTCAGCAAACTTAGAGGGGGTTTTCACTGGCTGAAGGGGTGTACTTGACCCCTCAACCAATGCCAAACAAGAGTTGATGCATACATACTCTGGCTTCCCTGTCCCTCAGATAGGACAACTGTGAGATGTGTTCCACATTACTTCCCTGATGTCCAGCAGGATTGAGCCCCAGAAGCCCATACCTGCAACCTGCTTATTAATGCAAACATGTTAGTTTCTCTTCTATTCTTCTCTACCTGTACTTTCTGAAGAAACTCTTCAAATAAACTACTTGCACTCAAAATCTCCGATCTGTTTCCAGAGAACTGAAAATTAAGACACCTTGCAAGAAAAAACAAGTAGTGAGGCCATAAAGGTAAAAGGGAGGCAGGGAATCAAGACATGAGCAGAGGTATGGGTAGACAGACACAGAGATAAAGATCATTCATGCAGTATTACTAAACCATCGGCTCCACAGGTAATTCACCTGGTCTGGAGCTACAGAGAAAAGCAGGCTGCAGGTGAAGAGGTGCAACTCTTCCAAGAAGGGCTACTTGTAAACTAGGTGTCCTGGTATCATTCTTAAAATGTTCCATTCTCCCACTTGTCATCTCATTCATTGCTGAATCATTAATCATGATTTATATGACATTGACTTTTTTCAGAAATCTTGACTATCTCTTTGACAAGACATTAATAAAGAGTGGGACTTAGGGTGTCAAGTTTTTATGAGCAAAAGTGTCCAAGGCCATCTCCAGATGGGTATTCTTGGCTGCTTTCACCACACTCTCCAGAGACTGAAAAGCAATTGTTTGGCTGGGCAGATAGAGCTGAACTGAATTAAATTGACCTGCATGATACAGAAAGTAGCACTGAGCACATTTAAGTAAGGGGCTTTGAAAGAAATCTATTTTATTGTAGCTGAGTGTTGAGATTATTTTAAGGAAGTGATTAATAGTTTAAAATGCACGAATGATGTCAGCATCTAAAATTAAGATAGATGGGGAGAACAACATACTTGGTCCTAAATAAAAAGCTAACTAAATCTTTATTTCTTTCTGCGTTTTTTTTTTCCTTTCACAAACATGAATTTGGCTGCTTTCAAAAGCCAGTTCTTATGCCTACATCCTGAAAAGAAAGACGACATTTCCATTAGTAGAATACCAGCAGCCTCACTTAATCCAGATACACATATACCTAAAGGCACCTTTGTTCCAAATATAATTATTGCTCTGCAGGAAAATCTGGTGTGATTCTTCTGATTCGGAGTTTTAAGCCTGTCTTTAATTTCACATAACTTTATTAGAACCCCTAGAGATGAGAGAGGACACAGTAGGGGAAGGTAGTTTTCATGATAAGCAAAACCAGGGCATGTGGAAATTCTTTCAACTCAGGCTTCTGGCTCGAGTTATAAACTCTGATACAGAGTTTGGGCTCTTCTACCACTTAGGCACTGGATGAACAAACATGTGTTTTAAAAGCCTCTGCAGCCCGCAAGTCCTGCCCTCGTGCACACATGTGACTCTTAGAGCACCGTGGTCATGGTCAGAGCAAAGCCAAACCCTCCCGTGGAAAGGGTTTCTCTCATTGGCTTCTCTCAAAGTCAATGTTTGCTGGAAAGGCAGCAATTTCTTTCCTCTTCAAAAGGACCTTCATGTACAAACTCACTCCCACCTACTGTGCATGTAAATTATTCATCAGTGATATGGCCTCTATTTCTGACTTTGATCCTTTTCTTCCTCGGGATGCCACAAGGAGCATGAGAAGGCCGGTGAGTTATCAGAGGGCTTTTGATCTCCTACTCACAAATGACATTTTGTTGGGGAACATCTGGGCCCCTTCTGCAGCTGCAGGGTGGGTCAAAAAGGAGCAGAGTTTGGGGGTTCTGAGGTGTCCACCCCTTAGCATCAAACCATCTTCAACACAAAATGGGATGGGGAGAGAAATGGGCACGCTTCTCCCAGAACCAGCAACTGCTCACACGGTAATTAACAGGCACCTGCAACGACTCTCCCAACAGGCAGGGTGGTGTGACTCAGAGGTCCGACTGTCCAGAACTGGTTTCAGAGGAATTACACAATTGGAGTCATGTACCATGGAGCTTTCAATTAAGTAAAAATCACTGGGGGAGGAAGCCAGGGATGACTGAGGGGCAGAGACCCTCCAAAATGTTTTCTCTTTCTTTCGAGGTAAAAACAAGGTTTTCCTCACAAAATGGAGTGAAAATGTAAGGCACCAAGAATGCTGGAAGGGAAGAACAGGGAAAGGTCTGTGTTTCTCACAGGTCTGAAATGAGCTCTCCGTGCAGTTTGTCATCAAACTATTAGTAACTGGCCATTGTGGCTGGCATTGAATCTTCAGAGTGCTCACAGTTTAAAGACCAAGGACAGCGGACTCCTTTCATAATGGCAGTGTAAACCACTTTGCATTAAGTAGGAACAACAACCTTTTTAAAAAGAATGTGGCAAAATAATTACATTTCTTGTTGCTTTCCTTTCTTCCACATCACATGAGCAAGCACATCAGCCTCACTTGAATGGATAAAAGGAGGACTTTTTTTTTCAGTGAGGGCTGCTCTCAGGGGAAACACACCCATCAGTAAGGAACCCTTCATTCTGTCATGGCTGACTGGGATTCTAGGCTCAGCCTGGGCTAATTCACCACAACGTTTGGGATTTGCTCATGCCTCTTCTTTCTGGTTGACTGGGGAGCCATACTGGCAGGAATATTTACCCTACAAATGTCCTGTTTGATGTCTGAGTCCTGGTGCATTCCTCCAAATTTTCTCTCCTCATTTTTTTTTCTTTTTATTTAACTGAAGGTGATGTCCTCTGAAATGTTAATTCTTTAACTGGGAAGAGCCTTTAAATAGGGATTTGGCAGTAGTTCTGAAGTAAGTTTCATCATTATGTTGAAGAAGCCCTTTCAAATGCATTTGAAATCCATTTTTAGAATTTCAAAATAAAGGCTGTTAATGTTTTCCAATGGTACATTAAAAATTCAACAGTATTGTCCTCAGCATGGTCTGTTTTGATGCAGGTTACCTGGTTGGCTTAGTTTAAAATTGATATCATGAGTGGCTTGAAGTGCATTTCATCAAATGTTGATATCTAATGAGATATTTAGGGGACAGATCATTTTTTATATCTTGAATGCCTGATGTACAAATCACCTCATCTCTATAAAGCAGAGGGAACCATTTTAATTTGGTAAAGTGGGAACAGATTATTGCAATCTTTTTATGTTTCCTGATGTCAAAAATAAATAGCCTTGGTGTTCCAGAAAGCAAAAATCGCCCAGCTGAGAACAACTCACACACACGCACTGCTCTCTCTCTCTCTCTCTTTCTCTCTCCCCCCCCTCACATGCACACACACACACACATGCATTCACATACACCTTCAGCTTCTCCCTTGCTGCCTCCAGTTGTGGGAGGAGAGAAGTCTCTAGAATGAGAGCAAATGAAACCTGGTGAGTTTGCACTAGTGACTGTTGTGCTTCCTTTCTCCTTCTGGCCACTGTGGCGTCTGATTATCAGAAGACCCACCTGATAGTGGTAGATGCTCCCAGATGTGTGTGGTACCTACGGCTCCAGCCCTGGCCTCATCCCTCTGCCCTCCCTGGGGAGCCTAATTAGACATGGTCAAGGCCAGAGTTTCTAAGTTTGCCTGAAAACTCGAACTGATGGAATCGGGTCATTTAGGTTTCTAAATAGCTACGTGTATGCTTGGAACCTCGAATTATGTGCTGGATGTTGGCCCCCACATCAGGGAAATATCCACGGTCCTCAGTCCTCCACCCCGGTCCCAGCCTCACTGGCTGCAAGCGCCGCCCGGGGCCACCGCATCTGAGCTGCCCTCCTGTCTGCCTCCCAGGGCGGCGCGGGGGGCCAGGGGGCAGCTGAAGAGCGTGACCGCCATCGCCATCGTTTTGGACAGGCTGCGGCAGAGGGGCAGGCCTCTGGGTGCCCCCGCCCGAGCAGGGGCCGCTTTGGAGGCACAGACGCCCCCGCGTGGGCCGAGCCTTGCGCTCGCACCTCCCGGGAGGGGAGGAGGCTGCAAACCGTCAGATCGCCGCGCGGCCCCGCCAGCTTCCCTCTGCCCCGAAACTTCTCCTAATTAAGCCAGTCCATCTAACTACGGGGCGTGCCATCAAACAGGTCTCCAGATGCTTCCGCTGCAGCCCGTGGGCGCTGGTCAAAGCCGGCGAGGCTTGTGATCAGCGACGCGGGCCCTGCGTGGCGGGCGCGGGCCCCTCTCGCCCCGGCGCGCCCCGCTCCGAGCGCCGCGCAGTCCGCCCTCGCTCGTTTGCTCCGTCGCCTGGCGAAGGCTCAGAGCGCGATTACTAAAGTTAGGGAAACATCCCTGTAATTAGCCCGGCAACTCTAAGCACAAGAAATGGAAATTAGTCACAGGATCATAAATGAGTTCGTGCATACATTACATTGCGCACGGCCCTGGGGGCCCAGTGTTTGCGGCGTTGGCCAGCACCCCTGTGTGGCAGCAAAGCCGTCCTCCCCCAGCGAGGGGAAGGCGCAGGAAAGGCGGTTTGGCTTGAATTACAAATTCTGTGATTCTTTTGTAGACGGCCAGGCCATCGGAGTAAAGTCTGTACTGAGGCTGGGGAAAGGGAGACGACGAGTAAACAGTGATTTTCCTGTTGATTTTTATTTTGTTTCCCCCGCATCTGTTAACCTAGAGCCATCAAGGTGCCTCCAAACGGTGGGCTCGTCAACTGTACTGCTTCACTCATTAGAAGCAGTAGTTATAAACTCTTTAAATAACCCTGATTCTGAACTATTTTCGAAGTCACTCCTCTTCCTAGCAAAGGCCAGGAAATTGGACTCAGGCACACACAACACGGCATTTGCATCAAAATAATACAGCAGGCAGCAGCAAGCCACAATCACATCACTCAGAAGGAAGGAATAGAATACAAATTAAAGGAAGAATGTAAATTTTTTGCCATTAAGCTTCAATGACCATTTGAAATGGTACAAGGCACAAAGGTTCTTGATGAGCGTCATCTAGTTTGATTATTCATACTTGTGTTTCTGCTTGAATTAAAGCAGGAGTGCGAGAGCCTGTTATGGGAAAATATTTGAATTGATAGTGAACTCTCACCTTGCCGTGCATCCATTTACTTTTCAAATGAATACCAGATAAGTTAGTGCATTTTCTAATCGGCCTGTTTTCCAGTGAGTGCTGTCATTACATACCAATTTCTTTCAGAAGTGCTTGCTAAGAAACATTAACTACTTACAAATAAGGAGCTGTCTGTCACCGGCTGCAGTCTTCAGCTCACAGCATTTCTGCTAGGACAGTGTGAGGGCTGGAGAGTCCAAGTTCCCTTGCCTGTCATGGCTTCCGGCCTCTTCCTATTTCCCAAGTGAGTCTTTAAGAGTAGGCAGGGTCTTGCGGACGTGCTGTCTTTATGGAACCAGGTGGAGTCCTGCCCGATGCAGAGCCAAGCTGATTTACCGTGGAGTAGTTATGTCACTGTAGGCAGGTGGCCTGGGTCTTCCCCACCCTGGGATCCTATTTGCTGAGGCCGGGCAACCAGAACAGATTCTGACACAGACTTTATTCAAAACTGAAAGCATCCCTTTCTGGACATAGGTCCCATCACTGGCACATTCAACAAAGAAACAAAATGGAAAAGGTAGATCCCGAGGGTTGTGGTGGGAGGAAAGAGGGGTGGTGTCTCGTATAAAAACCATATGCCCAGTTTTGGACAAGAGTAGATTTGCAGAAACTATGGTGAAGGTTCCAGAACACTGCTGCACTTCAAGAAGAGACTTAAAAAATATTTGCGCAGAGAGAAAGGAAAAGATCCTTATTACTCAGTCTGCTTTGGGATCACAAGCATCTTTTTTTAGGTTACTTTCCTGTTGAATGTTGCTGGCCACACATTTGTTGAAATGTGTCAATTACTTTTTGATCAAAACTTTTTTACGGTGTGCCTGAGTGGCTCAGTCGGTTAAGCATCCAACTCTTCACTTTGGCTCAGGTCACAGTCTGAGGGTGATGAGATTGAACCCCATGTTGGGTTCCACACTGGGCGTGGAACCTGCTAAAGATTCTCTCTCTCCTCCCTCTGTCCCTACCCCACTTCCTGCGCATGCTCTCTCTGTCTCTCTCTAAAAATAACAATACTGTTTTAGGAGTAATCACATGGTAAAAGAATATAGGTGTACCCAAGTGAACAAAGCAATGTTCACAAATGTTGAGTGACATTGCCTTCAGATGATTTTGTTGTGCAGACTCTGGTTCATTCATTGACAGAATCAGTCCCATGCTGATTTGCCACAGTGATGAGCAAAGCACAGAAAATGTGAACACTTCATGTGTTCCCAAGGTAAAGAGAAAAAGGAAATAAATGCCTTGCAAACTACCCTTTTGGGTGGAAAACAGGGGGACCTAATTCCAAGTGAGAAAAGAGTCCTTATCAGGTTTGAATCCAAATGTCACCTTATTTTTATTTATTTATTTATTTATTTATTTATTTATTTATTTATTTATCTATTTATTTATTTTTAAAGATTTTATTTATTTATTCATGACAGACACAGAGAGAGATTAGCAGAGACACAGGCAGAGGGAGAAGCAGGCTCGGTGCAGGGAGCCCGATGTGGGACTTGATTCCGGGTCTCCAGGATCACGTCCTGGATTGAAGCCAGTGCTAAACCGCTGGGCCACCTATTTTTATTTTTTAAATATTTTTATTTATTTATTCATTTGAGAGAGAGAGAGAAAGAGAGTATGAGCAGAGGGAGGGACAGAGGGAGAAGCAGACTCTCTGCTCAGCAAGGAGCCCAACCCAGGACTGTATCCTAGGACCCTGGGATCATGATCTGAGCTGAAGGAAGACACTTAACTGACTGAGCCAGGTACCCCGGTTACCATTATTTTTAAAATAAAAAATAAATATTGTAATCCTCAAATTGGTTAATCCTGTAACTGATTTAAGAGTCAAATGTGGGGAAAGGAACAATTGAATGTGTCATGACCACCCATGTTAAGGAAGGGTATAAAACTGAGTGGGAAAAATTAGAGAGGGAGACAAACCATGAGAGCCTCCTAACACTGGGAAACAAACAAAGGATTGCAGAAATGGAAGGTTGGGGTGGGTGGGGAGGGGTATGGGGTGACTGGGTGACCGGCACTGAGGAGGGCACTTGATGGGATGAGCACTGGGTGTTATACTATATGTTGGCAAACTGAATGTAAATTTTTAAAAAGGTTAAAAAAAAGGAAGGAAGGATATAAAGCCCTTTTGAAGGTAGGGACTTACTGTGACCAGATGTGCCCCGCACAAACATACACACACAGAAGAATACTGAAAAACATATTCTACGATCTGAGTTAATTATTATCCTTCTCAGAAATGTATAAACACTCATGTATCTAGAGAGGTTATAATGTCCAAAGCCATTTTACCAGGTGTATCACCTGCATTTAGGTCTCAAAATCCTGACAATGTATTCATGGATTTATAATTTTAAAAGAGCACTTATATTTCAAGGCTTCAAATAAATAATTTTATACAAAGGAATGTAGTCATTTCCCTTTTGTCTACTTCTTTGAAAAGCTGTTAAGTTTTCTGAGACATTGAGTATAAGCACAAGCACCCACAAAACATAACTGAGTAAATATGATAATAAATGGCCACATATTCTTTTTCTCTCTGCACCCACGTCCACCTTTTGGAAGTGCCCTCTAGACGTGAGGTTGTCCATTGCTTTGTCTAATTTGTTTTGGCCAATGAACATTAATCAGTGTGACACAAGCAGAAATTTTAAAAGCATGTAACACATATGCTCTTGGTGTATTTGGAGATCACCATGTGAGAAGCCTGAGGCAGCCTACTTTCTAGAGACATGTGGAGAAAAGACTGAGTAACCTGCCAGTGATCACACTGGAGAGCAAGGCCATAGTCTACCATCCCTCTACCAGACAGTCATATGCAAGACAGACATATGCAAGAGCCCAACGGGTATCAGCCAAGCCAGCCGAGCCCAGTAGAGCCACCCACCAACCCACAGAATCACGAGCTAAATTTGCACTCAAGGTGCTTTATGTGCAAATTATGTGACCGAGGCCCATTCTCATTTAAACTCTCTTTTGTTATTGAACCAACAAAATATTTTTGTCATTCATGAACCATCAAAATTGTACTACTACAGTATGCTATTATACATACTGTATAAGTATGTACACCAAATCATCTGTCAAAGCTGACCCTTCATCCTACAGGCACTGTATTGGAAATCACACTTTTCAATATTTTGAAGATTGAATGAGAGTGAGTGGGTATAGCACCTGCTATCAGCTACTCTGCCGATGTCCCCTAAAATCTCTTGTCATTTTCACACAAACCCATCCCCATGTGCATTCATTCCCAACAGCCAGTATCTGCATCTCTTTGTTGGAGGACAGCCCTTGAGCTGCTAGAGCCCATTTTCCTTGAAAGCATGGAGAACTGGAAGTCTGGTGGGTAACATGCCATCCCATCCCACTTCTGCCACTTGCAATCAACATATCTCTGGCTGACTGACACTTCTGGACTCCAGACTTCTCACCATCCATGGTCCTGTGTGAAATCCAGTAGATGAGCCCGTCTCTGAGAATCATATTCTGGCTAATTCTTCTTGGTTGCATCTTGAGTGTGGTATTTCCTCTCTGAGGCTCTTAATGTCTGCTCTGTTTGCTCATGGAATGGGATCCTGAGAAAAATAAGAACAGGAATTTCACTGTTTTGTTATGACAAATAGCTTCAGCCTCCTCCCTAACCAAAACTCTTACTTTGTTAGGTTTCCGTTTCCTCTTCATATTTTTCTTGGCCACTGTGACCAGTGTTAGCCTCTTTGCCATTGTCTAAAGGTAAAGAAGGAGGAGCATTAGATGATTCGTGATCCAACATAAAAATCCCATTGACTTTATTTGACATAGAGAGAAATTGAACATGAGGGAGTTCTAAACTTTTGCTTGAATCATTCATATGAACATGTGCATGTTTAATTAAGTTGTCAGAGGTGAAGCTCTTGCCACAATGCACAGTGGCTCTCAAATCTTACTTGCTTCAGAAACATCTGTGATGCTTCTATAACATACAGATACCTGGGTTCCCTTCCAGACCTCTCCAATCACTGTCTTTAAAAAGGGTTAAAAATGAGAACTCTCCAGAGAACCCAATCAAAATTGGGCCAAGGACCTGAATAAACATTTCTCCAAAGAAGATATACAAATGGCCAATGAGTACATGAAAGAATACTCAACATCACTAGTCATTAGGGAAATGCAAATCAAAATCACAATGAGATACCACTTCATATCCATTAAGATGGCCTCTGTCAAAAAAAAAAGAAAGAAAAGGAAAGAAAAAGTGTCGGCAAGGATGTGAAGAAATTGGAACGCTTGTGTATTGTTGGGAACACAAAATGTTGCAACCATTATGGAAAGTAGTACAGCAGTTCCTTAAAAAGAAAATGACCATATGATCCACGTAGTCCACTTCTGGGTATATACCCAAAAAAATTGAAAGCAGGGTCTTGAAGAGATATTGGTACAGGCATATCCATAGTAGGTTTATTCACAATAGCCAAAAGGTAGAAATAACCCAAGTGTCTGCTGGCAGGTGAATGGATAAACAAAGTGTGGTATATACATACAATGGAATAGTATTCAGCCTTGAAAGGAAAGGAAATTCTGACACATGTCACAATATGGATGAGTTTTGAGACTATTGTGCTAAGCAAAATAAGCTCATCATGAGAAGACACGCACTGTATGATTCTTCTTATGTGAGGTACCTGGAATAGTCAACTTCACAGATACAGAAAACAGAATGGTGGCTGCCAGGGGTTGTGAGGAGAAGAGACTGCCATAGGAATACAAATAGTTTAGAGACTGATTATACATCTAACCTTAATCTGCATCCATGACTCCACTCCCAACTTCTCAAATCCAGCTCATCGATATGGTCTATGACAGAATCATTCAAACATGAATACATGTCAAAATCCCCTGGAGATCTTGTTAACACAGAGATTTCTGGACCCCACCACGAAAATTTCCAATTTGGTAGTTGGATTTGTATTTCTAGTAAGTTCCCAGGAGATGCTAATACTGCTGGCCTGGAAACACTTTGAGAACCACTGACCTATTGGTTTAACTCAACAGTATGTCTAGAATTAAGCCTCTTTTTTTCTTTCTCCGGCCATCACCAGTTCAGACTCCCATTCCCAACTGCTCTACTTAAAAGTGATAGTTGCCAGCATTCGAGATCCTGCACGAGTGGCTTTAGCCTCCTTGGCGGTAGTGGGAAGAATTCAGGACTGGACTCAAGTGCCCCAGGAACTGCACTGAAATAGCCATGCAGTCCTGAATGAGTTACTTCACCTTTCAGGACGTAATATACTCATCAATAAAATGGTGATGATAATATCTATTTTGAAGAGTTATTTTAGGAAAGAATGAGACAAGGTATATAAAGATGCTTGCAGTAGGGCTGTCCTATAGGCCCTCCACTGCTGTTCCTCTTCCATCTTTTTTTTTTTTTAAGATTTTATTTATTTATTCATGATAGTCACAGAGAGAGAGAGAGAGAGAGAGAGAGAGGCAGAGACACAGGCAGAGGGAGAAGCAGGCTCCATGCAGGGAGCCCGACGTGGGATTCAATCCCGGGTCTCCAGGATCGCACCCTGGGCCAAAGGCAGGCGCTAAACCGCTGCGCCACCCAGGAATCCCTCCT
This sequence comes from Canis lupus baileyi, assembly GCF_048164855.1. Classification (NCBI taxonomy): domain Eukaryota; kingdom Metazoa; phylum Chordata; class Mammalia; order Carnivora; family Canidae; genus Canis; species Canis lupus. The sequence goes on along the minus strand of NC_132863.1, from coordinate 4,560,035 downwards.
CTTCCATCTTTAATGGCAACTTTTCACTCACAGGGAAGTATGTGCTTCTCTTTCCCCAGACATACCCCTAACGCTGCCATCTCTGGAACCCTCCACTCACCTTTTCTTCCATGTGGACATTGTCTTGATTAACACTTTTTAACAGAAACCTACTTTAGTGGATCCAGTGATCCCTGGTACCATAGGGCCCCACAGTACAATAAGCTTCAATCCTGCACACTGGAACATAGTCCTCTGCAACAGGGAGCAGCTTCTGAAAGTCCACCCACATAAGTGTCTACCATCCTTCGACCAGGCCCTGATCTCCACCTGAGGAAATGCCTCTTATCTCTCCAAGCCCATTGAACTGCCACCTCCCCCTTGAAGTCTGCCCTTCTCCCTAACTAAATATGACCTCTCCCTTCTCAACTATCTTTGCATTCAACTGATGACTCTCTGACAGCCTCTCTCACATGGTGCATAGTGATCTGTGTACATAGATCTGCATATCCAAGTTTTGTCACTTGCTCACTCTACAGCCTTGGGCAAGTTACCTCTCTGGGCCTCATTTTCCACATCTCAGAAACAGTAACAGTGCCTACTTCAGAGGCTTGCTGTGAGAATCAAGGAACTAAAATATATAGTGTTTCAAACTGCACTCCACATATGGATGCTTAGTAATATATATGATGATGGTGATTAATTTTCTATCCTTACTAATTGGCCCCAGTGATCAGGGACTATGACTTTAATCTTGACATCTCATTGTACCTTATGCCTTATAGTAAGCCCTCAGAAAAGTAAATAAATAAATAAATAAATAAATAAATAATGCAATAAATTGTATTTATTGCCATGGTCTTTCCAGTTATGGTTACCTCTCAGGAGGGGGGCAGGATGGTTCTCCTTCAGACAGAGGCAGACCCCCACCTGTATCCCAAACTAGTTTAGTGGGCAGCCGAGTTTTTCTCCTGGTGAAATTATTCTCTCAAGTCATCTTATTGTGTTTCATGAAAGCCTTGGCACATGAGCTTAGCTCTGAGGATGCTCCATTAACATTCTTTCAGTATATGAGCCTTTTTGCGGCTCAGAACTTTTTCATAAAGATCCCAGGCTACCAGTCTGACATGTCAGAAAGAGAACTACCACTCAGACATGCACTCAGAGATGGTGTTTTATGAGTACCGCCACTATTTCTTTGTCCCTTTTAATTGGGCAAATTTTAGCATGGGCGAAGATGCCTTTTCTCACTGCTCACCCACTTCTCTAGAATGCAAGTGTGGTGGTGTTTCCATCCACCTTTCCTACTTTTCCTTTTTATCATTTAAACACAACCTCCTCCCCATCAATAATCTGGACAAACTGGTGCCTACATGAGGAACAAAAAGGGAGAAGGTTGTGCTCACTTCCAGGTGTATTGTTTTTCCAGGATTATTCCACCAGTCTGGCCAGAGGGGAAAGTGCTGGGGTAGAAACTATTTTGTAATAGTTGGGAACCTTATAAAAATGTTATACCTACAGTGCAATTTATTCTAATGTGTTTGGCGGACAATTGTTAATCACCAAAGCAGAAAAGGCAGCTTGCATTTCCAAAAGCGGTGCAAGTCCCCCAGCTCGAGATCCCAGTGAGATTACCCCACAATCTTGGGTGTCCCAACCCCAGCCTTCGCTGACAGCCAGGCTGCTCTGCAGAGTCTCTGCTCTGACAAAGGGGAAGCTGAGGCTCTCTTCCCATGATGGAAGCGTGTTTGTTACAATTAATTAGAAATCCTGGGTTGCAAATAGAGATACACACACAACTAGTAACTCAAAGCTTGTTTTCTTTAGTGATTTCAGGGAAGACACAGAAAGCAATATGTATTCACATCCAGATGTTTTACATGCATGATTCAGAAAACTCGAAAAGTCGGTGTTTGGGAAAAACAAAAAATGGAACAGAACCAAACAAACCACCAAATGCTTTATTGCCAGTTCACCTCTGTCTGTTAAATCAAGTGGGGAGGAAAGTGCTTTGTCTGGAATGTAGAAATTCCACCCAGTGGAAAATGAACTTAAAAATGTATCACAGACATCCGCAGAGTGATTACATAATTAAAACTATTACATCTGAAAACCCTCAGTCAATTATTTGTTGTCTTCAAATCCTGATTATCTTTTTAATTTGCAAAGACAGTTTTTTTGGTAGTGGGTTTTTTTGGGTTTGGGGGGGTGGGGTTTGAGCCAGTTAAATGTGACAGCTGTGCAGGGCTATGTTGCAAACATTGGGAAAGGTGTTTAACATCATTATGTTAAGTTAGAGTTAAATTTCATTTTTCAAACAAACAAAATTGAACTGGGAATGGGATGTGCACATAACTTGGTTTCAAGAAAGGTTAATGAGAAAGCTGTAAAACCCCACATCATGCCCAAAATTCCATAAAGAGCTCTGTCCCCTCTCACCCCACCTCTACTATTTCCAGTTTAATCTTGGATAGCGGAAGAGAGTAGGATGATGTTAACATTAACTCATTATGCTCTCAAGAACTCCATGCACAAGGTAAATGTGTTCATTTTTCCAAAATCTGCTTTGTTTTCTGCTTGCCCCACTGTGGGCTCTCAATAACTAAATTTCCTCTGCCATCAAGTCTCAGAATTATAATTTGGGAGGGGAGTTATGCCGTGTCATTAACCAGGCTCTATATGCATCTCCACCCTGTGACCCAAATGTTGGATTAATGAGGACATATGGGGCAGCCCCGGTGGTGCAGCGGTTTGGCGCCGCCTGCAGCCCAGGGTGTGATCCTGGAGACCCCTGATCGAGTCCCACGTAGGGCTCCCTGCGTGGAGCCTGCTTCTCCCTCTGCCTCTCTCTCTCTCTGCGTGTGTCTCTCATGAATAAATAAATAAAATCTTAAAAAAAAAGAAACGTTATTAAAAAAAATAATGAGGACATATGGCTTGATCCTGCTGCTTTAAGCCTTTGGGGTCAGCCCTGGAGACCAAAGCGGCACTTCTCCCTGGTGGTCCCCATTGTTCCTTCTCAGGACCCAGGGAGATTACCAAATCTTGACTCTCAGGCAATTGTACAGCTGATCTTGTATGGCAGCCAGTGGAGTACATTGGGCCAATGGGAGAGAAGTCAAAACCCTCACAGGGAGAAATGCTTGGGACCCCAAAACCAACTAGCCTAAGTTCTGCCTCACTGGCTGCCCTGCAGCATAGAGGCAGGCCAGGCAGCCTTGGGAAGCCTCTCCAGGGGACCTGCAGGCCTCAGGTTTGCCTGTTTATTTTCTGGACCAAGAACCCCCAGCACACACACCTAAGAGGACAGGCTTGATTTCACTACTGCCCGAGAGACGGACCAATTAAGCCCAGAGGGGGATGGTGCAGAAGGAGTCTCTCCCTGTTCTTTCTCTTGGTTGCTTCTTTCAGCAATCTGGGGTTTCTCCAAAGGGATGCTGGTGCTCTGGGCAAATCCAACTCTATACCTCACCTTACATCCTTAACAGGAAAAACCCTTCATGTATATAAGAGGCTTCAAGGCTTACAAGATGCATTCACATTCTTGAGCTCACTGGTGCTGTACAAAAAATGTACCATTTCTCCTATTCTATGAGTGAGAGAACAGAATTCAGAATCCAAATGGCTTGTCCAACACCCCCTAGCTTCTAAGTGATAGAAATGTGTCTGGTCCCCAGATTTTCTAGTTCACACCTCCTTCTATTCTTCATAGCTCCATCCTACTCCGTACTGAAAACAAACAAAAAACCTCATCCTGCCAAGTAAACAGACTTGAGAAGCCAACCCCAAACAATGCTGGCCCCATTTGGTAAGGCCTCTTGTTGTGCACTCATTGCCCCCTCTGAGATCTCGAACCCATCTACAGCACAGGATGGCTTCTCCTCTAAAAGAGCCTTCCAGCCTGCTTGCAACAACAAACATTGAGTGAGTATGAAGGGAGGGAAGAGACAGTTGACTCTGCAAACTCAAGAGCATCAGAATAATAGGAGAATAACTTCTGCTTCCCATCATGTTGGAGTACCAAGTTTCAGATCAGCCTTCCCCCTATAAGCCACTCTGAAATTGGGAAAAAACTGGTTTTAGACATTGGAATGCAGCGTAAGACTATGGCCCTAGAGGGAAGAGAAACATACAAGGTGAGACCCATGTTGCCTTGGCTGGCTACCCAGAGGTGCTTTCCAAAACACACTATAGATAGCTGGAGACCTTACAGACCATGGTGGTCTCACCAAGGTGAGGAGTCAAAAATCAGAGTTTGGGTCTAAGGCAGTAGATGGAGTATAAGGGACAGGATACAATGGGGATTGAGGTGTACGCAGAAAGAGTTCCACAAATCTAGATAAAGTTTCCCTTGAGCCTTTGGCCAAATACTAAACTGCATATGTCCAGAGTGTGAATTCATGAGTCTTGGGAAAGAGTAGTCAATAGAGAGGGGTGGTGTGCTGTGAGCCAAATGCAGATTCTGGAGCTTGAATAGGACAGGGAAACATTGGAGTTCTAACGACCAGACTAGAAAGATGTCACTCCATGTTCCAAGCAATGAGTTAAGACCCCTGAAATATCACATCTTGGGAGTAGAGATAAACTAACTCTAAAGTAAAGGCTACTCTAGACTCAACCCAACAAATCTTCAAAACAAGCTTCCAAGGGGGTCAAACTGATCTACAAGTAACTGCAAGTTAAATGCCTGCCAGGACACTCACTCAGCACTCCACAGAACCCAGCACTCAACAGCATAGGATCAAAAAACTTTAGCTATGCAAAAAAGTAGGAAAATGTGACTCATAATCAGAAAAAAAAATCAATCAATAGAAACAGACTCAGAGATGACAGCACCATTGTAATCAGCAAGCAAGGACTTTAAAGCAGCTTTTACAAATATATTCAAAGGTTTAAAGAAAAATACACCATTAGAAATTAGAAAAAAAAGGGGATATCTCAATGAAGAAATGGGAACTATTTAACAATAACAATAATAAAAAAACACCAAGAGCCATCCTATCCTCTTGACCCATCAGGTATCCATCTGAGCTACAAATTGCCCTAGCACTTACCTTCCTTTTTCCCTTCCTGACCACTTGATTCAGCTTAGTGCCCTTCCTGTACTCCACTTCCCTTCCAAAATTTCCAGTGCCCACCTCATTCCTGCATCTGTTCATATCCACCACTGATCATTCTTCCAAAGACCATAATAAAGTGATAGGTAGATCTCTTAAGAGCACTAAGAATGAAAGCAAGAAGATTGAAGAAACACACTGTCACTTGCTCTTTTGTATCTTCACTGTTTTTGAGCAGTGCAGCAATGCAGTGGCTCATAGACTCTTGGCTCCATGACAAGAATGCTGACAGTCTGTGTGAATGACATAGGATGCATAACACTAGTTGCTATCACCAAGTCCCACATCTCAGCATATTGACACAATAAGAGTTGACTTCTTGCTCACACAAAATCCAAAGTGAGTATTTCTGGTCAGAAGTTTTTTTTCTGATCGTTCAGGAATCCAGTTCCCTTCCATCTTGTGGTTTCACCATCACCCATGGCCCTGAAATTCTCTGTTGGGTCCTCAGCACTCAGCTGCCAGATAGGGTAAGAGAGGGCAGAGGATCAGGTAGGAGATTTGTGTGGCCATCTCCATGTGCAATCTATTGGTCAAAATTCATTCACATAGTCACAACTAACTGCACAGGCAACCAAAAACAGAATTCAATTAGTTGCTCAGGAAGAAGAAAAAAATGGGTTTTGTTGACCACATAGCAGTCTCTACATCAGTGAGATGCCTTGGGAAGTTCCTTTTCTCTGAGCCTCAGTTTCCTTATCTGTAAACAGACCAGGAATAATACATTCTTCGTGGGGGCTATTCTGACAGTTGAAATGAGATAGTCTATGTGAAACAATTAGCAGCAGACCTGGAACACAGCAAGTGTTTGAGAAATGTTGCCTGGTACAATTATTACAATATCCACATTTAATTAATCTTTGTATGCTCCATTGGGTAGTTCTAACCTTATAAGCCATGGCCAGGGATGCTTTAACTTTTTCTCATTATGTTGTTTTTTTAGTCAAGAGACAGTAAAAAATAGAATTACTATTCTGTCTCCTTCAGCCATTTCTCCAGAGAAAAATGCTCTGATGAGTGTTTCCCTCTCCTTTTCATCTCTAGTCCCACTCAGTAAAGCAGTGATGCTGGCCACTATCTCATACTATGTGTCATACCCTCTGTCATGATCCTTCCTCACTCAGCTATGCCAGATAAGGATCTCCGTATCCCAGCTACAGTGGGAATTGGAGAGGTTGGAGTCTCAGATGTACATGGCCATACAGGGCTGCCCACCAGGATTGAAATCAACATTTGTTTCCCCAAGGGTCTTGGGCTGAAACACTATGCAATGCATCCAAGTAGCAAAAGGAGGAAGGATGGTAACTGAGACAAAAAAAAAAAAAACAACATAGGGTTGGAGCTCTCCAGGCAAGCCCCAACCCCTGCCCCACCATCCTGTTGAGACAGCCCTGGCTGAGAGAGTATACAGGATGTCAATTTGCTAAGGTTGAAATATCTCAGCATTATTTCTCCTGTGAAATTTAAACTACTTTTGTCAACTTATCACCAAGGAGCAACAGCTGAGTCTTCATGAAATATAGATGTCAATTAGAAATACTCTTCAGGGGCACCTGGGTGGCTCAGTCAGTTAAGAGTCTGCCTTTACCTCAGATCATGATCCCAGGGTCCAGGGATGGAGCCTAGGATCGGGCTTCCTGATCAGCAGGGAGTCTGCCCTTCCCCCTGCTCATGCTCTCTTGCTCTCTCCCTCTCTCTCTCTCTCTCTCAAATAAATAAATAAAATCTTTTTAAAAAGAAATACCTTTAAGTTTACTTTGGGCCTTTCTTTATAATGGTGTAGGATAGGGGAGAGAATGTTTTAGAATAGCTAGAAACCAATAATAGAAGGAGCAACATATGCCAAAAATAACCAAGAAGGTAAAAACATCTGCTCAGATTTGCCTATGAAAGAAAGAAATTGCATTACTGAAAAATTAGTGCATGGCCAAGCATACCTTAAAACAGAAAAGGAAAGTTCAGGTCCTGCTCATAAAGAAATAAGAATTTCTTCTTACATTTGCATTTGCCCATTAAATTCCCATGAAAAATGCAGACAGTTTCCTGTATCAATATACCTGCATTATCATAGAACAAAATATATCTGCATTATCACAGAATAAAATAGAACCTCTGATCTAGGCAGAAGGTCCAGGTCTGCTTGCAAAATCCCACGGGCAGTTTTGAAGTAGGAAGGAAAATAACCTGTATCAGGCACTGTACCAGAAGCTTCCATTTAGGAGATATAATTAAATTTTCACAACAACCTTGCAAAGCAAAGTGTAATTATCCCCATTTTATAGATAATGAAACCAAGCCTTTAAAAGTTAGATAATTTTCCCATAATTGGAATTGGAATCCACATATATGTGATTCCAAGACCATATTCCTCCTACTATAGCCCCTGGTGGTTAAACAACCACATTATCCATCTGATGGATATTAATCAGGCACCATGAATGAATCTCTCAAGAAATCCATTGTAAGATTGGTGGTTGCCACGGGGGGGGGGGGGGGGGGGTTAGGGGGAGGGGGAAGTAGGTAAAGATGGTCAAAAGGTGCAAACCGCCAGTTACAAGATGGAAAGTCCTACCTTGCACATTACATCCCTCCTGGATCCTCTGGAGCCATTTTCACCATGGTCTGAAAACATCCCCTATACCACACACTGCCTGGCACCCCAAGGCAGCTACTTACTAAGGCTCCAACTCTTCTGGTAGAAGTTTTTGCCTGGATCTTGAAGTCCCTTCTGAGAGACAAAACTAGTGTCATGGGTGGAGTGGGTTGTATTAGTGTCCCTGAATCATCATCCCCCTCTTAACCATGGGACTGGGCAGTCCCTCCCACTACAGAATATATTCTCTATATACAATATCCACATTTAATTAAAGAATATCTTCCCCTCCCTCAAGACAGCAGGTTCAGCCATGTGACTTGCTTTGCTTAATGGAATATAAGCAGAGGTGACGTGACTGTGTGCTTGAAAAGACTTGCACAACTGGACATGGATCTCAGCCATGATGAGAAGCCTTCCCCTAGGGATCTCTGGGTGGCTCAGCGGTTTGGCACCTGCCTTTGGCCCAGGGCGTGATCCTGGAGACCCGGGATCAAATCCCACGTCAGGCTCCCGGTGCATGGAGCCTGCTTCTCCCTCTGCCTGTGTCTCTGCCTCTCTATCTCTCTCTGTGTGTGACTATCATAAATAAATAAAAATTTAAAAAAATTAAAAAAAAAGAAGCCTTCCCCTAGTGTAGCTGCATCCCCTTCAGTCTGAGCTCCAGATGGACACATATAGGGCATAGACCTGATATCAGTCCTCAGGAAGGAAATAAGCCACAGCAGACCCATATTTTGAAGTAGAGCTGCTGCCCAGTGAAGCCATTCTAACTCAACCAACCCTCAGATATGTGATCTAACCAGACAAGACCACTCAAGATCAGCTCACCCCCTCCAGCCAACCAGAAATGGATGAGTTGAATGAACACTTGATGGTATACTCTTGAAGTGTTATAGTTGTGAACTATGCAGCATCTGTGGCAATTGCTATTTAACATAAATAAACTAAATTCTATGAAAGCAGAGAATTTATTTTATTAACTAAACTCTGTTAACTAAACTCCTGTTAACTGTTGTACATCCAGCACCTAGTACGGTGTCTGGCAAATAATAATGCTTACTAGAAAGATAGACCAATAAATAAATGCCTAACAACTAAAGGAAAACACTGAAGGAGCTAGCAGGCAATGCCTATTTAGAGTTGCTGATAGTATTAGTCAGAATTGTATAGAGAAACAGAACCAATAGAATGTGTGTGTGTGTGTGTGTGTGTGTGTGTGTGTGTGTTTAAAGATTTACTTTATTTATTTTATACACAGTTATACATGTAGGCAAGTCCCAGATTCTATAGGGTATCAGCAAACTAGAAACCCAGAAGAGTCGATGGTTTAGTGTGAATCTGTGTCCAAAGGCCTGAGAACCAGGAGAACTAATAACGTAGTTCCAGGCCAAGTGCCACTCGTCTCAAGACTCTGGAAGAGCTGACATTTTCAGTTCCAACCTAAAGGTAGGAAAAAGCTGATGTCCCAGTTCCAAGTCCACTGGGCAGGGAGAATTCTCTCTTACTCAGAGGAGGTCATCATTTTGTGCTATGTGAGCCTTTGTGGAGGCCGAGAAAAATTAAGGCCATTCCACCTCAAGTTTAGCATTAGCACAAGTACAGCCATCTTAGGCCCCTGGGAATAAGAGCTGAACTTTACAGGAAAAACTGCAGAGTGTCCTTGGCAGGGAATCCCATATCGGAAAGACAATAAAGCTCAGAATGCCCTCGGCAGAGAATCCCATATCAGATCTTAAGAAACTCCCCACCCTTTCCCCCATATTGGAATGGAAAAAATTCCTCCACCCCTTTTGAAGATCCCCTAGACCCACCCATAAAAACCCAGCTGTAACCCACCTCGGGATCCAAGTCCCTGCTCCGCTGTGTCGGGTATACTTGGACCCAGGCTCGAGCTTGTAAATAAACCCTCGTGTGTTTGCATCGGTGTCAGCTCCTTGGTGGTTTCTCGGATTCGCGATCTTGGGCACAACATTTGGGGGCACGTCTGGGATCCGAGAGACCTCCAGGACCCCATCTGGAGGGTTTCATGCGTGGTGAATGCTCTCAACTTTTTCCACCTTGTGCACATATTCTCTGAGAGCTCTATACTGTACTTTTACCTGTAGGAATTCCAATCTGTATCGGGTCAGCATTGGCTTAGGCAGACACGCTTGAGCCGTTGACCGCGGGTCTTGAGGAGACGTCCCTAGCCCCGGCCTGGAGGACAGGGTCTTTCTTCATCTGTAAGGAGGACGGGGTCCTCATCTGTAAGAAGGACCAGGGTCCTCATCTGTGAGGGGGACGGGGTCCTCATCTGTAAGGAGGGCCGGCTGCCAGCCCTTCGGGTTACTTTCTGTTTTGTCTCCGCAGCCGCCCTGGAACGTTTGTCTGTTGCTGTGTTCTTGTTACCTGTTTGCACGCTGGTCTGTGTTATTTGTTAACTGTCATAACTGTGTCTTGGTGTGGACGGGGGTACATAACGGGGCAGACACAAACCACCCCCTGTCCCTTATGCTCTCCCACTTCTCGGACATTAAGGAAAGAGCTCACAATCTGAGCACAGACATACGGAAAGGGAAATTTCGAACCTACTGCATATCAGAATGGCCAACCTTTGGCGTGGGATGGCCCCGAGAAGGAACTTCCCACCTACTTATTATCTTACAGGTTAAGGCCGTGATCTTCAGGGACATACCGGACGACCGACCAGGTGCCCTACATCCTGGCCTGGCAGGACATGATTGAGAATCCCCCTCCTTGGATAAAACTATTTTTACCCCCCAAAGCAGAACCTACCAAGAACCTAGCCCTGTGGAAAGGCCGAGAAGGAGACGGACTCTAAGACAAAAGTGCCTTTTTATCCAGTTTTACAGGATTCCTCTCCAGAGGACCTGATGCTCCCGCCACCCTACTGGGCACGCCCTCGCCCTTCCACCCGCCCCCCTCCATCAGAGGTACCGGGGGCTGCAGGAGGGGCGCCACCCCCCCAGATGAGGGAATTCCTGTGCGGGCAGCAGAGACGCGCAGCCGGACCCACCGGGCGGCCCCACCCCCTAACGCAGGCCGGCGGACTCCACCGCCCTTCCCCTCCGCGCCATGGGACCCCCAATGAGACTGGTGGACAGCTGATGTTGTACTGGCCGTTCTCCACCAGTGTTTTTATATGATTGGAAAACCCAAAATGCAAAGTTCTCTGATAATCCGCCAGAGATCGGAGAGAGATCTGATCAGGCTTTTAGATACTATTCTCTTTACCCACCAGCCTACTTGGGATGATGCCGACAGCTCTTGCAGGTTCTCTTCACCACTGAAGAAGGGAACAAATTCAGGTGGAAGCCCGGAAGTCTGTCCTGGGAGAGGACAGACAGCCAACTCAAAACCCAGACCTCATAAACGCTGCCTTCCCTTTATCCTGCCCCACCTGGGACTACAACTCAGCTGAAGGTAAGGAGAGACCCCGGGTCCACTGCCAGACTCTAGGGGCAGGTCTCCAGGCTGCCGCACGCAAGCCTACCAATCTGGCCAAGGTCTATGTTAGAGAGAGTCATAGAGGCTTTTACGCAGTACACCCCTATGAACCCAGAAGCCCTGGAAACAAAGGCCGCAATTATCATGGCCTTTGTTAATCAGGCCACTCTGAACATTAAAAAGAAATTGCAAAGAGTAGAGAGACTGGGAGAGAAGAGCTTGCAGGACTTAGTAATAGAAGCAGAAAGTCTGTAATAATAAAGTCTGGAAGAGCAGCAAACCAAACTAAGTGACCAGCAGACCTGAAGCCTGGCCAAGATCCTGCTGGCCACAACCACGGATGACCCACGGGGAAGACAGAGGCACCTCAAGAAGCCGGCTTCAGGGACAGGTAAGGAGGATGGCCCTGATCCCTGCCGGGAGCGCCCTAAACTGAACAAAAACCAATGTGCCCATTGCAAGGAAGAGGGCCACTGGGTGAAAGACTGTCTTAACAAAAGACCTAAGGGCCCTGCCAAGATCTTGGAGATGGAGGACCTGGACGACTAAGGAAGTTGGGGTTCAGCACCCCTCCCCGAGCCCAGGGTAACTCTCAGAGTGGAGGGGCAAGCCGTTGAATTCCTAGTGGACACTGGGGCACAACATTCGGTTTTATTACAACCCCAAGGGACATTGGCAAGCAAGACTTCATGGGTGCAAGGGGCCACGGGCACCAGACAGTACTCATGGACTACCCGAAGAGCTGTAGATCTCGACATGGGCCGGGTATCCCACTCCTTCATGGTCATCCCTGAGTGTCCCTACCCGTTGTTAGGTCGGGATTTGCTCACCAAGATGGGGGCACAAATTCGCTTCCACCCCGAAGGAGCAAAAGTCGTAAACAAACGCACCCGATTCAGGTGCTTGTCCTGAGTTTAGAAGACAAATAACAAGAAGACCACCAATTACTTAACACTGCCCCCTCCAGATGTCTCAGGTAAAAATTGACGATGGGGAGCAAATTGATTGACTTTAAATGGATCCAGATGGGACATAATAAATAGGTCTTGAAAATTGTCACTACTAAGCCTGAAACTTTTATTCTATTGAGGTTTACTGAAGGTCACATAAGTTCTGTTATTTTTTTGCAATTTATTAGTAAAAAATTGGCTAAAATTATGCTTAATTGTCTGTTTCCAAGTTTTCATAAGTAATTGTTAAGATATCTTTCAAAGTCCTTGGTAACCTGAAACCTTAGTTACACTTTGATGATAAATGGAATTAAATTCATCAGACATCTAGGTCTTTTCCAAACAGGAAAAAGTGCTGAAACGTTGATTTGAATCTGTCGGTAAACATGCTTTGTACTTAACTGTTTCATAAATTTGCCGTCTAAAGAGTTCTGGTGTTCAAAAATCGGTTACTCCTTAGTTTTCACTGGAGACTAAGGTTCCTAAGGATGGAAAAACTCTGCTAAAGTAAGACTGATGACTGCTAAAGAAAGCAACTCTGTATGTAGAAAAGGAGATATGTAAGAAATATGTAAGGAATGGGAATATATTTTTGTTCAAGGTAAAAAAGTAATTTTGTCCTAAATGAGACTGACTGGAAAGAAATGGCTTGGGACAAATTCTGAATGCAAAGGAAGGTGTAAAAGGGTTGTGAAGGGAAATCCTTGGAAAGGAATTTTAGATGTGGTCAGGACAGACTAATATCAAAGTAAATGGATTTTAAAGTACAAGAGTATAAGATTAAAAGTCTACTTTCTGTTCAAAAGTTTCCTTGATTTGTTGGTCTGCTCTTGATAAGAGCAGCAGTTTTGTCCGAGAAGGAGTCAGATCCGCGGGGGCAGCCGCGACCTCGGAGACGGAGACCGTCTGGGCAGAGCCACTGGCAGCGGAGCGTCGGCTCAACGGGCAGAACCCGCACTGGCCAAGGCGCTGACCGTGGGGGAAGGTGAAGGAATCAACGTCTACACCGACAGCGGGTCCGCCCTCGCCGCCGCTCAGTCCACGGGGCCCTTCACAGGGAGAGAGGGCTCCTGACCGCAGAGGGAGAGACTGCTCAAAACCCAGCGGAGATCCTTGACCTCCTGAGGGCCCTCTGGCTGCCCAGGGCCCTGGCCATCATGCACTGTCCGCGGCACCAGAGAGAGACACGCCAGGAGCGGGAACCGGCTAGCGGACTCAGAAGCTAAGGAGGCGGCCCTTCTGGTGACCCAGGTCTTAGCAACCACGCGACCCGGTGCGGGGCACCGACCCTGCCCGACACCCCCAACTGTACTGATGCGGACTCACGCTGGATCAACGCTTGCCGGTGACCCAGGGCTTGCGTGGCTGGGGGAGGGCCGCAGACCCCAGCATCATCCTGCCGGAGGAACTGGGACGGCGAGGCCTATCCAGGATGCATCGGAGCATCCATGGGACAAGGTAGATGGAAGACCTCACACGACATGCAAAGATCACTATTAAAGACACTCGAGCAGAGATGGAGCAGACTGTGGCGAGCTGCCACGCATGCCGGTTAACTAATGCCACCGCCCATGGATCTAACCCGGGCACCCGGCTCCGAGGGGACCGCCCAGGAGCCTACGGGGAAGTGGACTTCACTGAGGTAAGACCTGGAAAATACGGATACAGGTATTTACTAGTGTTTGTAGATACTCTTTCAGGATGGACGGAGGCATTTCCCACCAAACGTGAAACGGCACAGACCGTGACCAAGAAACTGCTGGAAGACATCTTACCGAGGTATGGTTTTCCTGTTAAGATTGGGTCAGACCACGGCCCAGGATTCTTCTCTAAGGTAACACGGGGAGTGGCACTAGTGCTTGGGGCAGATTGGAAATTACATGGTGCATATAGGCCCCAGAGCTCAGGACAGGTAGAGAGGAGGAACAGAACATTAAAGGAGACCTTAACTAAATTAGCCCTGGAGATTGGCAGGGACTGGGTGACTCTCCTCCCCTTCACCCTATATATATAGGGTGAGGAACTTCCCATATAAGATGGGACTAACCCCCTACGAGATCATGTTCGGTCTTCCTCCACCTATGATCCCCAATTTAAAACCTGAGGTGCTTTCGGAATTTGATGATCACCAACTTCTTTTCTCCCTCCAAATGTTACAACAAACCCATGAGCAGGTGTAGCCTAAGCTGAGGGCCCTCTATGAGACTGGGCCACCCCCTGGACCCCCATCGATATCGGCCAGGTGACTGGGTGTACGTGCAGAGATACCAACACCAGATACTTCAACCTCGCTGGAAGGGAACTTACATCGTGATCCTGACCACTCCCACCGCTCTCAAGGTGGACGGGATTACTCCCTGAGTCCACTACACCCACGTCTGGCCATGCCGTTCTCAAGGATTTGTTCCAGAATGGAAAGGCCGACCAGACAAGGACAATCCCCTAAAGCTAAGACTGTGCCGTCCTCACTTATTTCCCACCTCCAAGACTCCCTAGTCTGAGGTTGTCCTTCAAAACAGAAGGGGATTAGACTTAGTCTTCTTACAACAAGGGGGGTTATGTGCTGCCTTAAACGAGGAATATTGCTTCTTCACTGGGACGTAAACAGGAATGAGAACAGCAACAAGGTTGGTTCGAATCCTGGTTTAATCATTCCCCCTGGCTCACTCTGAGAGCAACCTGGACCCATGATTAGATCCTTCCTTAGGTTCCTCTGAGAGGGGGAAATGTGGAGGCCGAGAAAAATTAAGGCCATTCCACCTCAAGTTTAGCATTAGCACAAGTACAGCCATCTTAGGCCCCTGGGAATAAGAGCTGAACTTTACGGGAAAAACTGCAGAATGTCCTTGGCAGGGAATCCCATATCAGAAAGACAATAAAGCTCAGAATGCCCTCGGCAGAGAATCCCATATCAGATCTTAAGAAACTCCCCCACAGTTTCCCCCATATTGGAATGGAAAAAATTCCTCCACCCCTTCTGATGATCCCCTAGACCAGCCCATAAAAAACCCAGCTGTAACCCACTTCGGGGTACAAGTCCTTGCTCCGCTGTGTCGGGTATACTTGGACCCAAGCTCGTGCTTGTAAATAAACCTTCGTGTGTTTGCATCGGTGTCGGCTCCTTGGTGGTTTCTCGGATACGTAATCTTGGGCCAACACCTTCAACAGATTGGATGAAGCCCATTCACTTTGGGGAGGTCAAATTTTACTCAATCTGCCAAATTACTGTTCAGCTCATCAAAAAACTCCATCAAAGAAACACCCAGAAAATTGTTTACCAAATATCTGGGCACTTTGTGAGCCCAGTCAATTTGACACATAAAATTAATCATCACACTGGCTTTATGCATATCAACAGGCTTTAAATATACTCTCTCCATGTGGCAAATCCCAGGGCAGAGGTGGCTCACCCACCTCCTAACATTTTCCTGAAGAGTTGTGAGCAATGGATGAATACTAAACCCTAAGTATGAATTCTTCTAGAGTGTGATACCTTTGCTATGCTGCTACCAGAGCCTGCTGTCATTCAGATATAAAGGGGAAAGGGATGATGAGTAGAGGGGAGAGAGGTTACTGACCAACCATCAGCCCTAAATTCCAGAAACACCATGTGTGGGTTTGTTAAAGGCTGGCTTCCCCATAATATGTTCTGATGGGTTTGAAATTGGCCTGATGTAGACCAACAATAAGGGAGAGTCAAGCTCATAGAGCAGAAAATCTATACTCTCTAGATACCTGCTTACTGCAGGAGAATTCAAGGTATTGACCTTCAATTCAATGCTGAGATAAGAGGCGCTAATCTGTCCAACCTCCCAGGCACTTCCAGGCTGACAGGGATCTCTTCAGGCACAGCTTTGTAAGTTACTAAATGGGCCTTCATGGACTCAGTCTGGGGTGACACTCCTGGGAGTGTGGAAGGCTCTAACAGTGAGCCCAAATTCCTCTTCCTGCCTATTCAGTGGGGCCTGAAATTCCTTTAATAGAGGCTTAAAAATGCAAATGACCTTGGCATAAGGCAAAATGAACTTATATTCACTGAGATCTCTAGAAGTGGGAATTTCTCACCTTAATCTTTCCTGTCTCTACACCTCCTCATCCCCCAAAGGAGGGGCCCCACTATAATTGGTCAGTTTCCAAAACATAAGTTGAGGCATGTTTATTTGTGCCAGATCAATGGCAGCAGCTGGCCCAAGGCCTTGCCCACAAAAAGGAGGCCTGATCCTCTTGCTTTATCTTGCCGGTGCCTCTCTTGCTCAGTTTCTGTCTGTCTGTCCATCTCTCTCTATGCTTCTTCCTTCCACAAAGCCATTTTGCTCTCCCTAATGCATTCTGGTCTTCTCCTATGGGTCCCTTGGTCTTCTGGGTGGCTAGCCAGGGTGTGTGAAGAACTTCAAGGTGATGGGTTTGCTGTGGGGAAGCCATGCCGGGCCGGGCCATCTTCTCAGGCTTAGCATCCCAGAGCGTGGTGCTCTGCACACTGGTAGCCCAACCATTACTGACCTCAGTTAGGGACTCACTTTCCTTCAGTGCTGTCCCTCTCTCTATCTCTAATGGCATCCTTGAGGGAAAACAAGTGCAGGGTCAGACTCAGGAATACGTGCCCTCTTGGCCCCTATGCCATCCTAATAACATCCAAACCTCTTAATTCCACTTAACGGCACTAAGGCATAAAGGACTTAACCATGGATTCTTCCAGAACTTTGGTGGCAGAGAGGTGGTCACGCTATTTGGTAGAGCAAGAAAGGAGGAGAGGGCTGAGAAAGAAGTTTCTAAGGAACAAAGATGGAAAGATGGAGGAGGTTAGGAATGTAAGGTTAGGAAATGATACGAGGGTCTCCCCCAAATAATTCTGCTTTTCTTTTTTATACAGTTGCTTGCCTGGCCCACAACAAAATCAATATCATAAATCCTCCACCCAAAGATGGCAGCCCCTTGTCACTTATACTAGCCCTTGAGAATGAGTATTAGATGAGAACATAATTTGGAGACAGGGAAGAGAAAATTTGCGGTTTAAACGTTTTTTTAAGTTAAAATACTTTTTAAATGGCTATGCTTTCTAAATAATGCTTCCACAAAATTGTAAACACAATTAGAAACACATTCTGGAAGTTGAAATTAAGGAGAGAAAATCAGATGAAACTTTATCCATTTAAGGGACACTAAGGGACTTGTCACTCTATACGATTTAGAATCTATGAATGCCAGGCTCCAGAATTCAGATATTTTATTCCACAGAGATATTCTGAACCAAAATTTCATCGCCCACTTGGGTTCCTTGTGGCATATCTATCTTAAGACTGAGCCAAAGAAATAGATGCCAAACTTCCAAATCATCTGCAGAAATGCAATCTAGGAAGTTAGGCATAATAGTGACCATAACAGTAGTAATAATAATAGTGATGATGACTAACATCCATTAAGCATTTTCTGTGTGCTGGGCAATATACTATACTCTTTACAAACATATATTTATTCATTCATCTCCTGCAACTCCCAAAATGTAAGAACTCTCTTGATCTCCGATCCTGGCTAGAGAGGACAAGTAACTGGGCCAGGGTTACCCAGCTCCAGATGGCTGAGCCTGGAAATAACTACACCTGGCCTAACTTTAGAGTGGGCCTCTTAGCATGAGGAGAACCAAATAGGACCAGTGCAAGGTGGGGAAGGAGGGACCAGGGACTGCATAGACAACCCTAAACCGTTCTACCTGAAATGGCCTCATCTTTGTCAAATGACAGTATCTATTATTAAACTTCACTGCCATCACAGGTAGAATTAGGCTAGGTCCTCCCAAAACAGACCCTGAGATAAGAATTTAGGTTCAAGTAGATTATTTGGGAAGTGATTCTGGGGAAAATGGTGGAGGGATGGGGAAGTGAGACAGGAAAGGGAAGGAAGCCAATCTGAGGTGCCCTTAGGAGCTGGTTACCACCGTGGGCAGCTGGGACACAATGCCCTGGAGACATCTGGGTGATGATGTCAAATGTGCCTCAGAGTTGTCCCACTGGGAACACGAAATACTGTATACAAGGTGTATATACTATATACTGTACCAGTGCTTTGGCTTCAAATTTGACAATCAACTCTCCTTCACAGAGGTGTCGTTTTAAGAAAAGTGTTATGGCCAAGGGCTTGGAATTATGACCACTGAAGATAGAATATTCTTTTCTTAGACTCTTTCAGGTTCTCACCATGAGAGAAAGAAGATATCAGAGAAACATGAGACATTATTTGACACCAAGGAGTCAAAGTGTGCTGGAGAATTCCCCAAGGCTGGCTCCAGCCTCCTTCTCTTATCCGTGGTCCAAAATTTCTGAGGGTCTGCGGCAAAAAGGCTTTGAGGAAAACCAACAAAAAATACTCAAGGCAGGGAAAGAGATGATCAAATGCTCATAGATTCCTTTTGCCTGAGAGTGTATGGGATTTAAAAGTCCTAAGTACAAGAGGAAAAACGGTCAAGGATATTTAAGCCTTGGAAATCAGATAAGAGACATTGCAAGAATTTTTGCTACATTGATTTGGCCCACCTTTTAACATTTAAAAGTTTAAAAAAAAATGAGCTTAATTTTTGTACCATATTATACCTGACCATGTGGTGTGAAGGTGTGTGTGTGTGTGTGTGTGTGTGTGTTGTGCATAATCTGAAAAGACTCGAGAGTGTACAAAGAACAAGAGAGCAGACTTGGGGAATCCCTGTGTGGCTTAGTGGTTTAGCACCTGCTTTCAGCCCAGGGCGTGATCCTGGAGACCCGGGATCAAGTCCCACATTGGGCTCCCTACATGGAGCCTGCTTCTCCCTCTGCCTGTGTCTCTGCCTCTCTCTCTCTCTCTCTCTCTCTCTCTCTGTCTCTCATGAATAAATAAATAAAATCTTAAAAGAGAGAGAGAGAGAGAGAGAGCAGACTTGAAATATGTCATGGATTGAAAGCATGATACCACCAAATACATTATAGGCCAAGTTTATATTGCAATTAAACCTGAGTTCTGATTTATCCTTTTTAACTAAAATAAAAACTTTTCGACGATGAAAGCTTTGATGGCTTTCTCATAGAAAAAATATAGATGGAGCCACAAATAATTTTTAGTTTTATTTTAAAATCTAAATTGGGTGCTGTATTGCAAAGATGTCTTCTACAAAATATTATTTGAATGCCAAGTCACCCAAGTATATGGGGATAAGGTGAACTTCTAAAGGTTTGGGCTTTTTATTTCCTCCTGGAGCACTTTGTCCAGATAAGGCCAATTTCTGCCTTCAATGTCTATGATTTCAAATATGACTTTTCTAAACGTTGTAACCTTATTTTGAAGGAAACCATTTTAAGAGCATGGGATAAAATTCAATTAACTGAGATGACAGAAAATAATCTACTAAGCGAATATATCAAGCAATTGGAAGCTTTCATACCTTTCAAAAAGGAAGTAACCTATTTCTTGCCTTGTTATCTAATGACACAGGAGTTATTTCTCTTGAAGTCGTTACAAATCTACCTAATGAAGCCTAAACACTGTTGCCAAGCAATTAGAGTTTTTATTGTGTCATTGATTCCCTTCATGTCTGTAGCTGTTGATAATCATTAGCCTATACTGTCTCATCTAAGAATGGACATGTGTGCACATGTGCACATACATGCACACACACACACACGCACACTCCAGCTGGCTGAGAATTATAACAGATCCACTGACAGCTTCGGCCAGTGGCTCTGGGTAGGCATCCTCAGACAGTTACCAAATTTGGACATTCCTGCACATTTTATTAGTTAAGGCATTTGTGCTGACCCATACTCATTTGCTATTCTGTGGTACTCTTTACATCATAGGTACTGAAAGTTGGCAAGTTATATTTTTTCAAAGGATCACTTCACTCTGACCTGTTCTCTTCTAGAACCTTGTCTCCTCCCTGTCAAGAAAGAGGATCTAATTCACTTCCCTTGAATGTGGGCTGGCTCACAATGAGCTGGACCCAACAGAATCCAGCAGACGTGACTTCTAGGGGAAGGTCATAAAAACGAATACACTTTCTGCCTTAGACGCCAGAACATCTTCTCTTGCAGACTTCAGCTGCTGAACCCAGTGGCTGTGAGGAAGTTTGAGGAAGCCCAGGCTCACAGACCACATGGAGAAAGATTCAGAGCCATCTCCACTTTCCCTAGAAATCCATCTGCTCTGTCAGTTCCAGGCACCAAATGATGGCAACTACATATAGAATACGTCTAGTGAACTTTCCTGAATTCTTGACCACAGAAACCAGGAGTAATAAAATGGGAGTTGGAGATTAAGTTAGTAAATTTTGGCATGATATTGTATAGCCATACATAACCACAGCACTGCATACTTGTAATGACATGAGCATGGTTAGAATACTTCTGTATATGCACTCTTTTCCTTAATAATGAAAGCAGATGCTATGGGTGCTATGTCTACATTCCGTTAGCATTCATTGTTCCCATACCAGCCTTTTATTTTTTTCCTGAAAGCCACTGTCACTCTCTGCTTGGGGACTCTCCTGGCTGCAGCCTGCATGGCCACAGAGCGGCAGACCAGAAATACTAGGTAGTTGGTGCCTCCAGGGAACCTCTTAATGGAAAATGAAAGCCCAACCCTTCATCCCTCAGATGGGAAAAGTCCAATGCATGCTCTACTCCATCCTCAGAGTATAGCAGACTCTATAACACTAGTCCCGCTGCCTTCCCCCACCTGCCTAATTCCCCTGCCCGATGGTGCTTCATGACATCACACCCAAGCATCTGTCCACAAACCCTTGTCACAGTGTCTGCCTTTGAGGGAACCTCTATGAAGATAATGAGGTACCAGGCTGAAGGGCAGCAAGGCGGTGTGGTGTCAGCTCTGACCAGACCCCCAGCTCTTCTGCTGCTGCTTCCAATCACATGAAGCATCTGGGGAGCTGCTGAAGCTGGAGCCTGTGGCTGTGTCCTACCTAAGACTAGATTGGGAAGGGACAGAAGTCATCCTCATTCACACCTCTCATTAGGCACCTAGAAGATGTACACATGAACATCCACACAAATTTATTAAAAATGAATGTGTCCTGAGTGGGAATGTTGTCAAAGACAGACTTTCTCCCATCTTGCTCCAAATTTTGAAAAATACTTGAGTCAAAAAATGTATTGCTAATTACCTGTGTGCCCAGCACTCTGTTCAACAATGCAACAAATGCAAGAGAAAGGCACACCCCAAAGTCACAGCACTTGAAATGTGGCCAGAGGAGCGACCCTTCTTCATGGCAAAGACCCAAGAGTGGTGTACGGTGACTTGGGCAGGTGAAAGGCCAGCAGAGAAGGGAACTCCACCCTGGGCAGTGATTGCAATAACGATGGTGCCTGCCCTTCTGTTCCCAGGGAGTTCCTATGGGTTGCGGACTTACGTGGAAAAGGACTCAGGCACAACCAGACTTGTGGGAACACAAGCTTTTGCTTAGTACCTAACTGAAGACTACACCTTGAGAGTAATTGCCATTCACAGAGCGCCTCTTCCATGTCACATAGCCTTCAAGGGCTTTTTATATGCAAGGTAGTGGCACTTTATGCAAAGGATATTATTCCTGAAGAAACTGCATAATGAAAAGACTGCATTGTTCAACGTTAATCCCAAGAAAGAGGTGAATATTTCTTATTACCAGCTATGTGGCAACAGCATAAAACCAGTGTACCATCCACCCCTCCACCTGTCAGCTTTGAAATTACACAATTCTGGATTAATATTTATTTCATGGAAACTTGCATTGTTTCAAATCAAGAGCAAATATATAAAACAACTAGTATTTTATATTATACTAAATTAAACTCATATAAATGTGTCCTCACTACATAATTATCATCTTCATCTGTATGCTAACAAATACTGACATTAATAGTAATATAATCATTTCATATTTATAAAGAGCCTCATGTTTATTAAGTGTTTACCATAGATAAATGCTTCGCACAGATGTTAACTCATTTAATGTACTACAAAGTAGATTACTATTGTCCCAGTTTAGAGACAGGAAAAACCGAGGCACAGAGGTGACATAACTTGTCCATAATTATACAACTGATAGAAGGCAATCGTATAACTGGATACAGCCAGGCAGTCTGACCATAGAACCATCAGGCTCTACTCTCTCATTTAACTCCTATAGTGACCCTATTATGGAGGTATTGCTTTCCCATTTTACAGAGGAGAAAACTAAGGCCCAGATGAGTGTTAGAACTGCAACTGATTTCTCTGTAGCTCTAAAACCCACACTGGGGCAGCCCGGGTGGCTCAGCGGTTTAGCGCCACCTTCAGCGCAGGGCCTGATCCTGGAGACCTGGGATGGAGTCCCACATCAGGCTTCCTGCATGGAGCCTGCTTCTCCCTCTGCCTGTGTCTCTGCCTCTCTCTCTCAATCTGCGTGTGTGTTTCTCATGAATAAATAAATAAATCTTAAAAATAAATAGATGAATGAATGAATGAATGAATGAATAAATAAATAAATAAATAAATAAATAAATAATAAAACCCACATTGCTTGCATCAGACTCAGCTGGATCCTACCTGCCTTCTGTGCCCTAGCTGTATTGACGCCAAGATAGACTAAGTCCAACACCCACAAAGACTGCTTTTGTCAAGACAAACACTTAATTCGATGGAGACAGACAAATGGAAAAGATCCATTTTGACAAATGGAAAAGATCCATGAGGCTTGATGAAAGGCAGGAAAGCCTAGTGGTTGGGTGACCACTAATTGGGTGACCAATAATAGCAAATATTTATTAAGTCCCTCCATAAACCAGGCACTATTCCAGGCACCTTCCACATATCAGTCTGTATCAGAAGCCTTTTAAAAACCCAGTGAGGTACATACTGCTCTTCCTCCCGTTGTACAGTATGTCAGAGGCAGAAGGGAGGACGGGGTCCCGCTGTTTCCCTGGGGAGCTGCTGCTTCTCAGCGGAACTGAGGACAGACTGAATGTCAAGTCCCTCCTCTAGCTCAGGTACAAAGCTACAGATGGGCTCTGAAGCGTGGCGAGTGAGGGAAACTGAGGCACGGGAGGTCAGCTGCTCAGAGCTGAGCAGCATGACCCCAGCAACGCCCAGAGGAAGCAAAGTCAAGGCTTCCTTCACTCTTCTCCAGAAGAGCGGGAGGGCCTGGTCACCGACACCCTGGGGCCTTCTTGGAGGACCGCTGGGGAAACCTCAGTGATGGGCACCAGAGCGCCCTCTAGGGAACGACCGTGAGCAGAGCCCAGGGGCAAGAAGCAAGGAGAAAGCTTCGCCTGCCCAGGCTTGGAGTGGGTGGAGGTGGGGGTGGCCGCAGCGGATGCCGGCTTAGTGCCTCACGTGCTAAGACAGGAGACAAGTTGCACATGCTGGTGAAGTAAGAGTCCCAGGGATCTCAGGTGACTTGGGGAACTGATTTTTACTAAGTTTTGAGGAGCTGTGGCTCATTAAATTCTGTTAGTTCCTGTAAGGCCAACGGTGCATTTTATGGTAAGTACTGATTTTGCTATTGTTTGATTGAAATTTATTCTAATACATCTTCATCAGCGTATTTGGAAATGGAATGGGCATCGCAGCCTCACTGATTATATAGCAAAGGTGTGGGTTGAAAATTGATAACCCGTTTAGATCATAAAAAGACTGTACCATAATTCTCAGTAAAGTAGTATTCTATACATGAGCATATACCTCAGTAAGATAATATTCTATACCTGCGTAAGTGCATACATTATATAAACACTGCTGCGCCCTGCCCAAGCCTCCTTTATGGGACCAGGTGCCATCCGCCTGTGTGTTGTGCATAATCTGAAAAAGCCGCTGGGAATTGTGGCTGCTAACACTTTTCACCTGCCTGCTTCCCTGGAGAATCGCCCACTGCTAAAAGGGAAGCTACCAACTTACCCATGGAATAATGAGCCCACCCATGGGCAGTCAGTGTCCAATGGCTGTTTCATAAGGGTTCATATGAGCCTAAAGAGACATGAACTCCATGATGCAGTTCACACTCCAGGGCACCCCATGGGATCAGATTGAGAGTAGACCCCAGGGAAGGATCATAGCTTTGTGCAGCATTAACTGGTGAGATAGAAATGATATGTCCAGCTACCAATTAGAGAGTGGGATTTTCAAGGCTGGTTAGTTCCTACTAAATAATATTTTGGAAGCAATCCAGCTTATTTTCATTTCAGACTGGAGTCCTATGTGAGACAGCAAAACCCTAGAAAACATCTAATGAGCCAGGGAAAGCATGGTACACACAATGGAAAATACTGCGCCATTATAGAAATCAGGATATAGATTTTTTTTTATAGATCTATATCTACTGACATGGAAAGGACAAATTCAGGTCATAGAATCATTTTTAGAATGTGCCTTTATTGGACACTGTACATTCATTCATTCATTCACACACACAGAGTATCTTAGTGTATGTGGCTCCCCTGCCCAACCTCCACCACCCCCTACCCCAGATCAGCCTGAGACAAGGGCTTGTGTGTGGACAGTTTATTTGGGGAAGTGATCACAAAAAAACAGAAAGAGAGAGCTGGAGAACTATGAAACAGGGAAGGAGGGAAAACCAACTCAGGGACAACTGTCGAGCTAATCACCGTGGGCTCAGTCCTATTTGGGACCCTCTTGGGGGCTGTGTAGTCAGCCTCAGAATTGTCTATTTGCAGAACAGGAGAGGAGTGATTTATCCACTGGATCCAGGCTCCGTTGATTCGGGATTGTCCTGGGGGGAATTCTCTCCTTTCTGCTTCCTGAGAACACCTGCCCCAAATGGGCATAAGTACTCCACCTGCAGTGGTGGAAGAGCCCTGGGGCAAAAGTAAGCAGGGGAGCTGGGGTTATACCTGCATGGTTGGTGGCCATGGATGGAGTTAAAAGGTGGGCCAGGGGGCTTTGAGGAGGGTATAGGGGATGTGCAATCCACACAGAGAAGTGAGGGAGGGAGCTGTCAGCAGGCCACCTCCAAAGTAGGCTTAGGGAGGTAGGCAGAAGCCTAATAGCATTTGCTGCACTCAAGAAACCCAGAACTGAGATTTTCTCCTGCTCATCGTGGGCCCACTGGCTAAACAACACAGATGGTAACGGAGCAGCCAGTGAGTGGGACTCTGACTAGAGTTTACAGTCCCTCCGCCATCACTCCAAGCGTTGAGGAAGGGATGGATAGAGAGGGAAAGGTGGATGCAAAAACACAAAAGGCCGAAGCTAGGAGCAACCTCTTGAATAAATTGTTTGTTCTCAAACAGAGAAGGAACTTTATCTGAAGGGTTAATCCTCCTGTGCTACAACAGCCAGAGATCTCCCCACAAAGATTATCGACCGGAGTGGTGCAGACTGGGGCAAGCTTCATGCACTGCTTTCCCTTATAAATATCAGATCCTAGGGCCAGGCCAAGATAGTTGAAAGCAAATTGTGAGCCCCATCTGCCAGCTGGGGGCATGCTGAGACAAAGGAAAGATTCTAGCTGGCAGGGCTCACTGGAGACCCTTAATCCAGGCAGGCTGATTTTAACACGTTTGTTCCCGTGTTGTGTGGACATTCCTCCATCCTCAGAGATGCTACTTCAAAAAGATCTTTTCTGCTTGTTATCACCTTAGGCACTGTTTTAGATTCAGCTGTAGGTCATCTAGCTTCTAAATCTCAGCCAGCTGAGGGGAAATCTCCCCAGGGTTCCATCTAAATTGTAAATAAATAGGTGTTACCGCAGAAGGTGTCATGAAAATGGAGCCCTCTGTGATTCTGTGGGGTGGCTTCACACAGGAGCCATGCAGGAGCATTCCAGAAAACAAAGAGAACTGAGGAAACAAGGAGTCCACATGCACGAAGTAATCCTCAAGGTCACCTTGAAAGGGACCCTTTAAACACTTTTGCTATCCATAAAACTTCTCAAAAGTGTCGATCAGGTAAACCAACTCAGTTTGGCAGAAAATCAGGCATCATTGTTGAAATTATCAATCTCTCGGGCTGACAGGAAGACACACTCTAAGAACCAGCTAGTAACACTTGAGTTTCAGGGTGAAGGAAGAAAATATAAGCTGAGCCCCAGTTTAGAAAAGGGTGAGGATATTTTTGCAAATGCTCTCAGAAACACACTCAAAAGGCCATTTACAATCCCAAATGAATACCCTTAAAAAATATTCAGGACGCTCAATAGTTAACTGACTGTTGGTACATGTCTATAAAAATACCGTATCCTAAAGCCCAGATTTAGTTTATCTAGGATGCAAAGCCTAATGTTGTCATCAGCTATTTGGAAATTGATTAAAGTAAGAAAGACTTCCTCAAGACATTAGTAAAATTAGTCAAATGTAAAGAAGAACGTTTTCATTTTCAAGATCATATAATTTCTTTTCACTGAGAAAAAGTATTAAGGATGCTTATAAAAGAGACACAGTAAAAGACCAAAGTTATCATATATTCTAGACAGTCTTTTTTATGTTACTGTCCTTATAATTCGTTCATTCCACAAAGTAAAATTTACAATTCATTCATTCATCCATTCATTCAACAAAGATACACATGACTTCTCTCCCAGATACTCTGCTGGACACTAATAATATATCAATGCTGAAGATTGCTGGATTCCTGTCCCCTTGTGTTTACCATCTTACACATAGGGAAAAAGTGAGGTATTTTATTAGTGCACGGATGTCCGTTATTTAAAAAAAATATTAAAGATCAAAAGAACCTTAATAGTTAATATCAGAAGAAGCAAAAGCATAGATGTTGGGGCTGGATTCTTTTTTTTTTTTAAAGATTTTTATTTATTCATGAGAGACACAGAAAGAGGGAGAGAAGCAGAGACACAGGCAGAGGGAGAAGCAGGCTCCATGCAAGGAGTCCGACATGGGATTCGATCCTGGGACTCCAGGGTCACGCCCTGGGCCAGAAGGCAGGCACTAAACCCCTGAGCCACCTAGGGATCCCTGAGGCTGGATTCTGAAGGAGAAATGAGCAAGTTTGTGTGTTTCCAGGTACTGAAAGCCATGCCTTCCCCCACAGCAACCCTCCAGATGAACCAAGGAAATATCCATCATCTCTCACCTATACAACAGGTAAGTAATGATACCAAATTCATAGGATTGCTTCAGGGTATATGCACAAAGGGCCTTCTCTGGTGGCACTCATGATAAATGCTCAATTGATGTGACCTGCTTTGATATTAGCAAGTAACTCACATAGCACAGTGCTTGCTAGTAGAAAATGATCTATTAAATAATAACTCATTTTTCTTGCTACACAGACACACACATATACACACATATATAGACACATACCTTAACCCAAGGTCTCCAAAGTGGGGTATCCATGACAATCCATTGGGTGAAAAACAAAAATATTAGGAACTGTATTTGTAAATTTTTATATAAAAATGTCAACATGATTAGGCTTTATTGAAATATATTATATGAATTGACACTAGTTCCCTTCCTGGGTCTGTGTGTCAGTCTTGCAGTATTGGTACCTGAAATGCCCCAGGGGAATATGGGAATGCCACTGCTCCAAAGAGCAAAGAGTGGCATTTGGTGACCTTCCAACAACTGTAATAAAAGACACTTTTGGAACTCTGCTAAATGAATTTACAGGTTATATAAATCTAGCTTTAACCAAATTAACTCTCCCATTTGGGGAAAATGGCTTTAAAATATTCTAGCCAAGTAATCACAGATTGAAGATAATCCTAATACCACAAACACAAAGGAATTTAAAAAAAAATGGCAGAGTTGACTCTTCCATTCCCATTATCCCCCATCGGCCTCATTATAAAAATTATGATTCAATTAGTGTGACAAGAATTCAGCCAAAAAAAATATTGAAATTATAAAGAAGACTACTGGAAATGAGGATATACAATCATTATCATTGACAATGAACATAACTCTACATGCACATTGTTGCTCTGCTATAGTAGTTATTGACACAGGTTTTCAAAGTGGCTGTACCAATTTATATTCCCATCATTAATATGTGACAATTTCAATTGCCCCACATCCTCATCAAACTTTTATATTGTCTCTTAATTTTTTAAATGCCTTGTAGGCATTCTGGTACGTATATAGTGGTAAGTAATTGAGGTTTTAATTTGTATTTCCTAGCTGCCTGATAAACAGTTTTTCATGTCTTTAAAAGGCTTTTATCCATTTTTCAGATTGCGGTATCTTTTTCTAACTGGTTTTTAGGAATATTATATATATTCAAGGTCTGATGTAGATATACAGATATATATATTACAAATATATTTTTGTAACTTCTGGCTTGATTTTTTATTCTTTTATGGTTAGTGATTATAAATCCATTTAAGAAATGTTATTTTTCAGAGTCATGAAGATATGTGCCTATGCTATCTTTCATATTTAAATGTACATCACAGGGACACCTGGGTGGCTCAGTGGTTGAGCATCTGCCTTTGGCTCAGGTCATGATCCCTGTCTGAGGATTGAGTCCAGAGTCCCACATTGGGCTCCCTGCAGGAAGCCTGCTTCTCCCTCTGCCTGTGTCTCTGCTTCTCTCCCTGTCTCTCATGAATAAGTAAATAAAATCTTTTTAAAAATAAAAAAATAAATGTACATTCCACTTGGAATTGGTTTTGTCTATTACATAAGGAAATGCCAAAGATCCGTTTTCCCTTGTGGGTAGTCAATTAACCCAGAATTTTTTATTGGAAAGACCATCCTTTCCCTACTGCACCATTGTGGTATTTTTGCAATAAGATCACAAGATTAAATGTGTAAGTCTGCTTCTGGACTATTGATTCCATTGGTCTATTTATCTATCTTGTATCTGTTCTATACTGTCTTATTATAAAACAATTAATTAAATCCATCAACTTTATTCTTCTCCAAGATTCCCTTGGCGATTCTTGGCCCTTTTCATTTCCATATGAATTTTAGAATCAACTAATAAATTTCTACCACACACAAAAAATCTGATTTTTGTGGGGATTGCATTAAATCTACAGATAAAGCTAGCATTTTTATAGCATTGTCTTCCAATCCATTAATATCTCTCAGTAATTTTGTGTAGACCTCTGGGTAGATCAATATTTATTCCTAAAAACTTCATTTTTTAATGCTATTGGAAATATTTACTTTTTCAAAGTTTCATGTTCTAATCGTTGCTAATATAGAAAACAATCTGATTCTGGCATATTTTCATTAAAATGGTATTCAGCAGCCTTGCTAAACCCATGTATAATACTTAGGATTACCTAATTATCCATCCATAGATTGCTTTAACTTTTTTTCCCCCCAAAGATTCATTCGTCTATTTGAGAGAGAGAGAGAGAACACACCTGAGTGCATGGTGGAGGGAGGCAGAGGAAGAGGGAGAGAGAATCTTGAGAAGACTCTGCACTGATCATGAAGCGCCATGCAGGCTCGATCTTGTGACCCTGAGATCATGACCTGAGCCAAAACCAACAGTCTGACATCCAACCTACTGTACCACCCAGGCACCCCTAACTTTTCTATGTATCAAACATACTGTTTCATTTTTTCCTTTTCTTTTCTTTCTTCCTCTCTTCCTTTCCAACTTTCATAAATTTTCTTTTTATTCCCAATTTGCGCTATCTAGAAACACCATATAATGATGAATAAATGTGATGATAGCAGGCATCCTTCTTTCATTCCCAATCACAGAGGAAAGCTGTTCAGTAATTATTATTATTTTTTAAGATTTTATTTATTTATTCATGAGACAGACAGAGGGAGGGAGAGAGGCAGAGACACAGGAGAGGGAGAAGCAGGCTCCATGCAGGGAGCCCAACGTAGGACTGGATCCCTGGTCTCCAGGATCTGGCCCCAGGCTGAAGGTGGCACTAAACCGCTAAACTACTGGGGCTGCCCAGTAATTATTATTGTTAATGATTTAATAATGTAATATTTTCTATAGGGCTTTTACAGAGACACATATTATCAGATTAGGAAAGTTCTCTTGTATTCCAAGTATGCTGTGAGTTTTTAAATTAGGAGTTTAATTCAATTTTACATTATCTTTTTTCATTGTAATATTATTTGATTTTGTTCTGATTTTCTTGGTGTGTACTCTTGTGCGGAATGATGTCAAATGATTTTCATATGTTAACCTAAGCTTGATTTCCTGGAATCACCCCAATTTAGTGATGACTATCCTTTTGAAATATATTGTTGAATTTGATTTGCTAATAATTTGGAATTTTTCATCAATATCCATGAGAGATATTGTCCTGTTATTTTTCCTTTTTATTCTATTCTTATGAGGTTTTTGTAACAATGTTATTCTGGCCTCATAAAACAGATTGAGAAGTGTTTCTCCCTTCTCTCTTCTCTGAAAGAGTATATGTAAGTTTAATGTATATTATCCTTAAGTGTTTGGAAGACTTCAACAGTAAAGCCATCTCTCTTGAGGTTTTATTTATTGGAAGTTTTTAAATTACAAATTCAACTTCTCTAAGGAAATAGGAGGACTATTCAGATTTTTTATTTCTTCATGTGTCCATTTTGGTAAGTTATATTTTCTATGAAATATGCGCAATTCATCAAAATTTCAAAGATTAGCATGAGTTGTTCAATATATCCTTTTATGATCTTTCTAATATATAAAAGATCTATAATGATGTCCTTTCTTTCATTGTTGATAAATGGTGATTTGTGGCTCTTTTGGTAAGTCTTGATAAAGGTTTAATAGTTGTATTAATTTTTTCACAAAGCTAAATTTTTACTATGTTGATTACCTCCATAATATTCCTATTTCCCATTTGATTAATTTCTGGTGTTATCTTTATTTCCTTTCTTTTACTTTCTTTAGGCTTAATTTAATGTTTTTCCTAACTTCATGAGAGAGATTTTGGATCATAAATTATCTTCTTATATAATATATGCATTTAAAGCTACCAATTTCCCTTGGTAGAAGGGAAGATCAGCTAAGATCAGCTTTAGCTACTTCTCATAAATTTTATATGTCATATTTTCATTGTTACTTTGTAATATCTTCCATTGTCCACTGTGATTTCTTCTTTAAGAAAAAATGTTAAAAAAAAATGTTACTTAAAAGAGTACGGCTTAATTTCAAACAGAGACTTTTCTAATGATCTTCTGTTATTTATTTCTAGCTTAATTCCACTGAAGTCAGAGAACATATTCCCTATGTTTTTAGTATTTTGAGGTAAAACTTGATTTATGACCCAATATATGGTTATTTTTGATGAATGTTTTATTTGAACACACCTGAAAAACCAATCAATCTCCTGCTGTTATTTGAATTATTCTATATATGTTATTTAGGACAAGTTGGTTACTCATGTTGTCCAAATCTATAATTTTATGATTTTTCTGTTTGTTCCATTAGTTGTTGAAAAAAGTATTTAAAAATTTATATCTAACTATAATAATTATAATTGTGCTTATTTCTTCTTTTCATTCTATTGCTTTATACATTTTGAAGCTATGTTACTACCTGCATACAGATTTAAGATTGTCATGTCTCCCTGTTGGGTTGAACATTTTATCATTATGAAATATTCTCCTCTATTTCTAATAGAAATTCATTCTTTTTTTTTAAGATTTTATTTATTTATGAGAGACAGAGAGAGAGAGAGAGAGGCGCAGAGACATAGGCAGAGGGAGAAGCAGGCTCCATGCAGGGAGCCCGATGTGGAACTTGATCCCAGGTCTCCAGGATAACGCCCTGGGCCGAAGGCGGTTCTAAACCACTGAGCTACCTGGGCTGCCCCTAATTCCTTACTCTTAAAGTCTATTTTGCCTGATATAAACATAGTTGTACCAGCTCTCTCTTTTTTGTAAAGACTTTATTTACTTATTTTAGAGAGAGAGTACACAATTGGGGATTAATCGAGTGTCTTTATTATTCCATTTTTGGCCTCCATAAGTAAATTGTGCATTCTTTTATTATTCTTCTAATGGTTGCTCTAGAGATTTCAACAAGTACCTTGACTTATTAGGGTCTATTATAAGTTAGCAACATTGAACTTATTGTTAAACTTTTAACCTACTCCCCAGCTACCTTTACGATTTCCTCTTGGTCTTTAGTTTTCATCAGTTTTAGCCTGGTATCTGTAGGTATGGTTTCTTTGTATTCATCCTGTATGAGGTTCATAATGCTTCTTAACTCGATGCCTTGATATCATTTATCAGCTTTGAAATAGTCTCAGCTGCAATTTCTTCAAATACTGCCTCTGCCCATCCTCCCCCCCACCCCACTCCCCTAGGACACCAAATTCTCATGTTTAGACCTTCTCACTGTGTCCAATATATGTTTGGTGCTTTTATAAAGGGATCATCAACTTTCAGCCTCATGTCTGGGCAATCTGAGTGGGCTCTTTGTGGATAAAACTTCAATATTCATAGTTTTGGATATTTCTGCCTTTGGGGCTGTTCAAATTTCCAGTTGTGAAGTATTCCAGTCTTCCTTTCGTATGGAGAACATTTGACTTCCAGCTTTCTGGGAAACTCTGAAAGAAGAGTGAGCATCTTAGCATGTAGCATTTATCTAGGCATTTGTTCAATTAATCCCTCTGTTTTTATTATGGTATTACTGTATTAATTGTCATCCTGGCATCTTCCAGCCCAGTGACTCCATTTTAGATTCTCAAACAACGTCTTTCTAATAAAAGCCATGAATTTTGGTATAAATCTTTTATCAATTAAAAGAAGTTCACTTCTGTTCTTGATTTGTTAAATTTATTATAAATAGATATTGAATTTTATCAAATTATCTTTCTGTGTTAATTAAGAAAAATCAGGTAATTTTCTCTTTTATTTTATTTTTATGGTGAAGTGCCATCCTTACTTCCCTGTAGTAAATCATACTTGATATCGAAATATTATATACTATTAGATGCAATAAACTGATATTTTACTTAGGATTTCTGCATTTACATTCACAATTAAGTGGACCCATGATCTTCTTCCTATTGTTCTCATCAAGTCATAGAACCAAAATGATGGGCAGCCTGGGTGGCTCAGCGGTTTAGCGCCACCTTCAGCCCAGGGCCTGATCCTGGAGATCCGGGATTGAGTCCCACATAGGGCTCCTCTGCCTGTGTCTCTGCCTCTCTCTGTGTCTCCCATGAATGAATGAATAAAATCTTTTAAAAAAATCAAAATGATGCCATAAAAGAGATCAGGCAATTTATATTCTTTCTAATATTTTCTTTCTATATTTTCTTATATTCTTTCTAATATTTTTTAATATTGTTTAAGAAAGAACTAGCTGCTCTTTGTTATTTCTTCTAAAGAATTTATATTAACTTGATGTGTGAGGTTTGGGGAAAAAATCTTTGACCATGATTTCAATTTATTTAATATTTATTAGTTATTTAAGTTAGCAACTTCTTTTTATACTAATTTTGGGATATTATTTTTTTCTAGGAATTTTACCATTTCATGTAGGACTTTTATTTCATATACATACATACATAATATTCCTGTATTTTATTTAAATTTCTAGTGTGTCTGTGTTTGCTTACCTTTGCTACTCTTTTGTTTCAATCCCAGTATGATTAACATAGTGTTGTATTAGTTTCAGTATCCTTTGTTATTCTTTATTTGCAGAGGTCAGAGGTCAGCCTATCTTATCCATCTTTTCAAAGAACTCAGTTTTGGTTTCAGAACTCTTATTATTTTTTCTTTATTTCATGAATGTGTTCTCTATATCCTTCTTCTTTGGAACTTTCTCCAAAAAAAAAGAAAAAAAGAATTTTAAGTAGGCTCCACACACAACATGGGCCTTGAATTCACAACCCTGAAATCAAGACCTTAAACTGGGATCAAGAGTCAGATACTTAACCAGCTGAGCCACACAGGCACCCCCCAAATTTTTGAGTTGAATATTATTTATTACTTAACTTTCTGGCTTTCTAATTAGTATATTTAAAAGCTTAAAAAAAGGAGATGTCTAGGTGGCTCAGTGGTTGAGCATCTGCCTTCGACTCAGGTCATGATTCCAGTGTCCTGGGACTGAGTCACATATGGGGCTCCCCGCAGGGAACCTGCTTCTTCCTCTGCCTATGTCTCTACCTCTCTGTGTTTTTTATAATTAAATAAAATTGAAAAAAAAAAAAGCTTAAAAAATTCCTTGTAAGTGCTATGTTTAGCTATGAACCACAAATTTTGAAAAGTAGGGTTTAATTATCATTCAGTTCTAAATATTCCTCTACTTTTTTTTATTTCTTTTTTAACTCAGGGATTAATAGTATTATATTTTTAATTTATAAATATATCCAATTTTTAGCTATGATTGGTATTCATTTATAACTGATTCCATTATGGCAGAGAAAATAGTCATATCAAGAAAATATAGATATTGGTTATTTAGAATGTATTTAGTTTCCTTTATGGCCTCATAAATGTCTTATTTTCAAAAATATTCCAGGGGTGATCAATAAAAATCAATCTCTCTCTCCCTCTCAATATATACCTATATATGTCTACTAATTCAAGCTATACTAGACTGTTCTAATTTTTGTATCTCTGCCTATTTTTAGTCTATTTGGTCTAATAGTTTCTGAATGGGCTGTATCACACCTCAAAAACACGCTTTATCTAATTCTCTGTGCTGCTCTAACAGTTGTTGCTTGATATATAAGGGCCATATATAGTCAGGATGGATATATATTTTTGTCTTATTATTCCTCTGCAATTATAACATTTTGTTTTGTTGCTATATTTTGCCTTAAATTTTATTTTGTTGAATATTAAAGTTGCTACACCAACTTTCTTTTTTTTTAATTAATTAATTAATTTATTTATTTATTTTTACCAACTTTCTTTTGATTCATATTTTCCTGGTATAGCTTTTCATCCTATTTTTTCAAGTATTTTTTACCTTTCCATTTCAAGTATTTTTCACCTTTCCATCCAGGCATCACCCCTGTATATTAGATGTTTAAACCCAGCCTAACAGTCTGTTTTTAAGCCACATACATTTATTATAATTACTAATATATTAGGAGTTAGTCTACTTCCTTATTTTATATTTTCTATTTAGTGCATTTTCTTTTCTTTCTTTTACCATTCTTTTTTTTTTTTAATTAGAAAAACTATTTATTTCTGCTCCTCTCATACATCTTATTGTGCAGGAAACAGTCTCACACATATCTGAATAATGTACTGTCACACTGTTTAAAGGCAAAGCACCATAGGTAAAGCTGATCACCTGTCCAGAGTTCTCAGCTTATGGGATCTCGCTTCCTGATTTTACATTAATTTTTGAAAGTCAGAAATGTCATCTCCACAAAATGTTAAGGGGGCTGTAAGAAATAATCACTTTATTCAAAATTATAGTTGTGGAAATGGGAGTATATTTTCTTTAAGAAATGAAAAACTAAAAAGAAAATGCCACTAAACATCATTGGTGTGTCAGTACAGGCCAGCAGGAGAAATACTGTGAGAAGTTTGTCTCTTTGATACCAAGAGGACATTCTAGTTCAAGCTTTAATATGATTCCTATTTCTCACTAGATGCTTCTTTTCTGCTGCTTACTCTTTTTCCATATTTCACATCAGAGGATTGGTACAGCCTTTAAAACTTCATTAACAGGAGCAAATCCAATATCCACAGATTTCTTGTCAAAAGGCATTTTTTAACCCATCGGGTAGCCCGGCAGTTTCATTCTCGATGAATACTCTAGCCATGAAAAAACTCAATAGGACACAGACGAATCCAATGAATAGAAGAAGAAATCTATTGAGTTTTGGAATGTTTGGTGCATTCGATCAGTCCAGGATTATGAAACCTAAACCTCCCATTGTAAACAGGAAGCTGGATGCAAGTCCTTCCATAATATATTGTACATTTACTCTGTAGGCCAAGAAAGCTACTGGTCTCTGATGTCCATGTTCATCAGTCATAGAACCAACACTTGGAGGTTCAACAATAACATCATAAATTATTCCTCCAGTGATGAGGAAGTAAGATACCACCACCAGAGCATACACGTCATGGCCAACGGCATGTGCACCCAGGGCGGCTTCTTCAGATTCAGGTTGGGGCATTCGAGCACTAAGAACGGGATGCGGTACAAGGTCTCCATGTTGGTGGTGGCAGGGGTTTCTCTCTCCTCTTTTATCATTCTTATCCAACAGATGAAATTTACTTCTGGTAGTTTAAAAGGAAGCCTCTTCATTCTTTTTTATAGATATATATTATTCCCTTGAATGAATGTGCTGTGATTTACCTAATTCATCCACTGTTGATAGACATTCAGGATGTTTTCAACTATATTACAATCATATCCTATTTCAAATAATGAAAAACCCTCTTCATACTTCCCAATTCAAGTTTGTCTTGCGGATTTACCTTTTTTCGGTATCTTTGGCTCCAAGAATTTATGTTAACTAACTAAAATTTAAATAAAAACATTTTAAAAAGAAAAAGAACTGATAGACTCCTCCATAGATTCTGTCTTGAATTGGGATCTCCAGAAGCAGTCCCTGAGATGAGTATTTCTGTGAACATGGTTTACTAGGAGCTCAGCCCTGGAAAAAGTGGGAGAGTGGAAAATGAAGAAGGGAGGGAGCTTCACCAAGTGCAGCATCAAGCAAATCACCTGCCTAGATGACTTTGACTCAGTCTAACAGGAGAACTCTGAAGACAGTACAGGCCCCTATGATCATGTGCTGACCAGGGCAAGCACACTGCTCCTCTCTGACATTTCTACAGGCTGCCCCCAAGGAGACAAACGCTAGCACCTACACTAATCATCAGGGTAGAAGAGTCCTAAGGGCAGCCTGTGGACAAAGAGACACAGGCAGTGACTCTGGGGAGCTAGTGTGCATGAGAATGCCTGGGCAGATGTGACATTGTCTGCTATAGCAACCTGACCCCTGACTGGGTGCAGGCCAATAAGAGAGAATCAGTAGGAGATGAAGGGAAGCTTTCTAATCTAATCTAATTTAATTGGCCATAAAACAAATGAGATGCTTAAACAGAGGAGTGTCTAGGCTGACTGTTGTCTCCACCACTTGTATGTCATATGACCTTATGCAAAACATCACTTAACCTTTTTTTTTAAGATTTATTTATTTAAAAAAAAAGATTTATTTATTTATTTTAGAGAGAGAGAATGAGAACAGTGTGAGCAGGGGGAGGGGCAGAGGGAGAGAATCCTCAAGCAGACTCCCTATTGATCACAGAACCTGACTCGGGGCTCAATCAGAACCCTGAGATCATGACCTGAGGTGAAATCAAGAGTTGGGTGCTTAACTGATGGCACCACCCAGGCTCCCCTATCCCTTAACCTTTTTAAGACACATTTTTTTTTCTTTGTGTAAAACTGGGAATGATTACAGCTCTTATAACAAAAAGCTTAGCACAGTGTCTGGCACAGAGTAAGAAATGATACGAGTTCCTGTCATTACTCAGCAGAACTTTATTCAAACAACCCCTGAAGGACGCTAAGCTGATTAAACAACCACTAGAAAGCACCTTACAAAGCAAAAGTGCCAGTGTATTTATTTATATAAAATGCAGAAATGGGAGAAAATCACATAAATCATAAGTTGCTATTTTTCTTGGAGTCTACAACACCCACATTATTTCATAAAGAATTAGAACATATTAAATTACTGAGGCCTTGGAAATTTGTAAACCTGTACAAACCTCACACTGGAAACACTCATTCATATGTACTGTCACTTAAAGCACAAATTATGGTTGGTATAAAGATTTTAATTCACATAAATTCACCAGTAAAAAGTACATAACAGGACAGAACTACTCAGGGCTTCTACACATAAAGAGGCTGCTAGAAGTTATCATAGTTGGATACATTCTCTCTGGATAATTGAGTAGTGGGATTGGATGAAGGAGAAATAAGGAAGGATTTTTTTAGTTGAATTCCTCCAAAAGCCAAACTTGGGCAAGGGCTTGGGTGCAAATAGTTTATTTGGGAGATATATTTAACCAAGTTTCTTCAGAGAAACAGAACCAATAGTATGGATAGATAGATGATGATAGATAGATAGATAGATAGATAGATAGATAGATAGATAGATGATAGATGGATAGATAGACATGGGGTAGCTCACATGATTATGGAGGCTGAGAAATCCCATGATTTTCTGTCTTCAAGCTGAAGACCAAGAAGCCTAGTTGTATGATTCAATCTGAGCCCAAAGGCAGGAAAAGGTGCGATGAGATGTCTGTTCCAGCTCAACAGTGAGACAGGAAGAAAAGAGGAAAATTCCTTCTTCATCTGCTTTTCATTCTATTGAAGCCCTCAATGGATTAGATGATACCCACCTACACTGGTAAATATAATCTACTTAGCTGAGTCTACCAATTCCAATGTTATTCTCACCCAGAAATACCCTCACAGACACACTCAGAAATAATGTTTAATCTAGGTATGCCAATGGTCAGTCAAACTGATGCATAAAATGAAGCATTACAGAAGATGATACCAGGAAACCCAAGTAAGGGAGTCAGGAAATGAGGCAGGGAAGGGAGAAAAACAGATAAGGACAGTGTTCAGAAGCAAGTTACTACTATGGGCAAATGATGCTCAGAGGTGCTGGGGACCTTCAGAAAAACCATGTGGAACACACCCTCAGAACTGTCACACCAAAGGAGGGGGAAGCTGAGAAATTTATCCACCAACTTTCAGCCCCTGTTAGTTGAGACTTACCCCAAGTTGTTGAATCCTTGACACTTATAGGTTGCCCTACAAGTGGGTTGACCAAGTTCATGGGGTGCAGAAGAAACCCTTTGGGAAGAAAAGCAGAAAGACGGAAATGCTTGGGTGGGAAGTTTACAGTATATATGGGAACTGTCCACTGTAGCTGCAGATGAATGCAATGACTGAGGGAGAACCAGTTGGGGCATCCACAGCATCTGCTACAAATAAATGTTTTGAAAATCTGTCATGACTCAAGACATAGTGAAATATGAATCCATTTTAGAACACAACTTTTATTTATTACAGGGAGCAAAATATCACTATAATGTTATTGCTTCTAGAACTTTGTTCCATAAAATGTACCTCAAAAATTGTGCTCTAAGGAGGCTCTAGGCAATTATAGTCAACTGTTCTCTTTAAAAAATAAAAAATAGGGATCCCTGGGTGGCGCAGCGGTTTGGCGCCTGCCTTTCGCCCAGGGCGCGATCCTGGAGACCCGGGATCAAATCCCACGTCAGGCTCCTGGTGCATGGAGTCTGCTTCTCCCTCTGCCTGTGTCTCTGCCTCTCTCTCTCTCTCTCTCTCTGTGACTATCATAAATAAATTAAAAAAAAAAATTAAAAAAAATAAAAAAATAAAAATAAATAAAAAATAAAATGATTTGTTTACTTATTTAAGAGAGAGGGAGAATACACACATGCACGAATTGGGGAGGGGCAGAGGGAGAGAATCTTCAAGCAGATCTCCTGCTGAGTACAGAGCTGGATGCTGCATTCAAACCCAGGACCCTGAGATCATGACCTGAGGCAAGGCCAAGAGTCAGAAGCTTAACTGACTGAGCCACCCAGGCACCTCCATCTTTCCTCTTAAAAAGAACTATTTCTCAATCCAGTTTTCCTTAGCCATATGACAACCATGATAACTTTAGCACACGATATAGCACATGATTTAGCACCGTAAGTCAACAGTCAATGTATCATAAATTAATGCCAGCACTAATACAACATTTTGGTCACCATATCTGTTACAGAAGAATCTGAATGTGTTAATACAATCCAATAACTCTGCCCTCAAGTTTTCCAGGCCATTTAATTACTAAATTTCTCTTTTAAAAAAGATACCTATTGTAAGCAATTCAGGCTTTGGTTGTTGTCAGGGTTGTGAGGTCACCAGAGCTTTTAACCACTGCCTAACGTGCATCCTGTGCTGATTAACATATCTCGGATTAACTAGATTTAGCATGCGGCAATCATACTCCATTCAGTAGGGCCCATCTCTGGTGAATCATGGACATTAATAACAGTTGCAAGAGCTCAAATATTATATAATCACTAATTACATTCTGCGCAATTAGTGGAGGCTCATCAGTGTGAATCACTAATGGCTGATCACCCTGTTCTCTCTGGAAAGAAATAGACGGTCTGCATAATTTTCTGATTGTATTAGCATAGACACAAACGCTATTAATGAACTTTGGCGGTCCTGAAGAGGTTCTGTGTCTGTGATGGACAAAGGCAAGAGGCTTCATTTGATGGGCACAGACACTTCATTTTGAACCTCAAAGCCATGTGTTTGTGGTTTGTTGATGTGACTCATTCATTCCCCACCTTTCGAAAGGAAAATACACACAACATCCTGTCCAACCAACCACTAAAGAACTTGCAAACAAAGCTAGTAAAAAACAAAAAACAAAAAACAAAAACAAAACAAAACAAACAAAAAAAACGCCTATGGACCATCATTGCCTTTAGCTGATTTTCAGAGAGCCAACATCTAAGGATTCGTGAGTATTCAAATTTGAAGCTGGTGACAAAATAAGAGGAATACATTTGGAATGGTAAAGACCTTATCTATTTCTTTTAATCCTCTATGTTCTGGGACAGTGTATTAGTCTGCCCAAGCTGCCATAACGAAGTACCACAGACTGGGGCCAATTTCAATGGGAGAAATTTATTTTCTTATATTCTGGAGTGAAGTCCAAGATCAGGGTGGCAGAAGGTTTGTTGTCTTGTGAGGCCTCTCTCCTTTGCTTGCAGATGGCCACCTTCTCAGCGTGTCCTCACAGGGCCATTCCTCTGTATACATGCATGTCTCATGTCTCACCATGTGTCCAAATTCCCTCCTCTTATAAGGACACCAGTCATATTGGATTAGGGCCCACCCATATGACCTCATTTCACCTTAATTACCTCTTCAAAGTCCCTGTCTCCAAGGATAGTCACATTCTGAGGTACTGGGAGTTAGGACTTCAATATATGAATCAGGGTGGAGGGGACACAATGCAGCCCATAACAGGATGTGCATGAACTATGACAATTCATTCTAACCCAAGAAGTTCTGGCTGGAAGATAGGCAACACAATGGGACCGTGTGAAAGTCTTAAAGGCATGCTTTGGTGAGCACTATGCTATTCGAAACAGCAGTCCACAGCCACATATGACTCTTGAGCACTTGGAATGTGGCTAGCTAGTGTGGCTGAGGAACTGAATTTTTAATTTTATGTCATTGTAATTAATTTTAGAATTAAAGAAATGTAAAATATTTTTCTGTGAAACACAACTTTATTGTTTTAGAAGGGATATATTTCACCTCAACTATTAAAAATTTAGTGTCCCACTTGAAATGTGCTGTCTGAAATACACACTGAAGTTTGAAACAGGATATAAAGTATTTCATTAATAATTTTTTATTGCTTATGTGTTGAAATGAAAATATTTTTAATATATTGATTAAATGAAATGTTATTAATTTTTTTTACTTTTTATAAGATGTCTATAAGAAAATTTAAAGTTGCATGTCTGTCTTGCACTATATTTTTTTTTTTAAGATTTTATTTATTCATGAGAGACAGAGAGAGAGACAGAGACAAAGGTAGAGTGGAGAAGCAGGCTCTATGCAGGGAGCCCGATGTGGGACTTGATCCCAGATTCCGGGATCATGTCCTGAGCCAAAGGCAGACACTCAACCGCTAAGCTACCCCAGGCATCCCCTTGCACTATATTTCTTTTAGACAGCGTTGGGTTAGAACTTTAGTCCTCTGATATCCATTGCTCACCAAAGTTGTATCAGCGGATAAGTTCCTTTAGCCAAAATGATTAAAATTCCATGCCTTTTTTGTGTCCTTTGTACTAAGATTAGGATAACTGAAACCAACCATTACTTCTTGGATACTAATACAGTTGACCTTTGAATAATGTGGGGGTTAGGGATGTGGACCCTTGCACAGCTGAAAATCCATTTATAATTTTGACACCCCAAAAACGTAACTACTAATAGCCTCCTGTTGGCTGGAACCCTTATCTGTAATGTAAATAGTTGATTAACAAGTATCTTGTATGTTACATGTATTATACCGTGGTGTGTGTGTGTGTGTGTGTGTGTGTGTATTCTGTATTCTTACAGCAAAATAAGCTAGAAAAAAGAAAATGTTAAGAAAATCATAAGGAAGAAAAAATACAGTTACAGAATTGCACAGTATTTATTGGAAAAAAATCCATGTATAAGTGAACCCTGGGCAGTTCAAACCTGTGTTGCTTGAGAGTCAACTGTATATGATGAAAGTTCCCATTTCTTGCCATATTTGTTAAGTTTTCTCAATAATACTTTCAACATTAAAATCTTTTCTTTTTCAACATTAAAATCTTGCCATCACATACTGTATTTAGGAATCACGAATAATTTTCTTCATAATGAAAAAATTCTTCCACATAAATGAATCCGGCTATTCTCATCACCCTGGCTTTTTCTCCACAGTACCCTGGCTTCATTTGTCCTCCCAACGCTCTCATCTTTTTTTTTTTTTTTTTTTTCCTCTGTCTTCCTACCTCAGTTGCTAGGAAATTTTCAGATAAAGTATTTGATGATACCCTTTCCTTATTTCTATTTAACACAAGCTAAAAACCCACTCTCATTTCTTCATCTGCAATATGGAAAAGTCACACTGGATTTTACATCTTAAAACTTAAAGAATTAAAATTAAAAAATTCAAACTAAATAATTGTTTGATATTAGGTTAGAATAACTGGTTAGTTGTCTCTAACCCTTTCTTAATTAGCTTAATCTGCAAACACCAGAGAGAACAACTAACAAGCAACAGAGGAGACAAGGACTTCTAGAGACCTGACCCCATGGTGCAGCTTGTCCTTACCCTACCCACCAGCTGACGTTAGCCCTGAGTAGGGAATGTCTGAAATTCCTTAAGTGACCACAGAATTTGTCCAATATCACATGATCATTCTAAAATACAGGACACAAGGGCAATAAAACAGATGGGTTTTGCCTTATCTCTTTGTTCTTCCTGGCATCAATCAGCCTTTGGAAATAATTAAATCAATGCAAACATTTGTTGGAAGGATCCCCACTTTGAAGATCATTTGCTGCCTAACTATCTTGGTCATTTACATGGATTCCAGGGAGGATTTCAAAGAATCTCTCACCCTTATTGCTCAGATAAAAGAAAGAATCAGGTGTTAAGTTTGGTTGTATGTATATGTGCTCTAACATTTGATGAGGTTTCCGTTTCACACACGCATGATTCCCATGTTAGTTTTATTTTTCTGTCCTTTAATTGAAGTGATGCCAGTCGAATCAAAGGTGAAAAACACATTTATATCCAAAAGGGAGAAAGTATTTACAGCGAGAAAAGTGACATGTAAGTGTCACTTGCATAAAGCAAATGTTTTTCTGTGCATGTAGAAGCAGCAATACATGGCAAAGTGGTTTCAATTAGAAAATAAAAGAGGGGAAAGGTTGGTAAAAAAAAAAAAAAAGATTTCCCAACCAGAACTTAAAAGGGAAAGACAAGGAAAGGATATACATGAACCAAGTCTTCTTTTAATATAACAGAAGTTGTTCAGTCGAAAACATGAAAAGATTTTAGAAATCAAGTACTTGTGGGACGCCATGTTGAGTTTTGGAGGCAACCACTGGAGAACAAAAAATTTAATATATGTGTTATTTAATTTCCAAATATTTGTGAATTTTCCCATTTTCCTCCTATTATTGCTTTCTAGTTTTGTACCACTGTAGTTAGAAAAGATACTTGGTATAATTTCAGTCTTTAAATTTGTCAAGTCCTATTTTGTGAGCTAACATATGATCTGTCCTAAGGAATGTTCTGTGTGCCCTTGAGAAGAATGTATAGTCTGCTTCTGTTGGATGGCATGTTCTCTGCAAGTCTGTCAGTTCCCTTTGGTCTAAAGCACAGTTCAGGTTCAATGTGTGCTTTTTGATTTTCTGTTGAATGGTCTATCTTTTGTTGAAAGTGGGGATATTGAAGCTCCCCACTATTATTGTATTGTTGTCTATTTCTCCTTTCAGATCTCTTAGTATTTGCTAATATATGTAGATGCTCTGGTGTTGGACACATGTATATTTATAATTATTATATCTTCTTGATGACCCCTTTCTCATTTTATAATGACTTTTGTCTCTTTTTACAGTTTTTGTTTTTTAAAGTCTATTTTATCTGATATAAGTATAGCTACTTCTATTCTCTTTTGGTTTCCATTTGCTTGGAATATCTTTTTCTATCTCTTCACTTTAAGCTTATGTGTGTCCTTGAAGCTGAAGTGTGTCTCTTGTAGGCAGCATATAGTTGGGTCTCTTTTTCTTTTTTTAAATTCATTCAACCACTCTATTCCTTTTGATTGGAACACTTAATCCATTTACACTTAAAGTAATTGATAGGTAAGGACTTACTATTACATCTTGTTAATTATTTTCTGTCTGTTTTGTGATTTATTTTTGTTTGTTTTGTTTTTTGTTTTGTTTTGTTTTGTGATTTCTTTATTCCTTTCTTCCTCTTTTGATGCCTTCCTTTGTGAACTGGTGATTTTCCATAGTGGTATACTTTCCCAATCGTGTGTGTGTCT
Organism: Canis lupus baileyi; assembly: GCF_048164855.1. Taxonomy (NCBI): domain Eukaryota; kingdom Metazoa; phylum Chordata; class Mammalia; order Carnivora; family Canidae; genus Canis; species Canis lupus. Next base: position 4,515,466 of record NC_132863.1, on the reverse strand, counting down.
ATCATAGGTTTGGGGTTTTGATAGGTCGTTACCCTGAGGCTTACTTAAATTCTTATGGATACACCAGTATATTTTAATTTGATAGCAATCACACAACAACTTTAACCTTTCATTTCTCCACACACCCATTTTATGTTCTTGATGTCACACTTTACTTGTTTTTATATTTATATTTGTACCCATTAACAAATTGTTGTAACTATAATTATCTTCAATAATTTTGTCCTTCAACCTTCATACTAGAGTTAAGTGATTAACATACCATGATATTACAGTATGCTGAAACTGACTATATACTTGCTTTTACAAGTGTGTTGTTTATTTTTGTGTGTTTTCATGTGACTAGCTAGCATCCTTTCATTTCAGCTTGAGGAACTCCTTTCAACATTTCTGGTAAAGCAGGTCTAGTAGTGATGAACTCCCTCAGCATTTGTTTGTTTATTTAGCCTTCCTTTCTGAAGGGACAACTTTGACAAGTACATTCTTGGTTATCAGTTTCTTTTCTTCAATATTTTCAATATATCATCCCAGGAAATTTATATTTTGAAAAATGATCCTTGACCCCTACCTCACACCATCCACAAAAATGAGCTCAAGATGAACTGTAAAAATCCTAAAAGAAAATGGAAGAGACTATTCATCATGAACTTGGGTAGGCAAAGATTTCTTAAACATGACACAAAAACTATGGACCATAAAAAATAATAATAATAATAATAAAATAAAACCCTGATAAACTAGACTGCATCAAAGTGGAAAATTCACTCATCAAGAGACACCATTAAGAAAGTGAAATGGCAAGCCACACACTGGGAGAAAATATTCTCAAGTTGTACATCTGCCTTAGTCTGTTGGGGCTACTATAACAAAATATCACAGATGAGATAGCTTATAAAAAACAGAAATTTATTGACTCACAGTACTAGAGGCTAGGAAGTCCAAGATCAAAGTGCTCAGAAATGCATTGTCCAGTTATGACCCACTTTCTGATCCCTTCTCATTGTGCCCTTATATGGTAGAAGGAACTAGGGAATTCTGTTAAGTCTCTTTCACAAGAGCACTAATCCCAATCATGAAGGTCCCACCCACAATGACCTAATCACCTCCCAAAGGCCCCATCTTCTAATACCATCACCTTGAGTTTAGGATTTCAACAAATTTGGCAGGGTGGGGTGGGGTGGGATGGGATGGGGGAATAAACCAAGTTTTTAAATGGACAAAAGGCTTAAGCAGGCACTTTCAAAAGAATGTGAATAATAAGCATCTAAATGGGCTATTATTATTCATTAGGAAACCACATGACTACCTCCTGCTAGACTGCTCTTTACAGTAGGTAAATAATTTCTTCCTTGAAATACAACATGAAGCCTCCAAGATTGGGTTATAAAATTCAGGTAGGACAATTAGGCAAAGAAAAGAAATAATACTTCAACAAAAATAAAACATTTAGTAAACTTAACAAAAGAAGTGTAAGACTTATATGCTGAAAACCGTAAGGCAGTGTTGAAAAAAGTTAAAGGAGATCTAAATAATGAAAAGACATCCTATGTTCATGGATTGGATAGCTTAATATTTTTAAGGCAGTAACACTTTTTACTTTATTTATTTATTTATTTATTTATTTATTTATTTATTTATTTTCAGTAACACTTTTTTAATGATTTACAGATTCAATGTTTTCTCTAACAAAATCCCAGCTAGCTAACTTTTTGCAGAAATTGACAGGTTCTATTCCAAAGTTTATATAGAAATGCCAAGGACCAAAAATAGCCAAAACAATCTTGAAAAATAAGAATAGAATTGGAGAATTCACATATTCCAATTTAAAATTTAGTGCAAACCTGGATAATTCAAAATTATGTACTACTGTCATTAAGGATAGACATACAGATCAATGGCATAGAACTGAGAACCCAGAAATAAACCCTTGCTTTTATCATCAATTGATTTTTTAGAAGATTGATGAGACTTGTCAATGAGGGAAAGAATATTTTTTTGAACAAATGGTGCAGGTACAACTGGACAGCAGCATGCAAAATGGTGAACTTGGACACCTATGTTATAACATATACAAAAATTATCTCAAAATGGATCAGAGATCTAAATATAAGAGTTAAAACTATAAAACTCTTTTAAAAATTTGATTAGGTAATGGTTTATTAGAAATAACACAAAACACACAATCAGATTAAAAATATTTTTGAACTTTATAAAAATCAAAAGCTTTTGTGCTTTAAAGGACACTATCAAAAAATAAAGAGAACCCACAGAATGGAAGAAAATATTTTTAAGTCATATATCAGCTTGAATCTACTACCTCTTACCTCTCAACAATAAAAAGTAATCCAACCCAGATATCACATATCATTAAATATATATATATTTATATTATAAAGATTTTACTCATCTATTCATGAGAGACACAGAGAGAGAGGCAGAGACATAGGCAGAGGAAGAAGCAGGCTCCCCATGGGGAACCCAATGTGGGACTAGATTCCAGGATCCTAAGATCATGACCTGAGCCAAAGGCAGACAGACGCTCAACCACTGAGCCACCCAGGCATCCCTGAATATATATTTTTCTTAACTGAATTCAAAATTTGAATTAACTTAAAAATTATATGTGTGTGTGTGTGTGTGCAATTAAGAAACAATTCCATGCCATCCACCATAGTTTCTCTCCATAAGCTAATACCTGAACCACATGAGTGGGTCTTCTAAGATAGAGTATGAAATATAATGATGTTCATATTTCATATTAATGTCCATCATGGAAAAGACAGTAAAAGATCAGGTAGGCAAAATGACTTAGTCTTCCTCCTTCATCAACTATTCTAGTGCTGGCAAAATAAGTATATGAACTGAAAGGGAATGATGGCAGGTTTGGGGGTCATGCACGGGCCCAACAGAATGGGTTCTCTCTCACCATGGCTAATGCTGTTACTGAATGTCACCCAATATGCCAACCACAGAGACCAGTGGTCCTATTATGGCACCATTCCTCAAGAAGACCAACCAGTTACTTGAGAGCTGGTTAATTACACTAGACCTCTTCTACTCTGGAGGGGGCAGCCTTTCTTCTTGACCAAAGCAGCATACATTCCAAGTAGGAGTTTGCTTGTCCTGTCCTTAGGGTCTCAGCCAGAAGCACATTTATAGGGCTTCCGGAATATTTGATCCACCAACACAAGATCCCTCATTATGTCACATTGAGCCAAAGGACCTACTTTACAGCAAAGATGGTCCACCGTGGTCTCATGTCTATGGGTTCTACTGCATTCACTGCTACAAAAAACTGCCAGTCTGACAGAGTAGTTAAATGACCCTTTTAAGGCACAATCAATGTGAGAAATAATATCTTGCAAAGATGGGCTTCTGTCCTCCAGAATGTCACACATACCATAAATCAATCACCATCATGTGGTACTGTGTTTATAGTAGGTGAAATCAATAGGTCTGGAGTGAACATAAAAGTGGCCCCATACACCATCACTTCCAGTGATTTACTTGGAGAATTTGTACTTCTTTCTCTGTAATTCTAAGTTCTGTGGTACTAGAAATTTTGGTTCCCAAGAAGGGGGAACACTTTCACCAGGGGGATACAAGGGTCCCACTAAGCTTTAAGATATGAACACTAACTTCAGAATCCTCATGCCAAAAGAGCAGCAAGGCAGGAGATGGGTCACCATCCTGACAGGGAAACTGACCATGATCAGGAAGAGGAGGGGCTGCTATGACATAGTTGGGGGAGAAACATGTGCCCCTTAGTCTTTCCCTGATCAGTGTTGATGGTAAATGGACAAAAGCAGCAACAGTCTGCAAAGGGCATGGAGACTAGAGGCTCAGACTCCCCAGGGATGACTCCTCCTGGTTCACCCCATCTGGTAAGCCACTGAGGCCAGGACGGATGCTGGCCGAGACTACGAGAAATCAGAATGGATAGCAAGGGAGGGAAAAAATGAGTATCGACTGCAGTTCTAAAACAGCTGGAACACAAGGTTAATCTGATGAACTTTCCTCTTGTAATTACACTTCCCTGTGTGGGAGGGTGGGGAACAAGGAGAATCCTGAAGCAGTATTCACTGAGCAAGTACACCTCAGAGGACAAGGGGTATTCTTTTTTTTTTTTTAATTTTTATTTACTTATGATAGTCACACACAGAGAGAGAGAGAGAGAGGCAGAGACACAGGCAGAGGGAGGAGCAGGCTCCATGCACCGGGAGCCCGACGTGGGACTTGATCCCAGGTCTCCAGGATCGCGCCCTGGGCCAAAGGCAGGCGCCAAACCGCTGTGCCACCCAGGGATCCCGTCAAGGGGTATTATTCTATGGTGGATGCTGTGAGACCATCCAAGAGTCCCTCTTTATGACTGGAGCGCCCCCACCATATGGTGGCATGGCAGGTGCCTACTTAGGATGTACTGTTGAGTCCCTTTCTAGAAACAACCATTAGCTGAAGGGAGTTGCCTGGCCCAAGTATCTGCCCCTCCTTGGGGACAATCTATCTCCATCAACTGGTCACTGAAGGGGCACAATTTAAAAGACTGCTGGTCTTGAATCTGCACATATTCCTTTGAGAGAGTATCACTAAACTGAGGTCTATAGAAGGGCATTCATTCATTTGGCAAGTATTTATCAAGCACATATTGTGTACCCGGACAATTCCATGAACTTGGTATACATCAGTAAACTAAACACACAACAATTCCTGTCCTCATGGAGTTTACTTGCTAGCGGGAGGAGACAGTAGTCAACAAACCACATAATAAGACAGTGAATTATATGGCATAAAAGGGGGGGGAAGCAAGATAAGAGCGATAAGGAGTATAGGGAAATGGAGAATGGTTACAGTTTTATATACCTTGTCCAGGTAGACCTCCCTGAAAAGGTGACACTGAGCCATCTTGAAGGAGACGTGGGAGGGATCTCTGTGATTATCTTGGAGGAAACTGTAGCAACCAGAGGGATCAGCTAGGCTCAGACCTGTGTGTTCAGGAGATAGCCAGGAGACATGCAACCACCAACAGTGAGCCACAGGGATGGTAGTAGGAGAGGAGGTCAAGAGGTAAACAGGTCGAGGGTGAAGGGGACCACCTTGTAGAACATTGTGTGAGGATCTTGACATGCTGTGGGAAATGGAGAGCCAGGGAAAACCTTGATCAGAGGACTACCATGATCACTTCCATTTTGACGGGATTTTTCGTTCTGCTTTCCTAAGAAGAGATTGGTGGGGGGAAGCTAGAAGCGTAGACACCAAGAGACAAACTAAGAAACTCTGGTATTAGTTTCAGTGAGACCCGATAGTGGCTCAACAGAGTAGCAGTAGAGGTAATGAGATTCTGGATACATTTTAAATGTAGAGCCAATCTTATTCTGATATATTGATGGGGGCATGACAGAAAGAGTCATGATGGATGACTCCAAGGTACTCTGGGGAAGTAACTGGAAGGTTGGAGTTGAGAGATGGGAATTGGGGAAGGAGTATCAGAAGTTCTGGACACATTTAGTCGGAGATGTCTAATAGATTCAGAAGCAAATCCTGCTGCTTCAGTGTTCCACTGCCAAACTGGAAGTGTCTGGGAGATTGTGTTCCCACACTCAAAGCCACACTCAGACAATGACTGATGAGTGCAAGGATATAATAGCCCAGCTCCCATTTCTTGCACTGGTACAAACCTCAAGCCATAACTCGCATTCCAGAGCACCTTTGTGGGACCAAGCTGAGGTCACCTTCTACAGAACTTTGCCCAGTATTGTACCTTGCTTTGTTTCCTTGCCTGCTCTGTCCCTATCCTGCTTCCCTCATTGCCTTTCTAGTTTCTCCTAAGAGTGGCCCCTTATAGATCATATACACAATTCCTCATTTAAGGTCTGCTTCTGAGGAACCAGACCTAAAATGACATCCAAATAGAGATGGATATATGAAGGAGGCAGATGGATATATGAATCTGGAGTTCATCAGAGAGCTTTTGGCCAGAGAAATAAATTTGGATATCAGCCACATATAAATGTACTTAAAGGCATGACAATGAAAATGACTTGGTATTATTCTTTCATCATAGAGATACTTTCATCTTGTAAGCAATTCAGGGAATCAAAAGGCTGATTCCTTTTTAAATATTATTAAATTGTAATTATAGTTTAATTATAACTAAATGTCAGAAGTTGATACTTGTTAAAGCTAGGCTGTGGGTGGGATGCCTGGTTGGCTCAGTGGTTGAGCATCTGCCTTTGGCTCAGGTCATGATTCCGGGGTCCTGGGATTGAGTCCCAAATCAGACTCCCTTCAGGGTGCCTGCTTCTCCCTCTGCCTGTGTCTCTGCCTCTCTCTGTTTCTCTCATAAATAAATAAAATCTTAAACAAAAAAAAAAAATAGGCTGTGGGTATATACAGAATCATTATATTATTCTTTTAACTTGTATGCATGTTTGAAAATTTCCACAATGAAAATCACACAAGCAATATATGAATATGCTCTCCTTTAAAAAAAAAAAAGAAGAAAGAATTGGGAGAATTCGGGAAGGTGGTGAAAAGTACAAACTTTCAGTTATAAGATAAATAAGTACTAGGGATATAACATACAGCATGACGGCATAGCTAATGCTGCTATACGGTATATGGGAAAGTTGTCAACAGAGTAAATCCTAATAGTTCTCACCACAAGGGAAAAAAAATTTGCCATTTTGCCATTTCTTTTTATTGTATCTGTGTAAGATGATAGATGTTAACTAAATTTATTAAGGTAATTATTTCATAATATATGTGAGTCAAACCATTATGCTGAACACCTTAAACTTAGATAGTGATGTATGTCAATTATATCTCAATAAACCTGGTAAAAAATAATTACATAGTAAAAAACTAGAAATAATATAAATTTCCATCAACAATAAATAGATATGTGAATTGTGGTTTACTGACACAGCCATGATTATGATGAACTCCCTATGACAATAGGAGTGAATAAATCCTATAAACATGATGTTGCAAAAAATGTACACAGAAGAGTACATACCATGTCATCCCATGATGTAAAGCTCAAAACAGGTAAAACTAATCCATGCTGTTAGATAAGAATTACTCTTGCAGGGTATTGACTGAAGGGTACATCAAGGAGATTCCTGTGATGCTGCTCATGATCTTTTTCTGGATCTGGTGCTGGCTGCACGTATAAGTCCACTCATTCAGTATTTACATTGCATTGTCAACATGCTGAACCTGCCTCAATCTCATGGATGCCAGTGAAGACATAAGATTCCCAGGTCAGAGACAAAGGGACTTTATTCTTCCCAGGAATTGTGGGCTTCCTGTTTGCATCAGTTCCCTTTGACCCCTAAGTACCATGGGGGTGACATGGAGATGAGCCCAAGTGGATGCAGCACACACACTGAGTTTGCAGTGGACCTGAGAGACCCTAGGCTTAGGAAATCTCAGTTTTTTAAAGGGGCTGCAAGCAAACTGCTCAAACTTTGTCCCGGTGGGGACATTATCTTTACCAGATTGGACAGCAGACAAACCTATCCTTGCCTCAGAGAGAGAGAGACCATCCCTATTTTCCAAGCCTTTTAGCTATACAAATATCCTTGAACTGATAGTCTGGAACAAAAGCTGTTGGTGCCTCTGCTCACAAGACATGAAGTACAAATACAAGACCCAACAATAAAATGTACATTTAAAAAAATCATGGCCTTCTGCTCCTCCCTGTTTGACAGACAGTTGTATCTTCTGGTGTAGTGACAGCCGAGTTGCGGAGACATCATGGTGGAGGTCAGAGTAAATGGATTTGGCTGTATTGGGTACCTGGTCACTGGGTCTGCCTTTCACTCTGGCAAAGTGGGTATTGTCGCCATCAATGACACTTCATTGACCTCAACGACATGGTCTACATGTTCCAGTATGATTCTATCCACAGCACATTCAATGGCACAATCAAGGCTGAGAACAGGAAACTTGTCATTAATGGAAAGCTCATCTCCACCTTCCAGGAGTAAGCTCTCCCTATCAAATCTGGTGATACTGGTTCTGAGTATGTTGTGGAGTCCACTGGGGTTTTACTACCATGGAGAAGGAGGGGTCACTTGAAGGATGGGGCCAAGAGGGTCATTGTCTCTGCCCCTTCTGCTGCTGGGCGTGAACCACAAAAAGCATGACAACTCCTTTAAGATTATCAGCAATGCCTCTGGCATCACCAACTGCTTGTCCCCTCTGGCCAAGGTCATCCATGACAACCTCGGCATCTGGGAGGGCATCATGACCACAGCCCATGCAATCACTGCCACTCAGAAGACCATAGAACCGAGTAACCAGCGATGGTTCTTTTCTGGCAGACTTCTCACTGACAAATGAAGTTGGAAGAGCTGAAGATCCCAAAGGACTATGTTGTACAAGTTATCATGAGCCAGCCTTTGCAAAACCCAACACCAATAGAGAACTGATTGGTACACACCGCGGGCCGAGTGCGGTAAAGGGCTAGAGCGTGCCCGGCGGGGCCTCGGGAGAAGCTCAGGCGTGGCTCTGAGCAGAGGGGGCTGCCTCCTGCTCCTTCCGGAGCCAAGACTCGGGAGCGCGACTCCAGCAGCACAGGCCCTGGATCCCAGGGCGCCGGGGGACACAGCCCAGGATCCTGCACTCCCCATGGAACAGGCAAAGGCGGGGAGGGCACAGGATAGCGAGGACGCTCCTGCCACTGGGTTCCCTGAGCTATGCAAATCAGCGCCCCCCGCCCCTGGAGCATCCAAGCCAGTGCAGACTGGGAGACTGCGGTAGTTACTGTGGGAGCTGACTCCAGAGCTGGAGACCTGGCTGATGCCACTGTTGTTCCTCCTTGTGTCACCCTGTGCCTGGGAGGGTCGGGGCCACCAGGGAACAGAGGCCTCACAAGATAAACAGCTCCTATTGAGCCGTGCACCTGGCAGCGGGCAGGGCAGCTCCCTCGGGTGCACACACCTGAGAATCAGCACAGCAGGCCCCTCCCCCAAAAGACCAGCTGGAAGGACAGGGGAAGCAAGTTCTTGACCAAGCAACGCTGGAAAACTCCAGGGGAAGTCGAGGGATATACAGTATATAGAACCAGAGAGTACTCCTCCTTGTTGTTTTTTGTTTGTTTGTTTGTTTTTGTCTTTGTTTTTTATTCTTTGTTTTGTTTGTTTCTTTGTTTTTCCCCATTTTCTCTTTCTTTTTCTTCCTTATTCCAGTACAACTTGTTTTTAGCCACTCTGCACTAAGCAAAATGACTAGAAAGAAGAACTCACCACAAAAGAAAGAATCAAAAACAGCACTCTCTCCCATACAATTACAGAATTTGAATTACATTTCAATGGCAGAATGCCAATTCAGAAGCACCATTATAAAGCTACTGATGGCTCTGGAAAAAAGCATAAAGGATTCAAGAGACTTCATGACTGCAGAATTTAGATCTAATCAGGCAGAAATTAAAAATCAATTAAATGAGATGCAATCCAAACTGGAGGGCCTAACGATGGGGGTTAATGAGGTAGAAGAAAGAGTGAGTGACATAGAAGACAAGTTGATGGCAAGGAAGGAAGTTGAGGAAAAAAGAGAAAAACAATGAAAAGACGATGAAGAAGGGTTAAGGGAAATAAATGACAGCCTCAGAAGGAAAAATCTATGTTTAATTGTGGATCCAGGGGATGCTGAAAGGGACAGAGGACCAGAAAGTGTATTTGAACAAATCATAGCTGAGAACTTCCCTAACTTGGTGAGGGAAACAGGCATTCAGATCCAGGAGATACAGAGATCCTCCCCTAAAATCAATAAAAACCATTCAACACCTCAACATTTAATAGTGAAACTTGCAAATTCCAAAAATAAAGAGAAGATCCTTAAAGCAGCAAGAGACAAGAGATCCCTAACTTATATGGGGAGAACTATTAGATTAGCAGCAGACCTCTCCACAGAGACCTGGCAGGCCAGAAGGGGCTGGCAGGATATATTCAGGGTCCTAAATGAGAAGAACATGCAGCCAAGAATACTCTATCCAGCAAGGCTCTCATTCAGAATAGGAGAGATAAAGAGCTTCCAAGATAGGCAGAAACTGAAAGAATATGTGACCACCAAACCAGCTCTGCAAGAAATATTAAGGGGGACTCTGTAAAAGAAAGAAGATGCCCAAAGAAACAATCCACAAAAACAGGGACTGAATAGGTATTATGATGACACTAAATTCATATCTTTCAATAGTAACTCTGAATCTGAATGGGCTTAATGATCCCATCAAAAGACACAGGGTTTCAGACTGGATAAAAAAGCAAGACCCATCTATTTGCTGCCTACAAGAGACTCATTTTAGATGTAAGGACACCTACAGCCTGAAAATAAAAGGTTGGAGAACCATTTACCATTCAAATGGTCCTCAAAAGAAAGCAGGGGTAGCAATGCTCATATTAGATAAATTAAAGTTTATCCCAAAGACTGTAGTAAGATGAAGAGGGACACTATATTATACTTAAAGGATCTGTCCAAGAAGAGGAGCTAACAACCATGAATATTTATGCCCGAATGTGGGAGCTGCCAAGTATATCAATAAATTGATAACCAAAGTTAAGACATATTTATTTTTTTGACATATTTAGATAATACACTAATACTAGGAGACTTCAACATGGTGCTTTCTGTAAATGACAGATTTTCTAAGCACATAATCTCCAAAGAAACAAGAGCTTTAAATGATATACTGGACCAGATGGATTTCACAGATATTTACTGAACTTTACATCCAAACGCAACTGAATACACATTCTTCTCAAGTGCACATGGAACTATCTCCAGAATAGACCACATACTGGGTCACAAATCAGGTCTTAACCGATAACAAAAGATTAGGATTGTCCCCTGCGTATTTTCAGACCATAATGTTTTGAAACGAGAACTAAATCACAAGAAGAAATTTGGAAGAAATTCAAACACGTGGAGGTTAAAGAGCATCCTGCTAAAAGATGAAAGGGTCAACCAGGAAATTAGAGAAAAATTAAAAAGATTCATGGGAATTAATGAGAATGAAGAAACAACAGTTCAAAATCTTTGGGCAGCAAAAGCAGTCCTGAGAGGAAAATACATCTCAATACAAGCATCCCTCAAAAAATTGGAAAAAAAATCAAATGGACAAGCTAACCTTGCACCTAAAGGAACTGGAGAAAGAACAGCAAATAAAACCTACACCCAGAAGAAGAAGAGAGTTAATAAAAATTCAAAAAGAACTCAATAAAATAGAGACGAGAAGAACTGTAGAACAGATTGACAAAACCAGGAGTTGGTTCATTGAAAGAATTAATAAGATAGATAAACCATTAGCCAGCCTTATTAAAAAGAAAAAAGACTCAAATTAATAAAATCACGAATGAAAAAGGAGAGATCACAACCAATACCAAGGAAATAAAAACGATTTAAAAAACATATTATGAGCAGGTATACACCACTAAATTAGGCAATCTAGAAAAAATGGATGCATTTCTGGAAAACCACAAACTACCAAAACTGGAACAGGAAGAAATAGAAAACGTGAACAGGCCGATAACCAGGGAGGAAATTGAAGCAGTCATCAAAAACCTCCCAAGACACAAAAGTCCAGGGCCAGATGGCTTCCCAGGGGAATTCTATCAAACGTTTAAAGAAGAAATAATACCTATTCTACGAAAGCTGTTCCGAAAGCTGGAAGAGGACGGAATACTTCCAAACTCGTTTTATGAGGCCAGCATCACCTTAATTCCAAAACCAGACAAAGACTCCACCAAAAGGAGAATTATAGACCAATATCCCTGATGAACACGGAAGCAAAAATTCTCAACAAGATACTAGCCAATAGGATCCAACAATACATTAAGAAGATTATTCACCATGACCAAGTGGGATTTATCCCCGGAATGCAAAGCTGGTTCAACACTCTCAAAGCAATAAACGTGATAGATCATATCAACAAGAGAAAAAACAAGAACCATATGATCCTCTCAATAGATGCAGAGAAAGCATTTAACAAAATACAGCATCCATTCCTGATCAGAACTCTTCAGAGTGTAGGGATAGAGAGAACATTCCTTAGCATCTTAAAAGCCATCTACGAAAAGCCCACAGCAAATATCATTCTCACTGGGGAAACACTGGGAGCCTTTCCCCTAAGATCAGGAACACGGCAGGGATGTCCACTCTCACCACTGCTATTCAACATAGTACTAGAAGTCCTAGCCTCAGCAGGCAACAAAAAGAAATAAAGGCATTCAAATTGGCAAAGAAGAAGTCAAACTCTCCTTCTTCACAGATGACATTATACTGTACATAGAAAACCCAAAAGACTCCACCCCAAGATTGCTAGAACTCATACAGCAATTCGGCAGTGTGGCAGGATACAAAATCAATGCTCAGAAATCAGTGGCATTTGTCTACACTAACAGCGAGGCTGAAGAAAGAGAAATTAAGGACTCAATCCCATTTACAATTGCACCCAAAAGCATAAGATACCTAGGAATAAATCTAACCAAAGAGGTAAAGCATCTATACCCTAAAAACTATAGAACACTTCTGAAAGAAATGGAGGAAGACACAAAGAGATGGAAAAATATTCCATGCTCATTGGTTGGAAGAATTAATATTGTGAAAATGTCAATGTTACCCAGGGCAATTTATACATTTAATGCAAACCCTATCAAAATACCATGGACTTTCTTCAGAGAGTTGGAACAAATAATCATATTTGTGTGGAATCAGAAAAGACCCCGAATAGCCAGGGGAATATTGAACAAGAAAACCAGAGCCGGGGTCATCACAATGCCGGATTTCAAGTTGTACTACAAAGCTGTGGTCATCAAGACAGTGTGGTACTGGCACAAAAACAGACACATAGATCAACGGAACAGAATAGAGAACCCAGAAATGGGCCCTCAACTCTATGGTCAACTAATATTCGACAAAGCAGGAAAGACTATCCACTGGAAAAAGGACAGTCTCTTCAATAAATGGTGCTGGGAAAATTGGACAGCCACGTGCAGAAGAATGAAACTAGACCACTCTCTTTCACCAGACACAAAGATACACTCAAAATGGATGAAAGATCTAAATGTGAGACAAGAATTCATCAAAATCCTAGAGGAGAACACAGGCAACACCCTTTTAGAACTTGGCCACAGCAACTTCTTGCAAGATACATCCATGAAGGCAAGGGAAACAAAAGCAAAAATGAATTATTGGGACTTCATCAAGATAAAAAGCTTCTGCACAGCAAAAGAAACAGTCCACAAAACTAAAAGACAACCTACGGAATGGGAGAATACATTTGCAAATGACCTATCAGATAAAGGGCTAGTATCTAAGATCTATAAGGAACTTATTAAACTCAACAGCAAAGAAGCAAACAATCCAATCATGAAATGGGCAAAAGACATGAACAGAAATCTCACAGAGGAAGGCATAGACGTGGTCAACATGCACATGAGAAAATGCTCCGCATCCCTTGCCCTCAGGGAAATACAAATCAAAACCACAATGAGATACTACCTCACACCAGTGAGAATGGGGAAAATTAACAAGACAGGAAACCACAAATGTTGGAGAGGATGTGGAGAAAGGGGAACCCTCTTGCACTGTTGGTGGGAATGTGAACTGGTGCAGCCACTCTGGAAAACTGTGTGGAGGTTCCTCAAAGAGTTAAAAATAGAACTGCTCTATGACCCAGCAATTGCACTGCTGGGGATTTACCCCAAAGATACAGATGTAGTGAAACAGCAGGACACCTGCACCCCAATGTTTCTAGCAGCAATGTCCACAATAACCAAACTGTGGAAGGAGCCTCGGTGTCCATCGAAAGATGAATGGATAAAGAAGATGTGGTCTGTGTATACAATGGAATATTCCTCAGCCATTAGAAATGACAAATACCCACCATTTGCTTCAACGTGGATGGAACTGGAGGGTATTATTCTGAGTGAAGTAAGTCAATCGGAGAAAGACAAACATTATATGGTCTCATTCATTTGGGGAATATAAAAAATAGTGAAAGGGATTAAAGGGGAAAGGAGAGAAAATGAGTGGGAAATATCAGAGAGGGTAACAGACCATGAGAGACTCCTAACTCTGGGAAACGAACAAGGGGTAGTGGAAAGGGAGGTATGCGGGGGGTTGGGGTGACTGGGTGACGGGCACTGAGGGGGGCACTTGATGGGATGAGCACTGTGTGATATGCTGAATTTTGGCAAATTGAACTCCAATAAAAAATAATTTAAAAAAAGAGAACTGATTGGTCCTATTGGCTGGTCCCAATATCCCTTCCACTCCTTCTTATTGTTTGTTGTCATTTCCTCCTCTATGGTATGAAATTTATTTTAATTGCTCGAATTCCATATGAGTGGATTTAGTTCTGAGAAATTACCAGTGAAAAATTCCATCTGTGATGGAGATCAACAAAAGTAATTAATAAAACACAAAGAGAAAAAAAAAATGGGAAGCTGTCATGTGATGGCTGAGGGGCTGCCCAGGACATCATCCCTACTTCTACTGGCACTGCCAAGGCAGTAGGCTGAGCTGAATGGGAAGCTCACTGACATGACCTTCTGTGTCCCCACCCTCAACGTTGTCAGTCATGGATCTGACCTGCTGCCTGGAGAAAGCAGCCAAATATGAGGACATCAGGAAGGTGGTGGTAAAGCAGGCCCTGGAGGGCCCCCTCAATGGCATCCAGAGGTACTCTGGACCAGGTTGTCTCCCATGACTTTAACAATGACACCTGCTCTTCCTCTTTTGATGTTGGGGCTGGCATTGCTTGCTTTGTCAACCTCATTTCCTGGTATGACAATGAATTTGGTTATAGCAACCAAGTGGTGGACCTTATGGTCCACATGGCCTCCAAGGTGTAAGAGCCCCCTGGACCCCAGCCCTAGCGAGAGCAAGAAGAGAGAAGCCCTCAGCTGTTGGGCAGTCCTTGCCTCAATTCATCCAACACACTAAGAATCTCCCCCCTCCACAGTTTCCATCCCAGAACCCCTGAAGAAAATGAAGAGCTTGGGAACCCGTACCTTGTCATGTACCATCAAGGAAGTATACTGTACCCCCCATCAAAATCATGTAGGTAAATCATTACAGGAGAGGCTAAAGATAAAGTTTCTTTGACCACTTCCCTGTTCCAAGTCAAGAAGTGACCAATGTTGGGTGCATTCCTTTCTAGAGCATCAGCTATACAAATACAAGCATCTATATGTATGCTTATGCATGCCGATATACATATGTATACCATGTGTATAGATATAGACAGAGACAGAGAAACAGAGAAAAGAGATTTGGAGCACTGTATGAAATGAGTTAAATATATGACATCATATTCTACATGTCATTCTATAGCTATGATTTTACTTAACGATGTATTCCCTATCTTTTCCCCTTCCTTGTCATTACATACACACAGATCTTTCTCTTCTAATTTTCTGCATAGTGAGCTACAGTATGAATGTACTACAGTTTAATTAAACGTTCCTTGTTTGGATATGTTCAGTTTTTGCTATTTCTTTGGTTTTTGCATTTTTCTTAAAGATTTGTTTATTTATTCATGAGAGACACACAGAGAGAGAGAGGCAGAGACACAGGCAGAGGAAGAAGCAAGCTCTTTGCAGGAGCCGGATGCTGGACTCGATCCCGGATCCCAGGATCACCACCTGAGCAGAAGGCAGCCACACAACCGCTGAGCCACCCAGGCGTCCCTGGTTTTTGCTTTTTTTTTTTTTTTTTTTTTTTTACTATTACAAACTGTACT
Organism: Canis lupus baileyi; assembly: GCF_048164855.1. Taxonomy (NCBI): domain Eukaryota; kingdom Metazoa; phylum Chordata; class Mammalia; order Carnivora; family Canidae; genus Canis; species Canis lupus. Next base: position 4,499,718 of record NC_132863.1, on the reverse strand, counting down.
TCAGTGACCATCCTTGTTGCACAGGTCTCCTTACACATTTGTGCAAATATTTCCTTAGGGTGGATTCCGGGGGGGCTGCTGCCAAATTGCCCTCAAAAATCATTGTTCCTGTTATCTTGCTAGTAGTTTGTGAGTGCCCATTTCCTCATGAACTTGCTAACAGTGTACATTATTGTTCATTTTCATTTTTGTCAATTGTAAAGGAGAGAAAAGTGATGTCCTGTTGAGGTTTTAATTCGCATTTCCAAGACCTCTAGGAAAGCTGAGCATATTTGCATACCTCATTTCTTAGATCACCACATCTTAATATTTATGTGCCCGGGACTGCAATGGTATGTCATGCAAAATATTTCACTTTATTCTCACAACCCCTCCCTGGTGTGGTAGTGAGGAAGGAGCCACTATTTTTCCCCATGTGGCAAGTGAGTCAACAGAGACTAGCCTGTATTCACTCATCTAGTAATTGTCAGCGGCAGCAAACTCTTCTAATTAATTACACAGTATCTGTTGTCTTCTTCCTCAGTAAGAGAACCCAGGGAGTAGAGGGAGCAGCAACTTGTCAGAATTGAATCACCCCTTTCCAGCCTTCTTGGTAGGTAGAAATAGCTATATGCTAGCTCTTAAGGATGAGCTATAGATGCAGTTGAGGGTGAGAAGTGCTCCCTGTGAAGCTGTTTGAAAGGACAGTGACCATCTGATGCCTTATCCTGCTCTCCTCCCTTATTCCTCCTTGAGATGAGATTAATCAAGCTATCCAGCCATGACATACCCCCGGGGCAAACTTGAGATGGAACTAAAGTTCCAAAAATGGTGGAACAGGGAGACAGTAGGAATGTGGGACCTTGATAGTGTTATGGGGCCTGTTCTCTTCCACCCTAGACACCCTAGACTACCTACTTCTGGAATTTCTATTGCATGAATAGGAAATGATCCCCTCTGCTTTCTGTTATTACTGAGACAGCCATGGAGACAGGTTTGAGCCAAAGCCAACCCCATGATCAGGACCCTTAATCTATGCTGAATCACTGCTTTTCTATCCAGGCAACAGTCTCCACATAAAAGGATGCTTTTACTATAGTGGTCACCTCCAGCGGCCATTAAAGACTAGAAAAAATCTTTGCTCTTGGCTCTTCTTCCTCAGGACAGTAGGAGTTGCACATCCTGCCTCTGCATCAGAACAATTTCAACCTCATAACAGCAACAGAAGAGGTAGTGCTTGTGAAAAAATAAAAGTAGTAAAGGTCCAATACTATGTAACTTCCTTTACGGATGGTGTCTACACAGGGGAACTCGAACTTATAGAAATTAACTGCATGGCAAATGTTTAAAGCAAAAGTTCCAATCCTGGCTTTCCTATCATATGTGCTGTGTGATCTTAGAAAAACCATCTCATTCCTCTTAGCTCCCTTTTCTTGTTAATAAAATAAGCCTGCGTGCCACAGGCTGGTGATGAAAGTCCAGCTAGGAAATACACATAAAAGCTTTTCAAAAAAAATCACCGCCGCCCTGGCCACAGAAAGAATCACTGTATAAATATTGAATTCCCAGTGTACGTATACACCATACACAGAAAGCCTTGCGGTTATCATTATCCCATTTTAGTGACCCCAATTTTCTCCCTCTTTTTTAGCCATTATATTGTAAGGAGACCCCATGAGACCCGGGGATGTTCTCACAGTGAGGGGTAGGTGTGCCCGGATGTGTGTGTTTTTAAGATTTATCCTTTTTCTCATTGAGTTTCATATATTTCATGCAAAAGAATTGCTGAATATTCATCCATCTATCTAGTATCCCCAAGTACGCTATTAGAAATGCATTGCTTATCTATATTTTTGAAATGTTGAAATAATTCAGTGTTGATCCTTTGTGAGATAGGTTTGCTACCTTTAAACTGAAGTGACAATAATACCCCAGCCGTCTTCGATTTCTCTCCAGTTGTAGTGATATCCCTGATGCTGCTAACAAACCAGAGCCTGCCTGTGAGAATCCTGTATGTCACCATTAAATTGAAAAAGGCCTGAAGTATCAAAATCTCACTTCTGGTAGGAAAGAGAATTGAGGAAAGAGCACACCAATGGTTATTCATGAATCACTCCGGCCTGCCAGGGCCAGGATAAATACCCGCGGCCTCCTTCTCTTCTCTGGGCTCATCATTTTCTCCCTGAAGGTGTCTCACCTGCACAGGAAGAACTAGGGTGGAGGGATGCTAGTAAAAAATGATTTTTAAAGCCTCTTAAAACGCAAAAGGCTGTGTGTGGGTTACGAGCTCTTCTTATTGCATAAGCAACACAACGTCCAATTAATCTCGGCAGATTGGGGAGAGGGGATGAAAGAGTCGGTCACGTTTGGTCTAGGGTTTTGTGGCAGCCCAGGAATGTGATGAGGAAATGAAATAAATACCCGATGAAGGAACTTCTTTTAAAAGATTACAAGCCAATGGGTCCAGATTTGGGCTTCTAGTGCAACTGAAAGGAGATATCCACTCTCCAAATACTGATTCTGCATCTAAGCTGGGGAATATTCAAGCCACTTCTCCGTAAGAGGCGAGGACAGGGTGTCTGCAAGGCAATGCAGCAGTGCACAAAGAACCAGTAAAAGTGTGGCTTCCGGGTATTTTATTGTACACTTCCCGATGTCTTCTCATTGTTCAGATGGGGAGTTGCCGTTCCCACCGGCCTTGACAGCCCGGGCTATGTGACATGTTGGCAAACAATTTTACTGTTTTCCTCTCTCTCCTTATGAATGATATTTATAGACTAAGAATTGCATTTGCTTCCGTTTTCCGACACAGTTCTCTTCTTGGGCGTGGATTAAATGTAGATCTGGGTGTTGAAAGACATTTACATAAGTGCTGTTTGTGAACCGGAGGCCAGTTCTTCTATTATCGCCAGAACATTTAAATCTTAATGACTGGCATTGTTGTCTAAAAGACGGTGTTTTTCCTGCTGAGAAACTGCATTAGATTCAAGAAACAGAGCTCATTTCCATTCTCGCAGCAGTCTCTCTAGAAATGACATGCAGTGCTTGAAACTGTTTATTTCCAAATTCAGGCCTCCCTTGCATCAGTCATCAGCTTCAATTACCAGTTTTCCGGAGCCAAGCCATCAGGCAGTCTGACACCGGGGTCCGGCCTAATTCCCACCTTCTCCAGAGTCAAGAGCATAATGTGCGGATGAAAAGGTGCAAAATAGCCCGGACTTCATTAGCATGCAGGGCCTGGCTGTTCATTTGCCGGCTGCGAATGGAAGTTCTGACACTCTGAGCGGGCTGCAAAATGAGAAAAGTCCTCTTCAGGGGAGATGGGGTCCTCGGTGGTGAGGAAAGGTCATCAAAAAGACAGCCACTGCCCTTGCTCCCTGCTCTCCAGGACTGCTTATTGATTCCAGGGACACCTCATTACACGCCGGATCAACATATTATTGCCATGTTCTGGGACTGAATTGTTTACAAGTGTCTTTATCACCGGCAAAGGCCTGCCCGGCGATGCATGACTACACTCATTTGGCTGTGACCCGCCAATTATATGTTATCCGATATGTTGCTGGGTATCTTGATCTTTGCCCGGGTCTTCTCTCGGCATCAACACAGTCCCATTTACTACTTCTTTCTAACCACTCTTTGGGAAAGTAGCCATTAGCCTGTCAGTATATAAGTGTGTGTGTGTGTGTGTGTGCGCGTGTGTGTGTGTGTGTGTGTGTGTCCTCTGCTATAGGAAATTTGAACGTGGTTTCTCCCTTGCTTGCTGTGCATAAGATTCATAATCAGTTGGGAGAAAAAAAAATCTGTCTCTTTCACACACACACACACACCTTTTCTTTTCTTTTTTTTTTTTTTTATGGCATCAAGAACCCACACGATTTGCAATCAGTATGCATGGCAGAGAGCATAATGCGGCTTGTTACTGAGCTCCCTCTGCTTACATTTAGGCCCTACGAGAGAGCTGTCATATTTTATTTGGGCATAGCCACTGCAAACCACTGCACAGGACCATTTTAATCTTTCATTACAGACACTTCTATGGCTCCATAAAAGAAAGAGTGGAAGAGCAACTCGATTAAAAACTCAGTAAAGAGACTGTGGAACCTATCCTCCTCCCCCAAAAAGTGGAGCTGAAGCCATGGTTTAGAACTGAGTGCATTCCAATGCAACTTGATTTCCATCTCCCCTCCAATGGTGACTACTGACAGAGTTTTAATGATGTTACGGATTGACAACTTTGGTTTGTTATTATGAACGCTGCTTAGGAAGTTTTAATGACTGCCAAACATTTGGGCTATCTCAACTAAGTACTAAAAGGAGGCCATTTCATTTACATCTCCAATTGCCATCAGAAATGGTTCTTTAATGAGTTTTCCAGGAGCGTGAGGGGGAGGGGGGGAGGGGGTGGGGGGAGGATGTAAAGCAAATGCCAAGAAATTTGCCTTTACTTTCCCTGGAAGAATACATCCTTGGCAACGGGCACAAATTATAATGAGTGAAATGAAACTCAAAAATCTAACTGCCTTCAGAAAGGTGACATCTGTAAGTACATTCATTTCCAGCAGTTTCCCAGATTTGTCTGTTATTTCTCTTTAAATTAATTTTCTCCAGGCATATTTTTTCTCTTTTTGATTTTTGGAGCAGAGTCTTAGAAAGTTAGAGTTCTTTTTATTCTTTCTGAAATCCCTGGGCCCTAGCTTCCTGACAAATAACTTACTGAAAAGGCTTTTATGACTCATAAAGGCCCCTCATCAGGGTGCTTCAGCCCAATTAAAGAGTCAATGAGAGATGTTTGCCCCACCAAGTGTTGAAGGACACTGCAAATTCTGTAGTGTCATCATCCAACAAATAGCCTTTGGGAGAGGAGAAGATGATGGGAAGGATTATTCTTGCTTGCTTTTTTTTTTTTTTTTTGAGACATGATTGCATATGCAGAAGTTTGGTCAAGGGATAAAGATGGAACAAGCAGGACTGTTCACCAAATTTCCCATCTGAGTAGCAATTCTCAATATGGTTGGGATTCAGCGAATGCCAAAATGGATGACTCTCAATAACTAGAGGCCATCCAAAAGGGAAGGGTTTCTCTTTTTTTTTTTTTTAAGATTTTATTTATTCATTCATAGAGACACACACAGAGAGAGAGGCAGAGACACAGGCAGAGGGAGAAGCAGGCTCCATGCAGAGAGCCCGACATGGGACTCGATCCAGGGTCTCCAGGATCACGCCCTGGGCTGCAGGCGGCGCTAAACCGCTGCGCCCCTGGGACTGCCCGCAAAAGGGAAAGGTTTCTTTACACACTTATAAAAGGTTGTAACAATAAAGCAGCGAGAGTTCCCTGTCAATGGACAATCTCGGGTTGAAGGTTCTGAGCAGAAGGAAGAGCTCCATCCAGGGTTTCTGCCAATTTTTATAACCAGCTCATCTATTATTTCAATCATCAAAAAGAATTCCTCACTGTTACCGCTTTAACACCTCATTTTCTTTATGACTCTTCCAAATTGGGACCAAAGATTCTCTTCGAGTAACAGGATGGCCTGTAATCCTGGATCCTCTGGATTTCTTCTCCATCTTAAGGAATCATGTCTTTGTAAATTTCTGATAGTTAATGGAAAATCCATACACAGACTGTGCAAGCACAGCGATGTGGTAAAGTGATCTTTTTGTAACTAACAAAAAGAGAACCTTGAAATAGCAAGTGTTGGAGATGATGTGGAGAAAAGGGAACCCTAGGGATCCCTGGGTGGCTCAGCGGTTTGGAGCCTGGCTTCGGCCCAGGGCGTGGTCCTGGAGTCCCGGTATGGAGTCCCACATCAGGCTCCCTGCGTGGAGCCTGCTTCTCCCTCTGCCTGTGTCTCTGCCTCTCTCTCTCTCTCTCTCTCTCTCTCTGTCTCTCGTGAATGAATAAAGAAAATTTTTTTAAAAATTAAAAAAAAAAAAAAGAAAAGGGAACCCTCATGGACTCTTGGTGAGAGTGTAAATTGGTGCAGCCACTGTGGGGAATGGAGGTTCCTCAAAAAATTAAAAATAGAAATACCATGTGATCCATTGATTCCACCGCTGGGCTTTTACCCAGAGAAAATGAAAATACCAATTCAAAAAGTTATATGTCTTTCTTTTTTTTTTTTTTAATTTATTTATGATAGTCACAGAGAGAGAGAGAGAGAGAGGCAGAGACATAGGCAGAGGGAGAAGCAGGCTCCATGCACCGGGAGCCTGATGTGGGATTCGATCCCGGGTCTCCAGGATCGCGCCCTGGGCCAAAGGCAGGCGCCAAACTGCTGCGCCACCCAGGGATCCCAGTTATATGTCTTTCTATGTTTATTGCAGCATTATTTACAATAGCCAAGATATAGAAGCAATTCAAGTGTCCATCCATACAAGAATGGATAAAGAACATGTGACATATATAATTTTATATACATGTAATTGAATATGACCTAGTCATAAGAGAGAAATCTTGTCATTTGTGACAAAATGGATGGGCCTAGAGGGTATTATGCTAAGTGAAATAAGTCAGAAACAGACAAATACCCTGTGATTGTAGTTATTTATGAAATCTAATAAACAAACAAACAAACAAAAAAGCAGAAATATATCCATAAATACAAAGAACAAACTAGTAAAAGGGAGCAGGGGTGGGAGACAGAATGGGTAGAATGGGAGAAGGGGAATGGAAGGTACAAGCTTCCAGAGAAAAAAAAGAACCTTGCTTTAAATGTCGTTTATTAAATATACCTTTATTTCGGGGAACTTTCTAAAAATTTCACACATATTTACTTATTGAATATAACAACCCCATGGGTATTGCTATTCTCACCTTCAAGATGAGGACAACTTTTCACACGTCTAACAGAGTTTTCAAATGTGCTCAAGGTCACAAGGCTAATGACAGAGGGAGAATTTATTTGTAAGTTTTGGTATATTTTTTATTGGAGTTCGATTTGCCAACATATAGTATAACACCCAGTGCTCATCCCGTCAAGTGCCCCCCTCAGAGCCTGTCACCCAGTCACCCCCACTCCCCGCCCACCTCCCTTTCCACTACCCCTTGTTCATTTCCCAGAGTTAGGACTCTCTCATGTTTCGTCACCCTCTCTGATTTTTCCAGAGAGAGAATTTAAACCCAAGTGTGACCCATGGCAGAATCCATGCTCTATGTGCCGACATCCATTACGCATTTCCAGGAACCCAGTAAAATGCATTTTCTGCACGCTAGCAGAACATCAATGCACAAAGAGCTACTATTCATGAAAATGTGTCTCACCTATCATCTTTTACACATCTGATATCTTTAGCCATGAGGTGGGCTGCAGCAAGCCTACTTTGACTGACATGATAAAGTTTTGATCCAAAAGGGCAATTCAGGGCATTTAATAAAAAAGCAGGTGGGGGTTGCAGGGAGAACATGTTCTGGGAGCTATAGAAATACCCCCACTGGTCACTAGGAGCAACAGAGGAAGTCTTGTCAGTCTTCTGCACTCATAGTCATCCCAGTTGTCTGTTGATCTTCCCTTAGTAATTCTGTTAAAAGAAAACAACAACTCTTAATTCACTTCCCGTGAACATTATAGGCCAGGTTTTCCGCAGGCTTATTCTGCCTTTGAAGAACTAGTGACAAAGGGCCCAGTTATAGTGTAGGAGACTGAATCTCAGAGACCGGAGAGTGTCCATTCACTGACTGCAAACCCACAAAAACATGTGCAAGAGTTCTGGAATCTTCCTTCTCTCATGTTTCTGTTTTTTCCTGTTGTCCATGAGAATGCTAGCCACCTTCTAATGTCTCGGGCAATGCATTATTTTGAATGTCTCCTGGACAACTGGCCTGGCTGAAAATAAAGGAGACCACTTGTCCATCACGACCTCTCCTCTCCTCAATTCTTTCATTCAGCATCAGTGGGTTCTAATTTTCCAGCACATTCCAGCTGCCCCAGTTTCTTCTGTTGAGAGAGAAACACTTCTCTTATCAGTTAATTTATCACTAAGACATCAAGGATTCAAATACCTACCCTTCTCTTCCCACTCCACCTCCACCTGCATTCTAAAAAGGCAAAGTTTGACACAAGGGAATCATCATGGTGGAGGAGTAGTGTTTGGGAAGGGAAAGCCTTCCAGGTGATCCACAAACATGGCCATTGCCACATGTGGTTGTGTGTGTCTCCTAAGCCTCACTTAGGTGCAGAGGATTTCAAAATTATTTGATTTTCAGAGCATATAGTTGAGGACTCTAGATAAATCTACTAGAAATAAGTTCTACTGATCTAGATCTTAACCCAGGGGCATATGCATGCTAGTCATTCCTTCTACCCAGCCCTTACTTCTATGCCCCTTACTTGGTTTTTGTACAGATACACACCATACAAAGTATTCTTGGAAATCTAACATGCATTTTCTGCCCTCAAAGAGCCAACAGTAGGTAGCAACAAAGTGTTACAAGATAACAAATGACTAAGGACAAAATAAGAAGTGTGTAGTAAGATATGTCCATGGAGTTCAGATGGGGCCAGAAGAGAGCAGTGGACTAGTGTGACAGCAAAGGCTTTCTGGATAAGGGATTTGACTAAGTGCACAAGGGGTGGGCAGGCACAATGGACAGCACCCTCATTAAGCCACCGACAGTCCCTCCTATTCTTTTTGCACAGGTGCAGCTCCTCCCACCAAGAGGAGGAATGCAATGCTCCTATTGACTTGGACAGACCTTGTGATCTGCTCCAACCAATAGAATGACATTTTGAGACTTCTGGCTGCACAGGCCTTCAAAAGACCAGCAACTTCCACTTCTTCCCTCATGAAGCCCAGCTGCCATCCTACAAGGAGGTTCTGGCTGGGCCACTGAATGATTAGCAGCCACACAAAGAGAAGCCCTTGAAGGTAAGAGGCCATTGTGGTAGCTCCACGGGAATAGGCCCAGCTGACACTCCGTGGAGAAGTGCCTAGCAAGTCCTGCCTGAATTCCTGATTCATGGAATTGTGAAAAATAATAAGTTGTAGTTTTAAGCCGCCAAGTTCCAGGGTAATCGGTTAAGCAGTAAAGATAAAGGGGAGTACACCAGTGATGAGATGCTTTCCCATGAAGGGATGACACAAGTAAAAGGAAAATGTTGCTTATGGTATTTGGGGTGCCCTAAATCAAGTAAACCAATCTGGCTAGAGCAGGCATTTCAGATTAGCAACTAGAAAAACAGATTGATAAACTGAGTCCAGATAACTTTAATGTAGAAAGAGGAGCTTCAAGACCATTCGCTGATGCCTTCTGTAGCAGATGCGGTCAGTGTCCTACCAGTAAATCCTTGCCTTTCAACTCCAGTGTCTACCAGCTCAATATACAACCACCAGCCCCTGTGTTGCATTGCCTGGGTGCTTTTTTTGGGTCTCGGAAGCCCATTCTGCCTCTGCAACAGGCCAAAAGTGCTGAGGAAATAATGCCTGTGAAAAGTAACCCTCAGCTAGCGATTGATGGGAGTTGGTGTATAAATACTCCAGCTCAGGGGGACTTACTCTAAGACACATTCTACGTTGTTTCCCAGAGTTACCTCAATAGAATTAAATCCCAGTTGCCCACCACGGTAATTTGCTTTTAAGTGCACTTTAATGGCTGTCTTCCCTTTCCTGTCTGTCAACCCCACTCCTCAACTGGCATTTCCTCAGATCACTTCTCAATAAACTCCTTGCTTGGGGGGAAGCCCAAACTAAGATACAGTTTTACAGTTAAGAAAAATGAAGCCAGGATGTGGATTACTTTGGGTAGATGCTGTAACAAAATGAACCAAAATATGTGGTTTTTCAAACGGAATAGACCTTTATTTCTCTCCATGTTAACAGTCCAGGGTGAAAGTAGACTCTGCTCCAGGGAGTCATCTTGTGAACCCAGGTCATTGGGGGAGCTTTGTCATAGTCCACATGTGGCTGCCATTAGCATCATTCTCAGCCAGCTAGAAGGAACAGGAAGGTGCAGGTATGAGACAATTACCTCCATCACTTCTGCTTGCATTCCACTGTTAAGAACTTAGTCAACTGCAAGGGAGGCTGGGAAATGTAGTCCAGCTGGGCAGGTGGGTGCCTAGCAAGAAGAAAATTATAAATGGGTGGTGAGAAGTGGCAGACAGGAGTCCCTGACACAGGAAGATCAGGTGGTTGCCTAACTGCGCACAGCTGGTTAGTGGACAAATAAGCCTTCTCCCCACCACTTATTTCCTTCTACCCCTACGTTGATTCCAATCAGGCTATGGCAGGTCTCAAATATCATGCTTATGAGTCTGATATTCTGCAGGATCCATCTCCTCTCACAGAGCCAACAAAGCAGAATAAGTCCTTGGAACCCCTCTGCGGTTCAGTCTACACTAGGCTGCTGGATTGAACTTTCTGGCCAGAGCAAAATGGCACAGGAAGTCCACAGTCTCCACTGTCTACGACCCTCTCAAGCAGAGCCAGCCAGACTTACTTACACTTAACCCATGTTGCCTCTTAGTATGTATTTGCAAATAATAATAATAATGGCCATCTTCCTCAACTTCACTTTACTGCCATACCCCAAAACAGTGTCTTAAAAATCATCCACATCTGATGATGTATGAATGGTGCCCCTCGAGTAAGGTAAAGCTCAACCTGTCGATTATAATCATAATTCCTGGAAGGAATGGAAAGAAAGAACCATGAGGCTGGTTGACATCCATGATCAGAGATATTTTACAGTCATCTTTGAGGAATCAGGACTTATTTCTGTGGCTTGCAATTATCCACAGGCATATAAGTGCTGAAGGTCTTTTCTTTTTTTTTTTTTTTTAAGATTTTATTTATTTATTCATGAGAGACACACACACACACAGAGAGAGAGAGAGAGAGAGAGAGAGGCAGAGACACAGGCAGAGGGAGAAGCAGGCTCCATGCAAGGAGCCTGATGTGGGACGGGACTCGATCCCGGGTCTCCAGGATCAGGACCTGGGCTGAAGGCAACACTAAACCGCTGAGCCACCCGGACTGCCCCTGAAGGTCTTTTCTTTTGAACCCAGTAACAACACCCAGCACAGCTTATTTAAACACTAAAAGAGAAGAAAATGGGAGGAGACAGGTTTATCTAAGTGAATCCTGTTCATAACTTTTACATGCTAACCTATATTTTTAAAACTCAGTTTTTTAGTGGATTTGTGTTTAAGCTGGCCATATGTGTGGAAATGGCCTTTTTTTGTTTTGTTTTGTGAGCAATCAGAATCATTTATTCTCTCAAGTGAATTGAAAGAATTTGTTTATTGGGAGAATTTCTATAATGGCTCTGCACTGTTTTTTCCTCTCACATTTAAAAAAAAAAGTTTTTTTTTTCCTTGAGGAAGATAGTACTTTTTAAAATCATTATTGTGGGGACATCTGGGTGGCTCAGTCAGTTAAGGCCTGTCTTCAGCTCAAGTCATGATCCCAGGATCCTGGGATCCTGCTTGGGGCTCCCTGCTCAACAGGGAGCCTGCTTCTCCCTCTACCTCTGCCGCTACTCCTGCTTGTGCTCTCTGGCTCTATGTGTCAAATAAATAAATACAATCTTTTTTTTTTTTAATTTTTATTTATTTATGATAGTCACACACAGAGAGAGAGAGAGAGAGAGAGGCAGAGACATAGGCAGAGGGAGAAGCAGGCTCCATGCACCGGGAGCCCGACGTGGGATTCGATTCCCGGTCTCCAGGATCGCGCCCTGGGCCAAAGGCAGGTGCTAAACCGCTGCGCCACCCAGGGATACCTTTTTTTTTTTTTTTTTTAAGATTGTATTCATTTATTCATGAGAGACACAGAGAGAGAGAGGGCAGAGACAGAGGCAGAGGGAGAAGCAGACTCCATGCAGGGAGCCTGATATGGGATTTGCTCCCGGGACTTCGGGATCACACCCTGAGCTGAAGGCAGAGCCACCCAGGTGCCCCAATAAATAAAATCTTTTTTAAAAAAATCATTATTGTGCTTCTTGTCCATTCTGCAATTTTTCACGAGAGAAGGCTTATTTCTTTTACAATTAGGATGAAAATAACAATGGTATGTGTCATTTAAGTTACTGAATATCACCTACTACTATAGTTAAAATATTTTTACTGCAAGTGTACATGAGTAGCAGTTACCTTTGATTTGAACTCTACAAAGTAAAGTGATACTCCAAATTTTTTTTGCCAACAATTTCCGGTTATGTTCAGCAAACCTCCCTCCAAATGCAGAATTCAGTCTAATTTAGGAAACTGTGCTGAAAATATGTGTCTAATCACCAAAAAGCTGAGCATTTATCAGGATAATCCTTCGAAACTCATCAACTTTAATGGTATCCAGACGGCTTTTCTGGAGAGGGCTCATTAGTTAAAAGAAAAAAAGAGAAAGAAAAAGAAAGAAAATTCAAAATTTCAATATTGTGTGGCTTTACTTCCATCGTCAAAAACATAATCAGAGTTTCCTGCCTTCCTCTTTAATAGCCATTTTCTGCCCATACACTGCCTTGAAAAATAGTCAAACAAATGTAAAGAAGATAAATATCAAGCATAAAGGAACTACCGCCAAAGGGGATAGGTTGTGTGCATAAAAATGAGTAACATCAGTACTGCAGATTAAGAAACTGAATATGTTGGTGTTTAAAATTGGAATGGCTCCCAATTGAATTGATAATGTTCCATTTAAGAAAAGAAATGTTTCCAAATCACTCTGCTGACTGGAAGTCTGAATCAAAGTCAGAAATTAATAAGAAGATGCAGACAGAGACCCCTAATCACAAATAATAGAGACGATTTGTATGCTTTAAAAGACTGCAAGGCCCAGGGGAAAAAACCTAATGAAATGCAAGAAGAAAATGTTTTTAAAAAAAGAAAAAAAGAGAAAGAAATGAATGTGCTTGTTTGAAATGCTATTGTTGTATTCTTGTGACACCATGACTTGTTTTCTGGAAAAGTAATTCTTCAATAGAACCAGGCAAGAATTGTATTCATTGTAAAGTTGTATATTTAGACCTATAGTCTAAAGGGCTTGCCTGTATTTAAAGCTCAGTGCTACCCCAGGCTCATTACAGTTTAAGACCAAGCTCGATCATATTGCTGCTTGGACACTACCCAGAACTTCAGGGTACTTTTCAGTGGCTTTAAGTACTTAGATTGTCAGCATTGTAGGAAATAGAAAACATATTGAATGGGTGAGGTGTGTACATCAAACACGTAGGAATGTATAGACAGAGATAAGGATCCCAGTCAAACATCCTGTTATAGTGAAGTCAGTGCAGAACAATTCCAGGGTAAACACAGACTTGTAGTCAAAAGACCTGCAATGCACAGGTTGCAAAAATTAGAGCAGTCTGAGTCTCATTCAAGATCAAATGGTTCTCCTCTAGACTTAATGTCAGGAATAGGGTTCTGCCATGGGTGGCAGAAAGATAGAGGAACATAATCCCAGCCATGAAATCTTCAGCATAGAGACAGAAATGGCAAAGGAAAAGTGTCTAAATTCATGCCTGTTATGACAACTGTATGGCATCATTGTACAAGTGCTTCCTTCCAAACTGAGGCCAACTCAACATTTTGGCTGGCCTACGTGTGCTTTGTGGGAAGTTGGTATCAGGATGGGGGCCAAGGTAGGATGGAGGAAGTGTGGTCAGGAGGAGAAATGGGACAAGTCAGTTAAGGACTATTAGCAACCTAAATAATTCACCTCTGCTTTCTGGTAATTCAATTTGCCTTTTATGTATTTATTTTTGGAATAAATAATACCTGCATAAAAGGAAAAATTGAAAGTACAAGAAGTAATTGAGTGAAAAGTTAGTCTCCCTCTCTCCCACCTACCATGTTCCCCTTCCGGTAGGTATTTGCAAACCTAAATGCAGTCAATCAATTTCAATCCACGATGTTTAATAAAGCAGACCCCTACCTCAAAACCTCCCCAACACCCAAGTCTTCTTCCTTTCAAGCAGTTCTTTACTCAGAACCCCTGCCCCAGCAGGTCTATTAATCTCAGGGTCTTTGATACACGACCTGGAGACACCGTGATGACCCGGGCAATTTTCTTTTCTTTCTTTCTTTCTTTTTTTTTTTTTTAGGGGTAGGGTTATTACTTAATGATAATGACTCATTGTACATATTGTCGTCTGCTGATGTTTAAGAGATAAGAAGACATTTGTCTCGGCGGACGTCTGAGGCCCTCGGAGGACGCTGGGAAACCCTGCCAAAACGTTTCCAAACTGAATAGTCATTGGGCTGCCAGATAATTCAGAAACTATTTGTATGAGCTGTTTATCAAATTATTAACCGCACAGATGTTGTTTGGCTGAAGAGCAGCTGAATCCCCTCTCTGGCAGCCGCGGAGACAAAGGTCTCCAGGAATAATTGGAGATGTGCATGGAATATTAAATTAATTTACTGTTCTTAATTCTTATGCAAATTTTGACCTCCGATGGCGCCTATCAATTACCCCGCGCGCAGTGAAAGCTAAGGCGACAGGTTTCTTTTCTTCTCTTTGCTTTTTTTTTTTTTTTTTAAGAACTCGAAAAAGGAAATATTTGCAATAAGCAGGCGGTAGGAGCACCGCGTAACTGGAATTATTTAATTGAATCTCCAAGTTTTCAGGGATGTCCATAGAGGATAAAACCCCAGGACGCAGGGGAGTGAAGGGGTGCGGAAGGCGGAGGAATTTGTTGGTGTGATAGTGCACCTGCGGGCGGCGGAAAACTATAGCAATGAGCAGGGACCAGTGATGGCAAATAGCGCGTTGGCCTGCGGGCGGGCGTGGGCCTCGGTCATCCCGAGAGCCGAGCGGTAGCGCCCGGTTCCTTCGCCGTCGGCGACTCGGTCTGAACACCGCGCGCTAGGCCACCCCGGGTCAGCGCCTTTGCGCTTTCCTCGCCCGCAACCTGTAAGGTCTCCTAATCTCTGGCATCCCTTTATTTATCTTTTAAGGGTTTTAACCTCTTTTACAAACCCTCCCCATCCTCCAAAAAAACAAAAAATTCTTTGATTGAAAAAACAAACCACAGAGCTGAGCGCTCATGTTCAACTCCTACGGAAATCCCGGGTGGGCCAAAATGCGATTGTCTCGTGCGTGGAGAAGTGACACCCACTCTTTTCTCAGAATTGAGCAAACGCCCGGGCTTTGTCTGCGCTGGTGGCTTAAACTCTGTGCGGTTTCTACGCCCCGGTGGTGGGTTGTAAAACTGGGGTCTCTGAGTCTTTCATCATCCTTTTAATAAGGAAAACCAGAATGGGCGCATAATGTCATCAGCCCCGGCTCGACCTCGCCGGGACCTCGGCAGCCCGACGATGTCGCCAGCGGCCCCCGGCGCAGTCACGACGCGCCGCCTTTCAGCTCCTCGCGGCCCCCACAAAAGCCAGACAACAATATCAATTAATCATGCAGCCTGCAAACAAGGAGATTTATCCCGCGACAAACAGCCCCACCGAGAGCCGCTGAATGGGTGTGATTAGCATGTGAAAAGGCGAGCAAAACTCCGCGGTTCAACAGCTAAAGAGCAATTTGATGGGGCTGGGACGGGGAAATTACTTGATTAGCGTCCACCGGAGGAGAGCACGGTAACTGCCCCTCGGCCGGGAATCCGACAGGGGAACAAAACGCGCTGGTAAACTCGGCGACGTGGAGGGGGAGCGGGCGAAGGAGGGTGGCGCGGGGGCCTGCACCGCGGAGTCGAGATCGGAGAGGGGGGCGCGCATCGCGGGCAAAGGGACTGACTTTCTAGCCTCGGCCGGAGCCCGAGGCCGAAGCCTACAGGAGCGGCGACAACTGGCTCTCGCGGCCCTCACCTAGGGCTCCCGGGCTGGCACGGGGCGGACACGAGGCTCCCCACCCAGCGCTAGAGGCCGACCGTGGAGCGCTGCTCTAGTCGGAAAGACAGAGAGGGGCGTGAGGAGGGAAAAACCCACCCGCGCGGCCCCGAGAGGCCCCTTCGGGGACCCCAAGGCGCAGCCGGCCGCCGCCGCAGCCTCGCCCGCCCTAGGGCTGGAGCACCGGGTCGGAGTCTCGGTGCGCGGCGCGGCGGCTCCACTCGTAGCTCTGCGGTCCAGTTCTCGCCTGCAGAGAAGGTTGGAGCTGGTCACGACGTGTGTTCCGGCTCCTCCGAATTCCATCGCCCTGTTCCGTCTCCTCGAAATCTGCGGCGTTTGGGCTTGGCGTGTAACAAGAAAAGGGTTCCTTGGCTGCGCCACCACGGGGAGGCAGTGGGAAGCTGGGAGAGAACTCCCTGAAGGCGAGGGGTCGCGGCGCCAGGGCCTGGGGTAGGGACCTGGATGGAGCAGGCGCCGGGGCTCTCCCTGGTCTCGGCTGGGAGCCCCGGGCCTGCCCCGGATCCAGACTCTCCGGGCCGAGCTGGAGGCTACGAAGCAGCGCTTGGCGGCCTCGTGCCAGGCCCGGAGGGCAGCTTCAGAGGCCCGAGGCACAGCCCGGCCCAGGGTTTGGTTTGAGCAAGCACACGGGGCTCGGGGACTGCGCTTTTATTTGCTGGGGAGAAGAGCGAAGGGAGGATACACTACAGGGTAGAGCGGCTGGTCCGCAGGGCAAGGCCAGGTGGAAGGTGCGGGCACCCTCAGACCCCCATGCACCCCGTCTGCGGCGGCGCCGGCACCTTCTCCTCAACCGCCGACACTGCGCGGGAGCTAAAGCTTGCGTCAAACCCCACAGGAGGAATTTAGTAGTTCTCGCTCGACGCGCCTGTAACCTTCCCTCTAGACACAGACTCACAACCCCTGCTCCCTGGCTCCTCCCAGTGCCAGGGAAGGGAAGGGCTCCCACCCAGTCCCCAGAGGCCCAAACGCACCCCGGGGCTCCGGATCCACTAACGGGTCCTTCCGGCTCACGCTCGGAATCGGGATGCACAGGTGAGTCCCCGGGGATGCAGCCTTCAAAGTACCTGAGGGGGAATCTAATTTGGCCTTCGCGAAGCCCATTGTCACAAATGTAATGAAGACTTGAAAAGATTTGCCGTCAAGGCCCCGGCGGTCTTAAATTCACCCCCAGCCCCTTGGCATAAATAAAACAAGCACCAAGGAGTCACATTTTGTTTTACATAAAGGGGGTGTGTGTGTGGAACGTCCCCATCGAGATGAACAATTGTCACCCAGTTGAACAGTGTCTATAAAACCACAGTTCGTGGCCGATTTCAAAAAAGCTGCTTTCTGCGATGTCTCTGGCGGCGGATGTGCGGGGAATTCGAGTTCGTCACTTTCCCTCTCTCCTTCGCCTTCCCTCTCTCCCTCTGGACTCCTCGCTGAAGCCACGGTGAGGCTCCCTGGTCTTCCTGTCCCCGGCCAGACCCCTTGAGCCACAGTTCCCGGCTGGGCACGGGTGCTGAGGTCAGGCGGGGGCGGGGTGGGAGGGGGGAGCGCGATGTGCGGCCCGCGGGTCTGCAGCGCGCACAGGTGAGCAGGGCACTGCGACGCCGGGACCCGACTGCAAACCTCAGACCCTCGGCTATCTCCAAACACCAAAGCCCTGCGGGCAGCGCGGCTGCACCCACGGAAATCTGTGCCCGGCGCACCCGCCACCTCCCTCTGCGCGTCAATAATTTAGCGGTGTGTCCCGAAGTGCTTTCTCCGGGCAGCCAGGGCTGTACATTTTAATCCCAAAGCCAAGAGGTTGAACCATCTCTAAATTGGCGGGCGGAGGGGGCGGTGGCAGGAAACCGGGTGGCTAAATGCCTTTGCCTGCGGGGTGGCAGAGCTGCTCCCACCAATAGCGACAGCTCGGGGCTGGCTTTGTAGTTATTTTTACAAGTTCTGCCCGGTGCCCATCATGTCGCCCTGAAAAGCAAAAGAGGCCGCTGCAATTTATTCCAATGGGCGGTTTTTAAGAAGCTGGCAATTTGAACCGGCTGGGTGTTATTTAGTGCAATATGAAATCAAATGATCCTATTTCTCAAATAACAGTGTCTGTGAGGAGAAGTGAATCCTCTGAAAGGGTAATTGTCTGCTGATAGTGTTTTCCATTATACCCGATCTGGCCTAAATGGTGTTCGGCAGCGGGGCTGAGAGCGAGGGGTGAAATCAATGCGCGAACTCGCCCTCGGGAGGCAGCAAAAAGGGAGCACCGCTCGCGTCCTGGCAGGTCGGATGAACAATGCCACCCAGTGCGCCGCCGATTTCGACGTCATTTTGCAGGTGTCCGACTTCGTTAGGAGTGATCTTGTGGATGAAGGAAAAGTAACTCTTCCTCCTTTTGCAACTTTGGGAATCGTTAGAAATTGGAGCCGGCCCTTGCCTTCACAGTATCCTAGAGTTCTTTAGGCAGGCTACAGATTGACAAGAGTCTGGGAAACAAAACCTAGGTTGGCGCCCCCCTCATCACAACATATTCCTATTGTGAAGCGGAGTCTCTCCTTCCAAAGACACACTTCTGCCTAGGACTTTCCCAGTCCGATTTCTGGAACCCAAATTTAAGTCCTGGGAAAGGTATTGTGTCCAAGAGGTGTCTGTTATTGACACAGATGGTGGCACTTTTTGGAGGAAAAAGTTGGCCCTTGAGCTTTCAAAATGTCTTCCGTGGGCCCAGCCACTGTTTCTGGTGGAAACCAGATAAAGGGAAGCGGTTTGTGTCTAAGAAAGGCACAGAGACGAGCAAAGTTAAGGAATGTTTTAAGAACAAGGACAGTGCAACACACTCTCCCATATGGCTTTGAGGCCTGTCAGTACCCAAGGTTCAATGCCAGCATGCACGCTGGTGAGGTCCCAGGCCATCTCTCTGCAGAATTATTCCTAGATACAGAGGCGGTGGCGGGCAGCATCCTTGTACAGGAAACCTTTTTACTTATTATTCAGACACCTTGAGGGGGTAGTCTCCTCCTTAGAACCTGCGGGCCTAGACAGGGAGGAGTTGGGCCAGAACAAAACCCCTGGGCTCAAGGCACTTCCAAGGGCACAGCCAGGCTAAGGCCCGGAGACGGTTTCTGGGTGTGTTACCTCCACCCCACTCCACCGCACCCTTCAAACTTTTTTTCCTAAGGAGCATTTTGTGTGTTCCGGATATCCTGAGTTTGTAGGTACAGCCTATCTACACCCTTCGCAAATTTGGGGTATTTAATGCTAAACCTCCTAGAACAGATTTGTGGTTTGTTTCTGCTCAGGCTGGTTCGTTTCATAGTCTCTTTGGATGTATGTGTGTATGTGTGTGTGTGTGTGTGTGTGTATGTAGTATAGATATTAGATATAGAATGTATATATATTTAAGTATATATCCCATACTACGACCTTTGTTTACGAGTCTATTTGGTTCTTAATGATTTCCCCCCTTGGATGGTGCTACTTGCAAAATTTTAAAGAAGCCAAGGAAGGGTGGTGATTCCTGCATATCCGAGAAACCCGGCCTAGGAAGCTTCTATCCGTTTCTTGGAGGGAGGTTCTCCACCGCACCTGGAGCCTACAGCACCGACACCAGGCGCGCCATCCCTGGAGCTCTCCCGGGCCCTCCAGTAGAAGGGCGGCAGGTAGCCGGGGTTCAGCCTGCAGCACCCCCTCCAGGATCATTGCCGGGCTGAACACCCAGCCAGCACCGGTTCTCCTGCCGGCCGGGGGCATGGCTTGGACGCCCCACCACCCTCCGGAGCCCTGATCCAGCGTTTTCATTTCTCACCCTCCTGCTCGTTGTCTGAACAGCCCGGGCTGTTTCCTAGGTCTTCTGGGGACATCCTCGCCCCTCCAGGGCCTGCCCTCCCTGTCGAGGACCGCGCGCCCCCTGACCCCCCAGGGGCTTCTCCCACCAACCCTGCCGCCCCCCGCGCACACTGGGCGCCCCCCTCGCGGAGGAGCTGCGGGCCCGCGCGGGGCGCCCCGTTCGCCTCCAAACCTGCGCTCGCGCTGCCCGAGGAGGCGGTGGCCGCGCCCGAGCCTGCCGCCATTCTTTTAGGAGAAGGGAGTGTCCGCGAGGAGTCCCTGCAGAGCCTCCAGGGCGCTTCGGTTGGACCCCGGGCCTCCTCCCCAGTCGGTCGGGCTGGGAACCCGGGGCCTGTCGGCGTCCGTCCGCTTTCTCCGGGCTTCAGCCTCTTCGGTGCTCTCTACTCCGCCTCTCCTCCGGACGTGCCTAGACCCTAGGCTGGCGCGACCCCGGCCGGCACGGGACGGGGCTGGGGGCCGCGGCCGCGAAGGAGAAGGGGCTTTGGGCTTCAAGCGACCGCCGCGCCCTCGCCTGCAGGGAAAGCCTCGCCAAGTCCACGCGCGGGGGCCGGGGCCGGACCCCCTCTTCCCAAGGACGTGGGGTTTAAGACAGAGCCTTCCCCGCCTGGGCCAGTCGCCCGTCGCCTCCGCGTCTCTGCCGGGAGGACCGCCGCCCGCCCAGCTCTTCAGCCCAGCCCCGAGCTGCCCCGGGCCGGTGCCCCCACCCTCGGCTCTCCGAGCCCCCCTGCCCCGGCCCCTCACCCCGCCGCCCCCCGGCCGAGGCCTGCTGACCTTGGGAAGCCGCGCGCCCGCCGCCCGCCGCGCCCGCCGGGCCCTGAGCGCAGGAGCCGCGCGGTTCACGCTCCGGGAGACCCGCAGGCTCCGCGGCGGCGGCCGCGCCGGGCGAGGGACTCCGAGCTCCCCTCCCCCTCGCCTTATAATTTAATCACACGCGATATTAAATTATCAAGCCGCTCATTAATCGTCACACGAGTTACTGGGACTCAGCACGCCGCCGCGGGTTTTGACAGCCCAAACGGATTCGCGGGGTCGGGGTGTGTGTGGGTCTGGGGGCGGGGGCTGGCGAAGCCCTCTCCAGGAGCGCTGAGAGCCCCACGCGGGCTGACGGGGCCTCTTGCCTGGGAAAAGATTAGGACAAGAGCAGGCTGGGCTTCCGAGTTTGGTTGAGGGTTTGTTAAAAGCTCTAAGGCGACCCTCCGGGCTCCTTTTCTTAATATTTGGATTTTGATCACGATGATTAAGACAGCCGGCAGCCGATCAATCAACAGCATCTTAATTTGCAGTTTTCTGGACGGTGAATTTGACCTGAATCTGTGCATCTTCATTACCTACTGTGGACGGTGTGAAATTAATGTGTTTGAAATACAGATGAAATCATATCACTGAAGTCATTTCAAAGGACAACTTTTCCCCCAACTCAAAGAGGCTTTTTCTTGCTTTTTGCATACTGTAGAGTCAAGAAAGGAAAACGTTTTTTTTTTTTATCCAATCCTTAATTTGAGGCTTTCTCTTTAAAAATAATTATGCATTTCATTCTAAAGTCTTAGAAACTGCTTTTATTTTGTAGGTTTTATTTCCCCTTTCCCTATGTATATTAGGTGGATCTTTTAAAAATGAATACACCGATTAAATGAAAGTTTGTAGTAATTGATTCTGTACAATGAAGAAGCAAGTGCTCATAAAAAGTTGTCTTAGTGACACAAAAAAGGCTAATTAGTCTCAGCATTCAGAATGTAACACACCAGCAGAACAATAAACAAAAGAAATACCTACTGCTTTTGAGGGGCTAATGTAGATATGAATCTATCAACCAACATATATATTTTTTAAAATATCCAGTTTGAAATTAGTCTTTGAGAGAAATGTAATTCCCAAATTAAGTCTTTCCCACCTTAGCAGAAGCAAAAGCTAGTGTGTAGCAAGAAAAGGCCAGTTCCTGTAGGAAGTAACTATGGCTTTAGTTAAGTTGAAAGTAAAGTTTTCTTTTCTTTTTTTTTTTTGAAAGTAAAGTTTTCTAAACAAATAGTAGACCAAATCAAATTATTTCCCTTAAAATATATAACATAAAAGTATATGTCAAACCAAAGTAAATTTTAAATTCTTAGCACCTAAATTGCATTTTACCTTTTCAATCAGAAAAGTGTGATCAATTTACAAAATGTGATCAATAAGTACATAATCCTGACCTTGTGGTTACATTTTATCACAGAACATTATCGATATTATTAGTGGTGTCCAAGACCATTCTTGAGATATTCTCTCTTCTATTCATTTGTTGTCTGTATTTTTCTACCCTACTAACTAACACAGAGACATAGGTATCAAAAACTCAAAACACACACACAGCTAGGTGAATTTCATAAATCCTAAAGAAGCTAGTTGCGGAGGGGGGGGGGGCGGGGAGGACTATATAATATGTGAAGTTTTCTTTTTTAAATAAACCAATAGAGAAAAAAAAACATGACTATCTTTATCCAGGCAGTTCATGCCTATGTATGTTCTGCAATGATAGGAGCATTTGTTGTTCGGATGGAGAGGTCACTTTCTATCCCAGGGGCCCTTTCTTGTTAAAGTGGGCCACTGGCAACTGTCTGCTAAAAGTCATAGCTGAAGACCCTGTTTTAAAACCAGAGGCTTTCAACTTAACCTGAGTATCCAGTGTGGAATGATGGATTAGGTAATCGTCTACTTCTCAAATGTAGGATGTGGATCAAGGCTACATGAGAAGCTTGAAGAAAATTTAAAATGTAATATTTTGTTGAATGAGCCATCAAAATTGAGAAAAATTTAGATATTCCATTCATTTACTTGCTTTTGCAGTCATCATTCGTTTGACTCTTATAGGAATGCTGGAGGTATGACTGTAGAATAGTAATGTAATCTTTCCTGCTCATGCTTGAGAAAATTACACAATATATTCATGGTACAGGACAGTAAGTGAGAACCCACATTCCTTGACTCCTAGTCCAGTGCTCTTTCCAAGTAACATTTGTTTAATATAGTTAACATACACTTCAAATTTCTCTTTTGTGAGCCTTCCCCCATCACTCAATAAAATCAAGCACTTGATTATTCTGAAACTCTTCCAGAATGTAACAAATATCAGGCCTACTCTTGACTGGGGGTCAGCTTAGCCCCTAGTTTTAGGTCTGACCTTGGACACGTTACTCTATATACCTTCAGCTGTGTTCTCCCAGAAGCTGACCTTGAGACAAAGACTTGAGGCTAAGTAAATTTTTCAGGAAGTGATCTTAGGAAGCAACACAGTAGAGGAAGCCAAGAAAAGAAATAGTGAGAGGAAGGCAGGGCAACCCGGGTGGCTCAGCGGTTTAGCACCACCTTCAGCCCAGGGCCTGATTCTGGATACCTGGGATCAGAATGGAATCCCACATCAGGCTCTCTGCATGGAGCCTGCTTCTCCCTCTGCCTGTCTCTGTCTCTCTCTATCTGTGTGTCTCTCATGAATAAATAAATAAAATCTTAAAAAAAGAAAGAAAGAAAGAAAGAAAGAAAGAAAGAAAGAAAGAAAGAAAGAAAGAAAGAAAGAAGGAAGGAAGGAAGGAAGGAAGGAAGGAAGGAAGGAAGGAAGGAAGAAAGAAAGAAAGAAAGAAAGAAAGAAAGAAAGAAAGAAAGAAAGAAAGGCAGCAATAAAGAGTGAATTATCAAGAGAGTTACCATTGTCTCCACCTGAATCGAATCCTGCTACAGGAGCTCTGGGAAGCAAGGGGATTGTAGCATCCAACTCTTGTCCATTGTTGTTTGAGAACTGCAAGGGGTGGATGTTAATTTCCCATAGCTGCAGCCCCATCTCACAAGAAGCACAGCAGACCCTGGTCACCTGAGAAAGCCCCAAGGCAAAGAGTTGCAGGTGCGAGTAGCTAGATGGCTGGCCAGTGTACATGGAAATGGTGGGAGCCATTATATTTTCCAAAAATGTCCACAACTAAATCCCCTAGCCCATGTGTTTTGTAGTGCAGCCTTGCCACTCTCCCAATAAAAAGATGTAATCTATTTCTCCACCCTCTTGAGTCTGAGCCTGCTTTGACCAATAGAACATAGTGCAGGTAATGCTGTCCTCGCTCCAGGCAGAGGCGTTAACTGGCCTAGCAGCCTGTATTTCCTATTTCTTGGAAGGTTGGCTTCTAGGGCACTCCTTCTCAGAACCCAACCACTATGCTGAGAGAATTCCAAACCAACAGAAGGGATTAGGTTGGATGGTCCGGAGCCTGAGCTGAGCTTCCAGCTGATGGCCAGCACTAACCACCAGCCATGGGGGAGAATGATCTTGGATATTAGCTCAATGGAGACTTCAGAAGACATATAACTCTATAACCATATGATGGTTGGATTTTATGTGTCAACTCAGCTAGGCTATAGTATCTGTTATTTTATCTAACACTAATCTAGATGTTGCTGTGAAGATATTTCATAGATGTAGTTAACATTTAAAATTAGTCAACTTTACATAATGAGATTATCCTCAAATATGTGAGTGGGCCTCATCTAAACATGAAGGCCTTTTTTAAGAGAAAGCTGAAGTTACGAAATCCTGCCTCAAGACTGCTGCACCAATTCCTGCCTAAATTTCCAGCACATTCCTTCAAAAAACAGATTCTTAAAAATATACGTATGTAATAATAATATACAATAAATAAATGATAATATATTACAAATACATAATATTAATTCATATTTATGTTTATATTTATCAATGTAATTAATATATTATATTGATTATAATTATATATTGTGATATAATTGTATTTATATATTTGTCATATATGATATAATTTATAATATATAATACAATTTAAATAATTAAGATTATTCTTATAACTAGAATTATTTATATTGATATGCTATATTAATATATGTTTATAAATTATTTAAATTATAAAATCAACTACATACATAAATATATAATATATAAGTACTTATATATATATTATATAAATGGTTCTGTTTCTTTGGAGAGCCCTGACGGATAGAGACTCCAAGCAAGAACCATCCAGCTGAGCCCAATCACTCTTCAGAACCAGGAAGTTAATAATAAAAAATCATTTATCATGCAACAATAGATAATCAGAACAGGAACTGACACTGTCTACTATATTCTGGTTCTCTGGGTCTGAGTTTCATCATTTCTGCAGTGAATATCTACTGCTACATTTATCTTTCAGGTCTTTTCAAAATTTGTTCTTCTTAAATTCCTGAGACTCATTAGTGAGATGGAATATTTTGCTGTCATTATATCGATAATGCATAATTTACTAATTCTGAGGCAAGGAAAATTTGAAACATTTAATAAAAAATGAAATAAGTAATATGGACTAATTATTGAATTATAAAAACTGTGGGACCTAAGGAGGTTATGGAATTGGTTAAATAGTTGGTCAATTAAGGTGAGGCTTTATTCTGCTTTCTCTATAAAGTTGCTTAAGTAAACTTTATTTCTGTGGTTTTATGATGAGGGAGATTTTATCTGATAAAATCTGCTTCTGTAATACAGAATATTGACCTCACCTCTGAGCTTTCTACAGAACAAGAGATAATCAATTTGTCAATGATGTGGCCAAAATAATCTAGAAATGTAATTGAATATCTTCATAGAAGTAACATGAGGTCCAATTAATTATTCTCCTACTCTTGGAATGCCAGGTGCATTTTCTGAGATTTGGGAAGTCATGGGAACTCTGTATTTCTCTTCTACTGTGATAGCAGGTAGTTCTTTCCCTATCTATCCTTTTATTTCTCAAAAATAATGATGTCACAATTTTCCAACATGTTCATTAGAAATTTATTGCTATAGAGAGAATCAGCTTTGAAATATTCAAGGAAGCTTAAAAAGGTAAATAATTTAGGGAGTGTTGGAGAAGGAATCTCAGGTTGGATTGAAAATGGGAAGTGATAGAGAACCTTGACTTTGTGTTCTAGGGCTTTCTGACAATATTTCAACATCTGGTTGGCCTGAGGCCCTCTTTTCATTTCACATTGTCACTTCTAGACCACTTTCTATATAAAATTGATTCCATTGATTTACAGTTTCTGCTTGGTGATGTAGAGAGCTGGAAAGAGTGTTGTTCCCAATCTTACAACAAAAACCCAGAATATCAGCAAATATATAATCAGCAAATTAGAAAGTCATTTTCTTAAATGCATTGGAGTTGCCATTGTCACAAGCAACCAACTGGCACAGGACTCAGGCTCAGGATGAGACTGGCTCATGCTCAATCCACTCCACCTTCCAGCTTCTGAGTACATCCACCAAGTCCTTCTACCCAAATCATGTGGGGGCAGCTGAACAGTTTCTTTTTAAGCAAGATTACTGCAGCCCTATAGTAAGTCTTAAAATCAGTCTTCTCCAACTTTCTTCTTTTGTTTTTGTTTTTGTTTTTAATTTATTTTTTATTGGTGTTCAATTTACCAACATACAGAATAACCCCCAGTGCCCGTCACCCATTCACTCCCACCCCCCGCCCTCCTCCCCTTCTACCACCCCTAGTTCGTTTCCCAGAGTTAGCAGTCTTTACGTTCTGTCTCCCTTTCTGATATTTCCCACACATTTCTTCTCCCTTCCCTTATATTCCCTTTCACTATTATTTATATTCCCCAAATGAATGAGAACATAGAGTGTTTGTCCTTCTCCGACTGACTTACTTCACTCAGCTGTTTTTGCTTTTTTAAATTTTTTTTGGCTTTCTTCTTTTGTAGAGTTGTTTTGCATCTTTTAGGTTCTTTGCATGTCCATATGTATTCTAGAAATGGCTTGTCAATTTCTACCAAAAAAAAAAAAAAAGCCTGCTGGGATTTGATTTTGATTGGAATTCCATTGAATCTATAGATCAGTTTGGGGAGAACTGACATCTTAACAGTGTTGAGTCTCCTGACCTAAGGTTTTCTCCATTTACTTGTCTTCTTCTTCTTTCTTGTTTGTTTGTTTTTTTTAAGATTTTATTTATTTAGAGAGAGAGGCAAAGACATAGGCAGAGGGAGAAGCAGGCTCCTCGCAGGGAGCCAGATGTGGGACTTCATCCAAAGGCAGACACTCAACTGCTGAGCCAGCCAGGCATCTCAATTACTTAGGTCTTCTTTAATTTCTCTCAGTGATATTCACAGTTTTCTCTGTATAAAATATCCATATCTTTTGTCAGATTTATCCCTAAGTATTGCATTTTTATGTTATTATACATGTATTTTTTAAAAATTTCAATTTTCTCGTTGCTTGTTGCTGGTTATATACAGCATGGACTTTTAAAATATATTGATCTTTTATCCTTGAACCTTAATAATCTCACTCATTAGTTCTTAGCAAGCCAACAGAAACCAGAGGTCAGCCATAGTGTGGTGTCCCTGCTCCCTTTAGCCAGTTTAGAGGACATTTGTTACATAGATGACCATGGGTTGACCTCTATTTCTCTATGTGCTATGGGATCTTTTTTTTTTGAAGATTTTATTTATTTATTCATGAGACACACACACACACACACACACACACACACACACACAGAGGCAGAGGGAGAAGCAGGCTTCACACAGGGAGCCTGATGTGGGATTCCATCTGGGGATTCCAGGGTCATGCCCTGAGCCAAAGGCAGCTGAGCCAAAGGCATGCCCTGAGCCAAAGGCAGTTCAACC
Source organism: Canis lupus baileyi (assembly GCF_048164855.1). Lineage (NCBI taxonomy): Eukaryota > Metazoa > Chordata > Mammalia > Carnivora > Canidae > Canis > Canis lupus. The sequence goes on along the minus strand of NC_132863.1, from coordinate 4,472,494 downwards.
ATTGAGCCACCCAGGTGTCCCTGCTGTGGGATTGAACAAGAAAATCATCATCTCCAAGCCTCAGGATAATAATGCTTCTCTTGCCAGGATCTTGATGGTATGTTAAAGGCCCACCCAGAGCAAACACTCAGTACATGCCTAATATTCTAAGCCCTGTATGAAAATTTCTTTCTTCTTTGTTTTTATTTAAGATTATTTATTTATTTATTTATTTATTTATTTATTTATTTATCTATCTGAGGGAGTGTGCAAGCAGGGGGGCGGGAAGAGGGAGAGAGAGAATCTGGAACAGACTGCATGGAACCCCACTCGGGCTTAGGGCTCGATCTCAAGACTGTGAGATCATGACCGGAATGTAAACCAAGAGTCGGTCACTTAACCAACTGAGGCACCCAGGAGCACAGCCCTGTATGGAAATTTCTTTTGCGCCCCCAAGTGCCATCACCACTTAGGCCCAGACTCAAAAAGTCCTTACTTGCTGCGCTACCATGAGATACTCCATCAAGGAACCAAAGGCTAGGTTCTTAGCTAATGTATATGCTGTTTCTAAACAAAGCAGATTCTGTCCAGGCCCATTTTTTCCCTTGGTGTCCTGGAAGTGACCTTCATAGTCTCTTTACAGCCAAAGGCACCCTGTATCACTTTGCCTGCAGGTGTGTTTTGGTCCTGGGCTGCCTTGGAAAATGTGTAGAAGACGGGAAACACTAGGAGCAGCCTTCCATCAGTGAGTAATGGGAGTAGGTAGGCAATAAAAATCCTACTTCCTCATCCCTCAATCAGATGATTCTGTTCTACGTAGTCGCTGAGGTGTCCCAGTTGCATTGGGTCATAGTTGCCCATAGCAGTAACCGCTCATTAAGGCACTTCATGTCGTTTCCTTTCCTTCCCTGTCTCACACCCTCTCTTTCTCAACTGCTTCCTGGGATCACCCCCTAAACAAACCAATTGTGTATTAATTAATTAATTAATTAATCCCTTGCCTTGAGATCTGCTTCCAGGACTCAACCTAAGGAAGGTCATTTAACAAATGATCAAGCTAGTTAGTAGCAGAGCTAGAGTTAGAACTCCAGTCTTCTGGCTCCAGATTATGTCCTTTAGACTTACTCAATAGGGCAGTGTACACTTGAAACAGTGATGATACAACATTGAGCAGCATGTACTTGGGTACTAACTAACAATGCTGGACTGACTCTGCCATGCTTGTCTCTTAAGGCTATTATTACAAAGTAATAGATCTGACTCTTAGGTAGTTTCAAGCAGCAACAGAAACAGCGAATAGATTGAAGGTGGGGCTCAGGTGTAGATCACTAAGGCCAAGAAAGGATAAGTTTTCTAAGAAAATGGAGTAGAAGTGGTATGGGGTATTAAAAAATGTCTAATGGAAATTGGAGAAAGGGGCCTTAAAGTGGTAGAGCACATCTGTAAATATGACTAAATGATGTAAGTTTCAAAACCATGGCACATATACACATCTGATGAATGACCCACTCACTCATAGTGCTACAGTGGAATGGCACTGTGGTGTACCAGAAAGATGCCTATCTCTATGATACTATAAAGCCAATTTAAAAAAAGTAAATAGTAACTGCATTGTGTCACCAATGTCATTATCATAGTATATGAAATAAAACAAGTCCACTGGATGAGGACTGATTAAATTATTTCATGTAATATCTGTAAAATAAAACATTGTATAACTATTTAAAAAGAATAGGATGAAAAAAAAAAGAATAGGATGGATCTACAGCTCTCCATATCCTAATATGGAAAGATCTCCAAGATACGTTAAGCAAAAATGCAAGATGCTGAAGAGTGTAAAGAATAACACCATTTATATTTTAAAAGATATAATAGCTATATAGATAAAAATATATATAGATATACATATAGACATGTGTGTAGAATAACTCAGGATGTCTAATTTATTTTTTATTTTTTATTTTTTTAGAAAAGTGTTTTTTTTTTTTAAGATTTTATTTATTTATTCATGAGAGAGAGAGAGAGAGAGGCAGAGAGACAGACAGAGGGAGAAGCAGGTTCCATGCAGGGAGCCTGATGTGGGACTTAATCCCAAGACTCCAGGATCATGTCCTGGGCCAAAGGCAGGCACTAAACCGCTGAGCCACCCAGGGATCCCCAGGATGTCTAATTTAAAACATGGCAATTGGTTGCCTCTGGGAAAAGAAACAGAAAGGTCTGGTGACAGGGATATTTTCACTGTATATCTTTTCAGTTGAATTTTGCATGACATATTGCTTTAAAAAATAATGAAATATGAGAACTCTTTTGGAAGCCAATTGCAGCAGAATGTAGGTAAATCATTGAATGATGCAGGACCATGTGGAAAGAGAGGTTCCGCCCATAACTATACCAAAGCCCAGATATAAGAGTGAAGCCGTCTTGAACAGTTGAGCCTCAGCTGAGCTCCTGGTTGAATGCAGCCTAATATGCAACCCAGATCACCCAGCTGAGCCCAGCCAAGTCACAGATGCATGGTGAATAATAAGTCATTTTTCTTTGAAAACACTAAAATGCAACTAAAATGCACACACACGGAAAAAGAAAGATATATAGGAGAGGAAAAAAATAAGAAATTGTTGAGTGCAAAAGAGTGACTTTCCAAAGTAGAATTCTAAGGTAAGTACGAGACACCTTTTAGCTCACTTTCATTGCTGCTAAGCAATAGCAAGTAATTAACTGTGTACACAATACCAGTCCTGAATGAGGGCATTCTACAGTAGGGATCCAGTGATACAGTAGAAATCACATAGATTTAAGACTTCAGCAATCTCCTTAACCCCAGACCCTCGATGAAATAGTGATGATAACATACACTTTGCAGAGCTCTTGTGAGGCTTGAAGAAGATTCCCAAAGATGATCCTCGGCTAGAAGACAGTAGGTATGTAATAGTCATTGGCTTCTTCAACCATTGCTGTCCACCTCAGCTGTATCAAGTTACTTGATGCTGCATTACAAATAATCCCAAAACTTAATGGCTTAAAATAACAAGGATCATTTATTATCTCATGGTTTCTGTGGACCAGGATTCAAGAGCAGCTTGGCTGGCCAGTTCTCTCTAGCAGATGTTGTCTAGAGCTGCAGTCATCAGGAGGTTAGACTGGGCTAGAGAACCCACTCTCACCCATTTGCATGGCCCCTAAGTACTGCCTGTTAACAGGAAGCTTCAGTTACTCGCCCAGTGGCTCCTTTCCAAGGATCGCTCAGGTGTCCTCACAATACTGTTTACCTGAAAAAGAGAGCCATCCTTGAATATCATCACCATCGTAGAAGTTAGCCTCAATTCAATGTAGGAGTGTACTATATACAAGGGCATGAATTCTTGGTGGAAAGGAACACTGAGGGGCTGCTATGAGTTGAGTTGTGACCCCCCCCCATTCATATGTTGAAGTCATAAGCCCCAGTATCTCAAAATGTGACTTTATTTGGAGATAAACTCTTTAAAGAGATAATTTTTAAAAAAATTTATTTATTCATGAGACACACACACACAGAGGCAGAGACATAGGCAGAGGGAGAAGCAGGCTCCATGCAGGGAGCCTGATGTGGGACTCAATCCCGGGACTTCAGGACCATGCCCTGGGCCAAAGGCAGACGCTCTATCCCTGAGCCACCCAGGCATCCCTTTAAAAAGGTAATTAAATTAAAAAGAGGTCTGTGGGGTGGGACTAATCCAATGTAGCTGGTGTTCTTATAAAAAGAGATTAATACATATGCAGGTACAGAGGGAAGACCACATGAAGACATGGGGAGAAGGTGGCCATCTGCAAGCCAAGGAGAGAGGCCTCAGAAGAAACCAACCCTGACGGAACCTTGGTCTTGGGCTTTCCGCCTCCAGACTGTGAGATGATAAATTCCTGTTGTTGAAGCCATCTATTTGTGGAACTTTGTTACAGCAGCCCCAGCAAACTAATGCAAGGGTCATTGTGGAAGCTAACTTCCATATTGACCATCCTGTTGCATTTAAGAAATAGCAGCTTCCTCAGACACAAGGATACATATTGCATAATTCAATTTATTTTTTTTTAATATTTGTATTTATTTATGATAGTCACAGAGAGAGAGAGAGAGAGGCAGAGACACAGGCAGAGGGAGAAGCAGGCTCCATGCCAGGAGCCCGACGTGGGATTCGATCCCGGGTCTCCAGGATCGCGCCCCGGGCCAAAGGCAGGCGCCAAACCGCTGCGCCACCCAGGGATCCCTCAATTTATTTTTTTAAAATATTTTATTTATTCATGAAAGATGCACACAGAGAGGCAGAGACATAGGGAGAGGGAAGAAAAGCAGGCTTCCCGTAGGGAGCCTGACAGGGAACTCGATCCCAGGACCATGGAATCATGACCAAGGCCAAAAGCAGATTCTCAACCACTGAGCCATCCATAAGCCCTGTATAATTCTGTTTATATGAAATTTTCAGAGTAGGCAGATCTGTAGAGACAGACAGTAGATTGGCAGTTGTTAGGGACTGGAGGTCCAGGGAAATGAAGAGTAACTGCTAATGCATGAAGGATTTCCTTTGGGGGTGATAATATGTTCTGGAATTACAGAGTGGTAATGGTTGCATAATTTTGTGAACATACTAAAAACCACCAATTGTACACTTTAAAAGGATGAATTTTATAATATGTGAACTACACTTCAATTTTTAAAAATGGCTTCTTGTTGCTAATCTGCCCATCAGTTGGTATTTTGGGGTAATATTTTGGGCTGAGTTCTAGTCCCCGAGTTGGGTTGAAGAACACTAAAGAAATATATGCCAGTCTTCCTCTCTGCAGCAGACTTACAATTGAGTTGTGGTAATGAAAAATTGGTTTAAAAATACTTCCGATGCATTATTTAAAAGGCTGCCAAGAGTCCAGTTAGAGTCTAGCTTGAGGAAGTCTACCACTGGGGAGAAGCAACACCTTGGTCACTCCCCCATTGGCCCGTTCCAGCTTTTGCTCAAGCTGCAGTGACCCACCCTGTCATGCATCAATTGACCCAGGCCTCAATTTCCCTGATCCAGAAAACATTTGCCATTGTGAGGAGCCAAATATAGTAGTTAAGAGTTTGAGTCCTGTGCTATATCGTGATGGTTGTAATATCCTCTTCTTATGAGCTGTGTGGCCTCAAGTTGGATTGTGTGCCCTTGATGTACCCTAACATTTGATGATATTTGTTGGTGCATGGGTGTGTGCACACACACAACCATTAACAAAATGAACCAGTTGCCATATTCTTTGGTTACATGTAAAAATAACCTTGTCCTCAGAGAGACATTGGAACCATTTGCTTATTGAATGTTTTCTAGAGACCAGGCCTGTGCTAAGAGCTTCTCAAATGATACCTTATTCACACCTTACAATAACTCTGTTAAAACAATATATCGCTACCCTCATTTTTGAAATGAGGCAAATGAGGCATTCAAGATATTAAGAAATGGGCTCACACAGCTAGTATGAGGCAGGGTCAGAATTTGAACTCAGGTCTTCAGATGTCAAAGTATGTTATTTTTGACAATATGGTGTTACATGCCCTTCCAATGCCCTTCATTTCTCCTCTTGAAAGTTGGTGGGCAAAGATCCCTACAACTGCCAGGGCTGACACAAAAGTAGTGAAACTGAATCATGGATTGAGGTTCCCTACTGAATGCCACCTACTAAGTCCTTGGTGATAAATTCAAGTGAGTTGACTTCTCCGAGGGGGCATGTGAGGTTTGATGAAGGAGGATGGAGAGAAAGCTGGGAAATGCCTTTGAAAGACAGACAAATAGAAGAAGCAAAATGTGGGCACTTACCTCTGATGGCTCTCTCCATCTCCCCAAGGGATATTCTTCTTGCCTTCTGAAGTGATGCTAACTTCTGTTTATTGAGGGCTAATTCTACCAGACAGGATTCTAAGTGCATCGCACAGGTCACCACATTTGATTCTCTCCCTCTCTCTCTTTTTTAAAGATTTTATTTATTTATTCACGAGAACCACACACAGAGGCAGAGATATAGGCTGAGGGAGAAGTAGGCTCCTTTCAGGGAACCTGATGTGGGATTTCATCCCTGGATTCCCGGGCCAAAGGCAGATTCTCAACCACTGAGCCACCCAAGCATCCCACATTTAATCCTCTCAACATGCCGGAAGAATTTGGGGCATAGCAAGTTTAAGTAATCTGCCCAAGTTTGCATAGCTTGTAAGAAGAGGTGGTAGTATACCATGCAGAGGGGGACCTGAGCCAAAATTTTTTACTTCTGTATTCAACCACTTCTCTAGGACACCACGGCAAGTGTTTGCTGGAACAGGGAGGGTACTCTGTGTGGCAGCCACCATTCGAGTGCCCCAGGAATGAATGAAGTCAACATGTCTACAAAGACACATGATATAGATAATTGTAAACAATGAGAAGCGGAACATTATTCATCCAGTGCCCTGTCACCCTATAGACATAAACACACAACCATCAAATTAAATACTATTTATTATGTAAAACCCTTTGGTTTCAACCTGTCTGTGAGTTGTAAGAGCAGGCCCAGAGCATCCCTTTGTTTCCAATCCTTCTAGTTAGGAGTACTTGTTGAACCCTGATGAGAAGTGCATCCAAGTGGCAAACAATTATGAAATCCACCAAATGACTTTTGAGAAGAATCTTAGCATGCAAATATTGTTCATGCATGACACCAGCATCCACACAGATTCAGGGCTGCTGCTCACCTCCCACAGTTGCAGAGCAGTCCCTGCCAGACAGAACCAAGTCACCATCCAGTCCTAATGAAAGAAAAGAGTACATACAAGGATTTAGTGCTGCAGATCTATTGCCTCTAAGGATTCCTCTCTGTCAACAAAGGGATAATCCTGAAGGTCTCACGGAAGCACAAATTCAAGGACTTCATGGAAATCATAGGTACGCAAGAGCTGTGAGACAAAATGCACCGGTCTCATTTAAGAAGTCTATAGTTAGGGGGCACCTGGGTGTCTCAGTTGGTTAAGCAACCAACTTCTGATATCAACTCAGGTCTTGATTTCAGGGTCCTGAGTTCAAGCCCCATATTTGGGCTGCATGCCCAGCATGGAACCTACCTAAAAAGGAAGTGGAGGAAGAGGAGGAGGAGGAGGAGGACGACGACGACGACGACGATGAAGAAGGAGGAGTCGTCTCTAGCTGGAGTCATTTAAATGCCCTGTTATTCTATTTCTGGCTGTTAAATTTAGCTTTCACAGAGCTTGTGTATTTTAGAAACCCACATAGTAGATGTTGACTTACATGATATGAAATAAAATGAGGAAATCCATGTTTTCACTTTATTTATTGGAATTTGCACTCAATTCTTATTGTTTCAAATTAGCTGTTATAAATGCCTTTGAACAAAATGCTCTCAGTAAGCATGCTCTCCTGTATTATTAGTCCAGGTTCTCTGGAGAAACAGAACCTATAAAAAAGATGATAGATAGATAGATAGATAGATAGATAGATAGATAGATAATCTGGAGAGAGAGAGATTGATGTATTTTAAGGAATTGACATATTTAATCATAGGGGCTAGCAAATCCAGCATCTATATGCAGGCCTGCAGTTTGGACATTTCAGTAGGAACTGATGCTGCAGTCTTGAATCCAAAAGCAACTTGGAGGCAGGATTCTTTTTTTCCAGGACCTCCAGTCTTTTTTCTTAAGGACTTCAATTGATTGAAAGAGGCCCATTCAATTGTGGAGGACAATTTGCTTTACTCAAAATTTATTGATTTAAATGTTAATCACATCTTAAAAATACCTTCACAGCAACACCTAGACTGGTATTTGACCAAACAACTAGACACCATGGCCTAGCAAACTTGACACATAAAATTAATGATCACACTGCCTCTCTTGAACACCATCACCTCCCACCAAGGATGGCACCTCACATTCTAGTTCCCACCTTTCTACCTCCTCATAACTTATGACCTCCCCTTGTGCTTATGCATCTTGTCACTTTCTCTCTAGATCTTCATTGTCTGACATAGTAGCCAGTAGATACACATGTACTGTAAAAGTTAAATTTTAATTAAAATGAAATGAAATCTAAAATCCAATTCCTCATTTGCACTAGCTGCATATCAATAGTCACATGTAGCTATTGGCTACCATATTGGACAGCACAGAATAGAACCTTTGCATTATTGGTGAAAGTCTCATTTAACAGAGCTACTCTAGATGCTTCTTCCTCAGATATTGACAATCTCAGAATTCCAGGTTTGTAGTCTTCTTGACCATCTGGATGCTCCTGTAAATCCTCTTTGATAATGTTGTGGAAGGGCATTTGGATGCACTTGTATAATTGTTCAACAGAATGCTGTGTATGAATCAGGCTAAGTAATGCCAGCTGCTAAAACAAACAACCTCAAAATAGCAATGGCTTAACACAATAAAGGCTTATTTCTTGTCCAAGTCACATCCTCTGCTCTTTGCAGTCATTCCGTGTTCTTCCAGAGCCACAGTGTTCTCCACTGGAATCTGACTGTAGTGGGCCAACAAACAGAAAATGGGGAAGAGAGTATAGAATATTTGGGGGTCATCCTTAGGAGTGGCTGCATCACTTCCACTCACATTCATTGGCCAGACTGGGCCATATAGACCCATCTAACTGCTAGAAAGCATCAGACATGTAGTGCCAAAGAGGAAAATGAACCGAATGGTGAACACATAGTGCTATATCACAGCATGTAGAAAATTGCATTTATCAGTGAACACTATTCCCCCAAACAATGAAACATGTCTACATAAAAACCCTCCTGCATACATTATAATTTTACACATCTCATACAGAAAAATAAAAAGTATCAGTAGGTATTGATGAATAATAGCAAATAGTGAGTTTCAAGGCCATGTAGAATGGCGGTTAAGAAAGGATGGAATTTAGAATTAGAAAAGGTCTGTGTTTGAATTCTAGCACTACTGCTAGCTGGCCAAGAACATACTGACAACATAATCTTAGGCCAGTTGCTTAAACTTGTGGTGCCTTCAAAAGGACAGTCCTGGGGTTTAAATGATGCAACAAATGCTTACACCAGCAAATGCTGTGACAAGGAGGGGTTACATAAACATATACATGTGACAGCCTCTTCTATCTTTTTTTTCACTCCTACGTTCTACTTTTGAGTCCTCTCTTCTTACAAACTGTATTTTCTAATAGCATAGGATGCAATGTCTAATATTTTGGTAGAGTGATGGCAAAATGAAATAATTTTCCATGTTTGGTTTGTTGTAGGTTTAGTTGTACCCCCCCCCCTCACAAATTCATATATTGAAGTCCTAACTCCTAAAACCTCAGAATGTGACCTCATTTAGAACTGGGGTCATTGCAGATATAATGAGTTAAGATGAGGTCATACTGGAGGAAGGAGGGCTCTAATCCAACTGACTAGTATCCTTATAAAAGGAGACATTTGGAGACATGCATGCACACGGGGAGGACACAACGTAAAAATGAAGTAGAGATCAGGGTGATGCATCTATGAGCCAAGGAATGGCAAAGATTGCCAACAAACCACCAGAAGCTAGGAGAGAGGCATGAAATAAGTTCTTCATAGCCCTCAGAAGGAGCCAATCCTGCCAACACCTTGATCTCAGACTTACAGCTTCCTGAACTGTGACACAATAAATTTTTGTGGTTTAAGCCACCCAGTGTGGGGTACTTTATTATGGCAGCCCTGGCCAACAAACATAATATCCAAGCAGTTATTGACTCAAATATACAGGATCCATTTGTAAAATGGCATTTAAAAATGTAAAGTTTAAATTGTAAAATTCCAATTTCAACATATTTCCAAAACCAATTTTCCACTCATAAATCTGTTTTTGAGCTTACAAAATCAGCAGTTTTTCTTTTCTTTTAAGATTTTACTTATTTAGGGATCCCTGGGTGGCGCAGCGGTTTGGCGCCTGCCTTTGGCCCAGGGCGCGATCCTGGAGACCCGGGATCGAATCCCACGTCGGGCTCCCGGTGCATGGAGCCTGCTTCTCCCTCTGCCTGTGTCTCTGCCTCTCTCTCTCTGTGTGACTATCATGAATAAATAAATAAAATCTTTAAAAAAAAAAAGATTTTACTTATTTATTCATGAGAGACACAAAAAGAGGCAGAGACATAGGCAGAGGAAGAAACAGGATCCCTGCGGGGAGCCCAATGCAGGACTCTATCCCAAGACCCCGAGATCACACCCGGAGCCAAAGGCAGATGCTCAACCACTGAGCCACCCAGGTGTCCCACAAAAGCAGAGTTTCATATGGATCATCCTAGGATCCATGATTACAGGGATAAAACACTGTCTTTCCTTGCTGTATGTTTAGTGGGGCTCCTGGGAACCCATATTTAGAACTAAATTCACTAATACCACACAGCTGTGGCCCTGGCCAAGTCCCTTACCTACCCTGAATCCTTTTCTTCTTCTAAAAAATAAAGAGGTGACAGATTCTCTCTTTCACCTATGACATTCGGTAGCTTATAGGAAGCCTTGTGGGTCCAGGCAGACTTGTAGGCCTGCAGTCCAGGTAAGTGAAAACAGAGCTGCTTATAGAAATCAGCTCTACTAATATAAAGGGATTTAAAAATAATATTGAAAGACCATACTACAGCAAATTAAATTTCTAAGTAAAGAACACTGAATTTATTAGAAGTGTCAACATTCAGAATACATAATTTTAGCATACTCTAGAAATATTCACTTAGTTTGCTATATTTTGTTTTTTTTCTTTTTTATTTTATTTATTTATTTTTTTAGGTTTTATTTATTCATAGAGACACACACAGAGAGAGAGAGAGAGGCAGAGAGAAAAGCAGGCTCCATGCAGAGAGCCTGACGCGGGACTCGATCCAGGGTCTCCAGGATCATACCCTGAGCTGCAGGCAGCGCTAAACCGCTGCGCCACCAGGGCTGCCCTATTTTATTGTTAATAAAGAAGGTTCTATATCTAGATTTGTCATATGTCATTAATAAATCATTTATAAAATGCAGATTATAATTATTTTGAATTATCTATTTACTGTTTAATTATATTTAAGTTTAGGTTCCCCTAAAATGGCCTAATAAAAATTTGAGATGCTAAGTGACTGCTTCATCTGCTTACTCTGTGTATTTGCTGAAAATAATTAGTTATATTAATTGAACTTTTTTTTCCTTTAAAAAACACATCTGGGTGAGGCTGAATCTAAATAAAATATGCTAAAAATATGCATTATTTTTGCCAGTGTGGTGGGTAAAATGTAGTTTGCACTAAAATGAGCAAAATAAACCTTTGTACATGACCATAGAATCAATTTGGTATAATGATTTGATATAACAACTAAACACAGAGTATTAGTACTACCCTGAGAACCAGGCAAGAGGACCCCTGCCTTGGCTTCTGTATATTAATAGAGTCTGTTCTGGCCCTTTTCTGGCCATGCTACTCCACACAAGGGAAGAGGCCCCAGTATATACTTGTCTGGAACTCACACACACACACACACACCCTTCTTCTTTTTTTTTTTTTTTAAGATTTTATTTATTTATTCATGAGAGACACAGAGAGAGAGGCAGAGACATAGGTAGAGGGAGAAGTAGGCTCCATGCAGGGAGCCCAATGTGGGACTTGGTCCTGGGACTCCAGGATCACGCCATGGGCTAAAGGTAGACACTCAACCGCTGAGCCACCCAGGTGTCCCCACGCACACCTTTCTTAGAACACATTCCAGGTAAGTACCACTCTGACATGCTTTGCTCAAGGCCTTGGAGCTTGGCAAGCTCCAAGGCCTTTAGAGACCTCTTTCCTGGATCATTCCTGAAAGGGTGACTATCACTGGTGGGCTCACCATTAGGCTTGGTGTGTGGCTATGAGAGGCTAAGGTGGACTGGGTTGGGGGACACATACATTCCTGTCTGTTAGGAAGCTCCTCACAGTGCTTGATTGAGCCTCAAGTGGTAGAGGGTAAGTAGGGGAAGAAGTCACAGAACTAAATCCCCCTGTGGCTTTCCAGGTTATTAGGAAGGCACATTGGTCAAGGTAGGAGGAAAGAACAGTTTATCTACAACTTGTCATTGTGAGTTATAATCATTTCATACTTCAACAGATAGCATGAAGGCCTCCAAGTACTCTAGCCCTGGACCTAACAAATAAGAAGAGCAAGCCGAGTAACATCATAATTGTATATTGCCAACCTTTAAGTGGTCCATCTATCTCGCTAATGATCAATTTGCTACCTTTAGTCACACCTTGCACATAAGAATAAGTGAAATTAGTGGCTGAGAAAAGAAACCAAGTGAAGAATAAGAGACTAAAGAAACGCTATAGTGTAGTTCTTCTTCTACTCTGTGGGTTTGGAATATGTTTTTCTTCAGGAAGCTTATGCCCCAAGATGATGACAGTCATAAAAAGTGATGTTTACTATGTGTGGGGCCCTTTTATAAGCATTACACACATTAATTAGTCATTATAACAATGGCATAGGTGGGTCCTGCAGTAACAGCCTCCCCATTCTACAAGAGGAAGTCTGGGCATGGAGAGAGTGACTTGCCTGCAGTCACACAGCTAGGTGGAGGAAGAGGAGATTCGAGCCCAGGCAGTCTGGCTCCAGAGGCTCCGCTGAAGGATTCGACAGGGCGTTTGTCCACTGAGTCACGTCTGCGCAAACAAATGTCTGCTTCACAAGCAACTAGTTAGCCACTCTTCCCTCTTCACAACCACATCCTTGGGGCAGCACGGACTTTCCAGCAAGCAGCTGTTCTTTTTTTTTTTTTTTTTATATGGGGGAATGTTTTATTAAGAATAAAAAAAAAACACACACAACTTCCTGATAACATTTTAGAGCAAAAATGAATAAAGAAGATGCAATATTTCCCATAACAATATCGAAGAAATAACATCAATGAGTCCAGAAAATATCTTTAGGAGATAACATGGTGTCACTTTGCAGAGTTCTGGGTGAAATCTTTTCTGAATCACCAAATTCAGACATCTGTAAAACAATTTCAGATTAAGTTGTTAATTTCTGTTTACATCCAGTTTAGAAATTACCATGATGATTTCCCTCCATTTCTTAGAAAATGTATTTCAATAAGAGAAACTTGACGTTCTGGATTGGTAAGTACCCTTTGAAATTCCCAGAGATTAACCTAAAGAAAAACTGCAATATCTGTGTGTGTGTGGCAGGGGGCGGAGTATATGTGTAGGCGCCCCAGAAGCATGACACCCAGCATGTTGTGGACTTGACCATTTCCATCCAATTCCGCAGAATTGCTGGTTCACCACATCAGCCCAGGAGGAGGACATATCCTCATTTCAACAGACACCTCCTCAGGGTCCTCTGCTGTGGAGGACAAGTCTCTGAGTCCATGAGCTGTCTCATTCCCTATGAGAGTCTTCAGAGGATGGGGATACCTGCAGGTCTTCTTAGAGAACTCTCGAGGGGACAGGCACACAAGTTCCCTCACTCTGAATGACACAATAAACTATTGGTCAAAAGAAACACAATTCCCAGACATAGAAGAAACTCTGATACTTTGTATCTTTAATCTGCCTTCGATACATGAAAACCTACAAAAAAGTGTGATTTGTTGACCAAAATTCCTATTTTCCTTTACTTTCCAGTAAGCATGACCTTTCCAAATTTCCATATAGAGTGGAAATACATTATTGAGCCCTTAAATGCCAGTGCAAATGATGAGACGTTACAACTGCACATCTACGGTCACACTCAGAGGCATTTGATTGGTCATGCAATAATTTCCATTCCACAATGAATTTGTCAGTCTCTTCTGTAAGAAATACAATGATAACACAGAGCACCTATAACCTGGCATGAAAAACCATTTTGCTAGATTCATGAACTTGGCACTGTTTTCCTGAGGTATAAACCGAGGTCAACATTGAAGTTGAAGTGACATGAAATCCATGAGTCCACCTCTTATGTGTCAGGAGGTGTCACAAAGGGGGTGGTAGCAAAATCTTCCTGAAACCTTATATTCACTGGGAGGCGGGGCAACTCCCTTGGGATAAGGGTCCTTGTCAGTTTCCTTGTCTTCAGTCTTAATATAGGAGGTAGGGAAGGGAACATGATATAATCAACGTGGTTCAAGTAGGCTGGATGCAGTTATCTCCTGAAAAATAGACATTTAATTCCTTTTGTACCATTTCCAAGCCACGACCAAATGTGTCCATATTTTTGGGGAGACTTCTCCATCTACATTTTGTGCAAGTAAAACTTTGCACACTCATACATTATTGTTTCGCAAGCAGCTGTTCTATTGTCAGGGCTGAGCGCAGAGTATTTTGGGTTGTCTTCTTTTATGGTGTTTTGTTCTGCCTCTTAAGTGTGGTAGGAAACAAAGTTTAGTGCAGCGCCCCGCTCAGAAATCCTGAAGAAGGGAGGGAGAGGTGGTAGGAAGGAGAGGATGAATCCGGGAACACTGGTGCAGCTTGATGCCGCAGGCGGAAATAACCTACTGAACTGCTCCTACCCAGCGGCGCTCCCCACAACCCCTCAGCCTCTACCAAGGTCCTCACGGAGGCTCCCGGTCGCGGGGAGGGCCAGGGTCTCTCCCGCGAGAATTCTGAAGGGCGAGGGGAAAGGGAGACGCCAGACTCGGGAGAGGGAAGCCGGGGAACCGCGCCCCCCCCCCGCCCGGGCCGCGTCACCACGCGGAGAACCTTCCCAGGGCCTCCGAAGCTGCGCGCGCAGCCTCACAGCACGCCCCGCCCCCGCCCCGCCCCCCGCGGCGCCTGCCCCGCCCCCCGCCCCGCCCCTCCGCGGCGGCCGGCGCCCGGTTTACCGCGGTGCATGGTGGGGCCGTCGCCCCGGACAACCCGGCCCCCCACCCCCGCCCGGAACGCGGCTGCTCCTCGGCGGTGCTGGGGCAGGGGGCGCGGCGAGGGCGGCATGCGGCCGGCCTCCCCGCCTTCAGCGCCTCTGGCGAGCTCCGACTACCACGAGAGGCTGGGCCGCCTCCAGCGCGGGCTGCGGGACAGGTACGTCTCCGGGGCCGGGGCGCGCGGGGTGGGCCCGGCCGGGGGTCAGCCGGCGCCCTAACTCCGCGGCCTCGCCACCCACCACCCCCGCCCACCCCCGCCGTGTTTCTCAGAGCCCGGGTCCGCCCGGGACGCTCCCCAGGCTCCCGGTGCGGCCTAGAGGACAAAGTTCCCCAAATACGGTGCCCGCCGTCCTCACGGGAGGGCTCCCACCGGGAGATGCGGCCGCGTCACGCAGTTTGCCCAGAAGCGACACTGGGAGTCCTCTGCTGCCACTCTCATCACGCCTCGTGGATTTCCCTACTTCCCTTCTACACGCCTCCTCCCTTGTCTCTCCTAAGATCGTCATCCCTCCCTGACAGCTGCACTGCATCAGCGATGACAGCCTGGGCACGCAGGCGGGGGAGTGTGTGTGAGAGAGACAGACACAGAAAGACAGAAGCATCTGCCCTGTTTGAATGCAGGAGACATTTTTTGGGGCGGGGGGAACGAGGGCTGGCCGGATTTCCAGCAAAGAGGTGACATTTACAGAAGGAGAAGTCCAGCTTCCAGAGGGTTCGTGATACTTTGATTAAGACGTGAAGGATGAGAGCCACTAGATCTAAGAGCACAGAGAGAAAATTATAAAGCAATTTACTATAAATAACCACATAAAAGATAAATTGTTGGAACTGTTATTCAGCTGCTAAATTAATTGGAGTTGGAAATCTCATTAGTTGACAAGAAAGGAAATAGATATTTGGATCTCTTGATAAACACAGCGTTTAATGAATGTTAAAAGTTACAAAATCATTTCAGTGAAGAGGAGAGCTTTGTGTGTGGCAATTCTAAAATGACAATGATAATTACATATAAGGTAAAGGCAGTAATAGGTGGTTATAAAAAGGAATTATATTCATCTTAGCCTCGATTTAATTCTTGTCAAATATTTATAGAACATCCGCAACAGGCCTCCTTAATTGCCCTCACCATATTTTACCCCTTGATCCTTTTCTATATCCTATTTTCTTTCTGACATACTGCCACTCACCCACTCCAGGGACCTCCTCACCTCCAACTTAAAAAAAACAAGACAAAACAAAAAAACAAAAACAAACAAACAAACAAACAAAAAAACACTTCCTGCAGTGGTTTCCCTATGGCAAGTATTGATCATCCCATTCCCTAATTTACGTTATCTCTATTTTAATACCACTGTAGATAAATGGCTTGAGTGACTTGCTCCCTGCTTAGAGAGAGAATTCCAGGAGGACAAGAACCATATTTAGCTGTATCTTTAGCTGGTAATAGAGTACCTGAGGTGGAGGAGGAGCTTGACAAATTGTTGAGTGAATGGCAGAGATCCCAACGTCAACCAGCCAGGACCCAGCAGTTTTGAATGTCACGTATACAACACTGTAGCCACACATTGTCACTAAATCTTGACGATTTACCAGTCAACCAGGGAAAGTGAAGAGTATGAGATTTCAAAAATGGTATTATGTCTGCACATACCTTATAATTAAAGGAGAAGACACTGCTCTGCACATCAGCACACCTAAAGTGCTTTTGCTCTGTTAGAAGAGTAGCTTAGTGTTCTTAGGCCTTTAGTTACTTGTATCTCTTAGCCCAAGTTCTAATTTTAAAATGTTGCTGGTTAAAAAATAAATAAATGAATAAAAAATAAAATGTTACTGGTTTAAATGGCATTCTTTTTGAACTAAGTTCATTGTGAGGTATCATTTTTACTTTCTGTGCTAGGAACACCTGGTGGTTTATAGTCCTTATGGTATAATAACTGTGTAATGATTAGTACTCACTTTATGTTTAACACTTAAAATGTTTTAACTGTTAATCAAGGTGAGGCTGTTGAAATTATATAAGGAATTCAAGTAAAATTTTGTAGCCTATTCATGGTTCTACACTTGGAGGTTTTTAAAAATTGTTAAGTTGGTACAAAACTGTTGCTATGTGTTTTCATCTTTCATTTAAAAAAATATTTTTTTTAGAGAGGAAGTGTGGAGGGGC
Source organism: Canis lupus baileyi (assembly GCF_048164855.1). Lineage (NCBI taxonomy): Eukaryota > Metazoa > Chordata > Mammalia > Carnivora > Canidae > Canis > Canis lupus. Next base: position 4,455,522 of record NC_132863.1, on the reverse strand, counting down.
AGAGGGAGAGAGAGAGAAGCCCAAGTAGGCTCCTCGCTGAGCGCGGAGCCTGACATGGGGCTTGATCTCACTACCGTGAGATCATGACCTGAGTGGAAATCAAGAGTCAGATGCCTATCCAACTGAGACACCCTGGTGCTCCTTATTTTTCATCTTAAAAGTCCATAACTAACTTCTCATGCATAGTAAGTACAGAGGCATATAACTTTGGATGCAGAGAAACTTGGGTTCTGCTCTACAAAGAATTGTGTGACTTTGAGCAGGTTGTTCAGCTTCTCTGAACCTTGGCTGTTCACCAGAAATGAGGAGCACTGAATTACATGTATGGTAAGGCCACAGATTTGTTTTTTCTCTAGTAATGAGCTTCAAACTAAAAGAGTTGAATGTTGTAGTTTTACAAAGAAACAAGTAATGAATATCATTGTTTGTATCCTATTTGAGTGTTTGAATGTACCTGCTTTTTGTTTAGTTTTGTTTTTTAATCACTCTCACTGACTCTAAAACTTCAGAGTCATTTTAAAGGCTGCATCCCTGGGTCATCCCAGCTGCTTTATCAGTCCAGAAATTTCCTGGGGGTAGGAGATAAAAACAGCCTGCCCTTTTCTGGCCTTCTTAGAGCTGGCTCACTGATGGTCTAATATAGCTGGTCTAATAACTGGGCCTTTCCCTGGTAAGTAGTATATTTCTAGCCCAGTTTGTCTTAGCTGAAGTCACACATAAATGTACTTTTACATTCTTAATTTTATCCTCTTTGAGTATGGTGTTTTCTCTGCACTCGGTGAAATCAATCATAGAATCTTAAAGAGCCTGCTGGAGTGACTTTGTTACAGTGTGTGTAGTGCCACATGCATGGTAGAAACATGTGAGTGGAATTGACTCTTATAATTATATAAAAACATCCCTTTAAAAGGCCCATTAACCAGTTTTTTCAATGCCAGTATTGATTCAGAGTGAGATATCATAATAGTCCAGAAATTGATTCTGAGATATTAGCTAAGTGAAGCTGAAGTTGGTATTGAGACAAAAACAGAATAACAAGTGCTTAAAAGGAGAAAAGGGAATCATGTGGCTACACTCTTAAGGACTAGCAGCTGTGTAAACCTTTGAATGGTCGAGGTGAGGGATGCAGGTGACTAAAACCATGGACTGTATTATGGGTATACATCCCAGGGTTGGGTGTTTCAGAGATTCTGAGATAAAGATTTAGTATGTAGGGGTTGCAAGGTCATCTTCCACATAAACCTTTCTCTGGCTTTTTATTGGAGTAAATATCTTGTTTTAAGTCTTAAATTTAAAATAGAAATGAAAGACAGCATTCAGAAGCTCTGAAGCGTGGATGAGGAGGTTGGGAAAAGGGCCTGTGATGAGATTAATGAGATTAGCATCATGTTGTACGCAGTGGAAGGCCAGGAGGTGTTTGTAGTTTTTCACCATCTGAAGCGCCATAATAGGTAAGTGTGACTGGCAGATGTGTTTATCTACTGAAGACAGAGGAGCAATGAAGAAGTTCTATGTTCATGATTAAAAAAGAACTTGCGGCACAGGTGGTGATGGATTCCTAAAAAGACTGTGGTCGTTTTTCACTAGAGGTTGTAGGTGAATTTTTAAAATTATTTTGAATTAAATTCAAGCTCGCAAAAAAGTTGCAAGTATAGCAGAAAGACTTTTAGTATTTCCCTCACCCAGATTCCCACTCTTAACATTTCATTATATTTTTTCTGTTTTTGTCTATCTGCCTGTCTAAAATTATTAGTCTTTTCTGAACTATGTGAGAAACTGCAGATAATGATGCCCCATTACTCCTAAAAACTCAAGTGTCTATTTCCAAAAATAAGGATGTTCCCTGACATGGATGCACCCTATGACTCTCCTAGTGTGGAAATCAACGCTGATACCAGTCCACAGACTCCAATCACATTTCACTACCTGCCTATTTTGCCAGCTGTCCTAAGACTGTTTTTTTCTTTTCTTTTCTCTTTTTTAAGATTTATTTATTTATTTATTCATGATAGACAGAGAGAGAGAGAGAGAGAGAGAGAGAGAAAGAGAGAAAGGCAGAGACACAGGAGGAGGGAGAAGCAGGCTCCATGCCGGGAGCCCGACGTGGGACTCGATCCCGGGACTCCAGGATTGTGCCCTGGGTCAAAGGCAGGCACTAAACTGCTGAGCCACCCAGGGATCCCCAAGACTCTTTTTTCTTTTCTGGACCAGGATCCCATCTGTGTACTCATTTGTTACATCCTTTCAGTCTCCCCCAGTATGGAGCTATTCCATAGTTGTTTCCTATCTTGTATTCTGACAATTTCATAGAGTCCAACTCTATTACCCTTCTAGAGGGTAATCCTCAAGCTGGATCCATCTAATGGTTCCTCATGATAAGACAATGATCACACTTTCTTGGCAGGAATAACACAGAAGTGAAGCAGGATGTCAGGGCACAAGGTCACAGATACACTTAAGGGTCCTTCTGTCTTTGTAATTTAATGATAGATGGCTCACTGTTCATTCTTCATTAACTAAGTATCCTACTAATCATGAAATTTTAGAAGCCGCCAAAGTGACTAATAAACAATTCTAACATGGAAGCAATTATGCCATATTTACTTCTCTTCTAAGTTCACTCTTATTTTTTTAAATTTTAGTTTAGTTTAAATTCAGTTAACATATATTATTAGTTTCAAAGGTAGAGTTCAGTGGTTCATCAGTAGCTTATAACACCCAGTGCTGCTAATCATATCACATGCCCTCCTTAATGTCCATCATCCAATTACTCCAGCCCCCCACCCACCTCCTCTTTAGCAACTCTCAGTTTGTTTCCTAGAGTTAAGAATCTCTTATGGTTTATCTCCCTCTCTGATTTCATCTTATTTTATTTTTCCCTCCCTTCCCCTATGGTTCTGTTTCTATTTTTGTTTTTAAGATTTTATTTACTTATTCATGAGAGACACAGAGAGAGGCAGAGACACAGGCAGAGGAAGAAGTAGGCTCCCCTTGGGGAGCTTCATGTGGGACTCGATCCCAGGACCCTGGGATCACGACCTGAGCCAAAAGGCAGAAACTTAACCACTGAGCCACCCAGGTGCCCCTTTATTGTTCTGTTTTGTTTCTTAAATTCCACAGATGACTAAAATCATATGGTATTTGAGCTTCTCTGACTGACTTATTTTGCTTAGCATAATATCTTCCAGTTCCATCTACATCATTGCAATCTCTCTCTCTCTCTCTCTCTCTATATATATATATATATATCTCATATCTTCTTTATCCATTCATCTGTTGATGGACACTTGGGCTCTTTGCATATTTTAACTATCATGGACATGGCTGCTATAAACATTGGGGTGCAGGTACCTCTTTGAATCTCTATGTTTGTATCCTTTGGGGTAAATACCTAGTAGTGCTATTGATGAGTCATAGGGCAGCTCTATTTTTAACTTTTTAAGGAACCTCTATATTGTTTTCTAGAGTGGCGTGGCTGGACCAGTTTGCATTCCCACCAGCAGTGCAAGAGGGTTCCCCTTTCTACAGCCCTGCCAACATCTGTCATTTCCTGACTTATTCATTTTAGCCATTCTGACTGGTGTGAGTTGGTATCTCATTGTGGTTTTGATGTGTATTTCCCTGATACCTAGTGATGTTGAGCTTTTTTTTTTTTTTTTTTTTTTTTTTTTTTTTTTTTTTCATGTGTCTATTGGCCATTTGTATGTCTCCTGTGGAGAAATGTCTGTTCCTGTCTTCTGCCCATTTCGTTACTGGATTGTTTATTTTTTGGGTGTTGAGTTTGATAAGTTCTTTATATATCTTGGATACTAGCCCTTTATCTGATAAGACATTCTCAAGTATCATCTCCCATTCTGTAGATTGTCTTTTGGTTTTGTTGATTGTTTCCTTTGCTGTGTAAAAGCTTTTTATCGTGATGAAGTCCCAGTAGTTCATTTTTTATTTTGTTTCCCTTGCCTTTAGAGACTTGTTTAGCAAGAAGTTGCTGCAGCTGAGGTCACAGAGGTTGCTACCTATGTTCGCCTCTAGGATTTTAATGGATTCCTATCTCATGTTTAGGTCTTTCATCCATTTTGAGTTTATTTTTGTGTATGGTATAAGTACCTCATACAGGAATTCAGCAAAGTGGCAGGATATAAAATCAATGCACAGAAACCTGTTGCATTTCTATACATTAACAATGAGACAGAAGAAAGAGAAAATAAGGAATTGATCCCATTTATACAATTGCACCGAGAACCATAAGATACCTAGGAATAAATCCAAAGAGGTAAAGAATCTGTACTCTGAGAACTGTAGAACACTTATGAAAGAAATTGAGGAAGATACAAAGAAATGGAAAAGCAAGGGGCAGGGCAAGATGGTGGAGGAGTAGGGTCCCCAAGTCACCAGTCCCCACCAACTTACCTAGATAACTTTCAAATCATCCTGAAAATCTGGGAATTCGACCTGATATTTAAAGAGAGAACAGCTGGAACTCTACAGAGAGAAGAGTTTGTGCTTCTATCAAGTACAACTCGTTTTTAGCCACTCTGCACTAAGCAAAATGACTAGAAAGAGGAACTCACCACAAAAGAAAGAATCAGAAACAGTACTCTCTCCCATACAGTTACAGAATTTGGATTACATTTCAATGTCAGAATGCCAATTCAGAAGCACCATTATAAAGCTACTGGTGGCTCTGGATAAAAGCATAAAGGATTCAAGAGACTTCATGACTGCAGAATTTAGATGTAAATCAGGCTGAAATTAAAAACAAATGAGATGCAATCCAAACCGGAGGTCCTAATGACAGGGTTATTAGGGATAGAGAGAACATTCCTTAGCATCTTAAAAGCCATCTACGAAAAGCCCACAGCAAATATCATTCTCAATGGGGAAATACTGGGAGCCTTTCCCCTAAGATCAGGAACAAGACAGGGATGTCCACTCTCACCACTGCTATTCAACATAGTACTAGAAGTCCTAGCCTCAGCAGGCAACAAAAAGAAATAAAGGCATTCAAATTGGCAAAGAAGAAGTCAAACTCTCCTTCTTCACAGATGACATTATACTGTACATAGAAAACCCAAAAGACTCCACCCCAAGATTGCTAGAACTCATACAGCAATTCGGCAGTGTGGCAGGATACAAAATCAATGCTCAGAAATCAGTGGCATTTGTCTACACTAACAGCGAGGCTGAAGAAAGAGAAATTAAGGACTCCCATTTACAATTGCACCCAAAAGCATAAGATACCTAGGAATAAATCTAACCAAAGAGGTAAAGCATCTATACCCTAAAAACTGTAGAACACTTCTGAAAGAAATGGAGGAAGACACAAAGAGATGGAAAAATATTCCATGCTCATGGGTTGGAAGAATTAATATTGTGAAAATGTCAATGCTACCCAGGGCAATTTACACATTTAATGCAATCCCTATCAAAATACCATGAACTTTCTTCAGAGAGTTGGAACAAATAATCATAATATTTGTGTGGAATCAGAAAAGACCCTGAATAGCCAGGGGAATATTGAACAAGAAAACCAGAGCCGGGGGCATCACAATGCTGGATTTCAAGTTGTACTACAAAGCTGTGATCATCAAGACAGTGTGGTACTGGCACAAAAACAGACACATAGATCAATGGAACAGAATAGAGAACCCAGAAATGAGCCCTCAACTCTATGGTCAGCTAATATTCGACAAAGCAGGAAAGACTATCCACTGGAAAAAAGGACAGTCTCTTCAATAAATGGTGCTGGGAAAATTGGACAGCCACGTGCAGAAGAATGAAACTAGACCACTCTCTTTCACCAGACACAAAGATACACTCAAAATGGTTGAAAGATCTAAATGTGAGACAAGAATTCATCAAAATCCTAGAGGAGAACACAGGCAACACCCTTTTTGAACTTGGCCACAGCAACTTCTTACAAGATACATCTATGAAGGCAAGGGAAACAAAAGCAAAAATGAATTATTGGGACTTCATCAAGATAAAAAGCTTCTGCACAGCAAAAGAAACAGTCCACAAAACTAAAAGACAACCTACGGAATGGGAGAATACATTTGCAAATGACCTATCAGATAAAGGGCTAGTATCTAAGATCTATAAGGAACTTATTAAACTCAACAGCCAAGAAACAAACAATCCAATCATGAAATGGGCAAAAGACATGAACAGAAATCTCACAGAGGAAGACATAGACATGCCAACACGCACATGAGAAAATGCTCCGCATCCCTTGCCATCAGGGAAATACAAATCAAAACCACAATGAGATACTACCTCACACCAGTGAGAATGGGGAAAATTAACAAGACAGGAAACCACAAATGTTGGAGAGGATGTGGAGAAAGGGGAACCCTCTTGCACTGTTGGTGGGAATGTGAACTGGTGCAGCCACTCTGGAAAACTGTGTGGAGGTTCCTCAAAGAGTTAAAAATAGACCTGCCCTACAACCCAGCAATTGCACTGCTGGGGATTTACCCCAAAGATACAGATGTAGTGAAACAGCAGGACACCTGCACCCCAATGTTTCTAGCAGCAATGTCTACAATAGCCAAACTGTGGAAGGAGCCTTGGTGTCCATCGAAAGATGAATGGATAAAGAAGCTGTGGTCTGTGTATACAATGGAATATTCCTCAGCCATTAGAAATGACAAATACCCACCATTTGCTTCAACGTGGATGGAACTGGAGGTATTATTCTGAGTGAAGTAAGTCAATCGGAGAAGGACAAACATTATATGGTCTCATTCATTTGGGGAATATAAATAATAGTGAAAGGGATTAAAGGGGAAGGGAGAGAAAATGAGTGGGAAATATCAGAGAAGGTAACAGACCATGAGAGACGCCTAACTCTGGGAAACGAACAAGAGGTAGTGGAAAGGGAGGTGGGCGGGGGTGGGGGTGACTGGGTGACGGGCACTGAGGGGGGCACTTTATGGGATGAGCACTGGGTGATAGGCTGTATTTTGGCAAATTGAACTCCAAAAAAAATATACAAAAAAAGAAAGGAAAAACATTCCATGCTCATGGATTGGAAGAATAAATATTGTTAAAATGTCTATGTTACCCAGAGCAATCTACACATTGATTCAGTGTGATCCCTATCAAAATATTGTCGATTTTTTTTCTCAGAACTGGACAAATAATCCTAAAATTTGTATGAAACCAGAAAAGACCCCAAATAGCTAGAGGAATGTTAAAAAAGAAAACCAAAGCTATTGGCATCAGAATTCTGGACTTCAAGCTATATTGCAAAGCTGTATAATCATCAAGACAGTGTGATACTGGCACAAAAACAGACACATAGATCAGTGGAACAGAATAAAGAACCCAGAAATAGACCCTCATTTCTATGGTCAACTAATCTTTGACAAAGCAGGAAAGAATATTCAATAGACAAAAGACAATCTTCAGCAAATGGTGTTGGGAAAATTGGACAGCCACATGAAGAAGAATGGAACCGGACTACTTTCTTACAACCATACAGAAAAATAAGTTCACTCTTATTTTACAAAGTAAAGATGTGTGTAGTGCTACTACCTAAAATGGCATCTCTATGATTTTTCTCTCTTGGAATCTTGTTTCCGTTTTAAATATAGGTACAGGGCAGCCCAGGTGGCTCAGCGGTTTAGCGCCACCTTCAGCCCAGGGCCTGATCTTGGAGACCCGGGATCGAGTCCCACGTTGGTCTCCCTACATGGAGCCTGCTTCTCCCTCTGCCTGTGTCTCTGCGCCTCTCTCTCTCTCTCTCATTAAAAATAAATAAAATCTTTTAAAAAAATAAACAGGATGCCTGGGTAGCTCGGCAGTTGAGCGTCTGCCTTCAGCCCAGGGCGTGATCCTGGAGACCCAGGATCGAGTCCCACATCGGGCTCCCTGCATGGAGCCTGCTTCTCCTTCTGCCTATGTCTCTGCCTCTCTCTCTGTGTCCCTCATGAATAAATAAATAAAATATTTTAAAAATTAAAAAATTAAAAAAATAAACATAGGTACACCCTAATTAAGAATAGATTGTGTTCCTAAGCAATGATTTGGTATTTGGATTTTGGACCGCATTTCCCTTTAAAAGAATTTGGTTAAATGGTAGTTTCCATTCTAGATTATGCTAAGCAAAGAAATTGACTTAACTTCTAATATAGCTAATAGTAACTTTTGGCATTTTTTTAAAAAGGGAAAACATACCTGAAGGAAAACAGAAACTGATAATTAAGAGCTCCCAAAGGGGAACATGGGCTCAGCCTCTTTTCCTCAGCAGACCACCTGAGGTCACCTTCTGCTGGATTCCTTCTCTTTGATTCACAGTCTCTCTTTTTTTTTTTTTCTCCATGCCATTTTTCTTGCAGACATTATGCGATTTCTCTTTTGGCCATTAGTTCATGTTAATTTGGCTTCAGTTGAAACTAGTACTTAGGTGGTAGAGCAGAAACCCCTAAGGTCAAACCCCTTGTAGTTAAAACCCCTCAAGAGCTCTTTCTGGGACTGGCTAGTCCTGTTCAACAGTTTTACCCCCCAGCGTCTTGGTTTTGCCTATTGCCACCTCCTCTGCTGCCTATTTCCTTTACCTCTTACCAGGCTTGGGTAGAGCTGTGTAGGATAAGCTTTGTCTTCTAGCTTACTGTCAGCACTCACCTGAACAGCACAAGCTAAGTCTTTACTGGAGAGTAGTTCCAGGGAATAGCAGTCAGTGACAAATCATCACCATGATGATTTGTGATGTCACAAAGTTATAAAAAAAGAAAGTTATAAAAAAGAAATTCCTCCAAATTCAAAGTAGTAGGGGACTTGGTCTTCATTAAGTATGAATGGAACTAGGTCTACTTTTCAAAGACATGGCTCTTCTCAGGCTTGTCTACTAGGGAGCAGAGCAAGCTACCAGTCTTCAATTGAAAGTGGATTTGTGGAAGTATGTTGTCTTGACCTGGTAAAACCCTCATTACTCAAATGCCGCTATCTCAGAAAAATCTGGCCATATTTTATTTTACATATTTATCTTATTTATTGTCTGTCCTTCCCCCTAGAATGGTTAGCTGCCTGACACCAGAGGCCTTGGCTGGCTTGTTCACCATGTTAGTTTTCAGGCTTGGAATAGTTACTGGTTCATCATGGCACTCAAGAAATACTTGCTGAATGAATGAACCTACTTTCCAGTCTTTTCTTAGTGCCTCTCTCCCATTTGCTTTGAAAATCTTGTTCTTTTTGCTTCATATTGGTATCATTTTGCTTTTTAGATTTCTATGGTGATTGCCAAATATTTTTGTGTTTTGAGTTTCAAACAGCTGGCATTTTCTGCTTCTTAGACCAGAGGAGCATTCTCACAAAGGTGTAATTTCAAAAGAGATCATGTTCTAAATCCAACTGCCTATTATTTATCAGTGTAATTTATTCATAAAATATTTTCTTTCTATATTATAGTGAAAAAAAGAGACTGGACCTGGAAAGGAAACTTTATGAATATAACCAATCTGATATATGCAGGTAAGATGTGACAGTAGTAACAGTGTTTGAACCAGTTGGTGTATGTTAATCAATAAAAACACAATCCTAATGTATGTTACAGATACCATAACAGTACTTTTGCTGTTCTCTCAGGTCTAATGTGTACTTATTTCCAGTAAACACTGAAATTTAATATAATCACTGTCAAATGTAGGAATAAATTTTGTCAAAATTTCTGTAAAGATAAAAATTATTTTCACTATTTGATATCTTGTGGTATTTCAGGAATCTATTTGGCTTACATGGCTGAGAGTAAGATGTATTATGTAGTCTTTCTTATCTTTTTGATCACAATTTAAACACATCAAGCCTATGTAATGATTAAGGCATAATAACTGTGGCTGACCTTTTAACCAATTGTTGAAGGCAGGGTTATGTGATGTCTCATTTGTTCATGGATGTTTGACAATGCCTGTGAAAGTTATTATGAGCAATGGACAAAATCCATGTATCCTTTCTGGGTTATTCTAATATGAAGAGCCAACTTTTAATATTTTTAATTCTGTTTTATGGAAATTGAACTTTACCCTTAAGTCAAATATGTGGTGTTACCTCCAGTGTTATTCATATGAAAAATTTCTGGCTATGATAGCATTAATTTTTTTATTTAGCCACATTATGAGTGAGAAATGAAAACATCTCATCCAGAAGAAAGAGAAAACTTTAAAAGCAAATCACCTATAAGGTCCATTTGGTTTTCTCATTTGCAAAATTAATTTTTGGTTTTAGGTCTCAGTGTACTTTCAAGGATACCCGTCATGGTGGACAGTGATATGTCCCCAGTAGTTCTAGAAGAAACAAAAAAGCAGTGAGATGGTGCAAGGAATAGTAGTATTGTGGACACCATCATCTCAGAAGTGGGCCCAGGTCTGAGAGCATCCATGGCAGCTGCCATTTTTCTAGCTTGCTGCCAAGAGGGAAGCCAGTGGGGTCGAGATTTTTTTCTGCAGCCTGTTCCTGGCTTCCTGGGGACCTTTACCAAGCTGTCAGTTTGCTGAGTTTGTTCCCCTTTCTTACTTAGCCTCTTGTTTCCTGGAAGATGAAAGGAATGATTTGCTAAAAGTATACTTTCTTTGACTTCTTGACAGGATAAAATCCAAACTGGCTAATGTGGCTATTTCAATATGGGGTCCCCCCGCAGAAGGCATTGCCTGAGACAAGGGTTTGTATGTAGATGGTAGTTTATTTTAGGAAGTGCTCACATAAAACTGGCGAGCAAGGCTGGGAAGAATGAAGTAGGAACTGGTCACTGCTCTGGGCATCTGGTGCTCTATCCTTCCAGACCTTCAGCGGAGCCACATAGACTGCTTCTCTGCTCCTCACAAGTGTTCACTTAAGGGAGGAAGGGAACCTTTTATCTGCTGGCAACCCCACATTGGGCAGGAACACCCTAAGAGCTGTTAACTCCTTCTCACATCCATGTTGTGAACTCAGAGGAGCAACCCTGCAAAAGCAAGATACTAGGTGCATCTGAGACAGGTGCTACCAGGTGGCTGCAGCCATAGCTAGCAGAGGAAGAGCTGGGCCAAGAACGTGTGAGGAGGGCCTGCAGATATCTGGCACAACAGTGTACCCGACCCTCCATTATCTGCCCCTAGGTTTATCTTCATCACTCTCTCACCAGCCTCCCCTAACATGTTACACAGAATCTTTACTGAAGCATGACAGGACTTTATGGTATCATGTAAGCAGCGGGGCTGTGTTGCCAGGTGCCTCTGTTCAGTCTGAGCCCCACCAGCTCAGACTGGGGACAATTACTTCAACACTCTGTACTGTTTCTTCAGTCTGCCACATGGGGGTAATGGTAGTTACGAGAACTTAACAGAGCCTTGAAGTAGTATCTGACCCAGTGTAAGAGGCAATAATTTATTATTACAGTTTTCGCCAATATTAGTATAGTTATTTTCTTAATTATTGCCTTTGAACTTAGCACCGTGCTATTTCCCCTGCTTGAGCATTTCCCCTCATCTTCTCTCCCTGGCTTTCCCCAGTTTTGGGTTACCTCTGTGCATCCATCATGTCTAAGTTAAAAATCCATTTCCACTGGGAAGGCTGTCTTAATCCCCTCAATTAGGTCAGGTTACCCAGTCTGTAAGTAAGAGTCCCTGGCAGTTTTCTTCTTAGCATTCATGACACTGTATTAGACTTATCTAATTTTTTGTTTTCCCTGTTGACTAGCTGAGTGGCTTTCCTATTTACAGTGCTGAATATACAAATGGCTGTATGGATGGGTGGGTGGACTTCTGTGGTCAGCTCTGAATGCTAATGTGGGAGCAGGAATGAAACTAGACTTTGGGTGGAAAAGACATGGTTACTGTTGTACACATTCCAGTTGGACACTGGCCACCACCACAGCTTCACGAAGTGCCTGCCTGTGTAGGACAATGCTTTAGGTTCCACCTCCATTACTGTCATTTGCGTCAAAAGTGGCAGACGTGGACAGTAGTAAAACTAATCTTAAGTGTTTTGTTTAGAAGGAAAAATGGGGACAGCCAACTAAAGTCAGCATAGACTTATTAGCATGATAAAGAATTTCTTGAAAATATTTGACCTAGACAGAGGTTTAAGGTCTATTGCTGATTAGTTTTTAAGCTCTCCAGCATCTTTGCCAATCTGGTCTTGAGGGTGAACATTTTTGTGATTTTCAACTTAGTTTTGCTTGACAGAACAATGTTGAAAAATTGTGAGCACTGAGTAATACACAGAATTGTTGAGTCACTATGTTAAGCACTTGAAACTAATATAATACTCTAAGTTAACTAGAACTGGAATTAAAATTAGAAACTTAATTTAAAAAGACTGTTGAATTATTTTATTGAACTAACAATATAAATGCTTCATACCAGGTACTCTTATCATATAAAACTTGTGAAGAAAGAGCTAGAATGAGCAGTGTTGGTTCTGTGGGAAGAGTGGGCTGCACAACTTGAGCCATTCAGTGTGCCTTCTGTTCTGTACCTTGGATGAGTCTCTAAAGGTTTTTTCACAATTTGAGTAGAATTACAGAGCATATGATAATTTTATTATCATAAAATATTTTAAAAATATAGCATATTGTTATAGTTCCTCATTAAAAATTTTAATATTATCTAAATGAGAGCCTTTGGGGTATTTTAAATTTTGGAATTTCTTTGGAATTTATGGATTGTGGTTTATAGTTTGATTCTATTTCCATAAAGCAGGTAGTTTTGAAATTGTCTGTCATAAAAAGAATGCTAATGGGCTATTCATCCAACCATGGCCACATAGACACAGCTCTTGAAATCACATTTAATTTTGAGAAAGAAATCCATATCAATCTTTATTGTGTGAATGTTATAATGTAATCTTATATACATTTCTCAGGAGAGTTACGTCTGGATGTGCTACTCAGTGATGATGCATTAATTTCTTCTCTCTAAAAATGCATGTGCATTCTGCTCTTAGCTTTCAGTATTTGGGTAAAATATCTCCAAATACATTGTCTTGTTAACAATTTTGTTAAAGAAAAGTCTCCTCCTTTGATTTGTCAGAGTCTAACTGCATTATTTAAAAATCTGCTTTTTATTTTTCTAGAGTTAAGCTGAAGTATGTTAAATTAAAGAAATACCTGAAGGAAATAAGTGAATCAGAAAAGAAGGCTCATACTCGAAACCAAGACTATTTAAAGCGGTTTGAACATGTCCAAGCTCATGTTGGACACTTTACCACAAATACAGAGAAGCTTCAAGAACTGAAGGTAACTTCTTGTTTTGTACTATATTTCTCTCTCTCTCTCTCACTCTCACCCTGGTCTCTTTTGCTAAAATTAGAAGGAGGTAATAGCAGTATGTATCAGATTATCAGATCAGTGGTGGTCAGTAATGTTCAGTTGTTCGTCCATAAGATTAACTGCCCATTTTCTCTGTGGATTACCGTGAGGCTAGGTTTTGATCGTGGAACTTGAAATTGCATTTTTTCAATTTCTATTTTAGTTGAAGAATTAATGAAATATCTTTACTTTGTTATACTACACAACTTGTACAGGCAAGAGCACTACCCACTACCAGGCTCAGCACCTAGCATATGGTATTTTTTGGCCTCAAGATTGAATTTGAGCAGCATTAGGGATCCCTCTAGAGTCTACCTCCTTCTTTATTATTATTTTTTAATTTATATTTTTTTCATTTATCAAGTTAACTTTGTACAAAAATTTTATTTAAGTTCTAGTTAGTTAACATATGGTATAATAGGGCACCCTGGATGGCTCAGCGGTTTGGTGCCGACTTCAGCCCAGGGTGTGATCGGAGACCTGGGATCGAGTCCCATGTCAGGTTCCCTGTATGGAGCCTGCTTCTCCCTCTGCCTGTCTCTGCCTCTCTCCTCTCTCTCTCTCTCTCTCTCTGTCTGTCTCTCATGAATAAATAAATAAAATCTTTAAAAAAAAAACCCATACAATATAATATTGGTTTCAGGAGTGGAATTCAGTTATTCACCACTTACATACAACACCTAGTGCTCATGATAACATGTGCCCTCCTTAATACCCATCACCCATCCAATTTATCCTCCACCCACTTTCCTCCATCAATCCTCAGTTCTCTATCCTTAAGAATCTCTTATGGTTTGTTTCCCTCTCTCTCTCCCTCCACCCCCCCCCATATGTCCACCTATTTTGTTTGTTAAATTCCACATATGAGTGAAATTATATGGTATTTGTCTTTCTCTGACTTATTTCGCTTAGCATAATACATTCCAGCTCCATCCATGTCATTACAAATGGCAAGATTTCATTCTTTCTGGGGATTTCTTCCTTCTTTAATGGGTTCTTTTTCTGGGGTCTAAGCTCCTCTGTCCTGGTTAGACAGTGTGTTGGGGAGAGTCCAAGGGTAGAACTGGCTCCATAGAGTTCGCCTTTATGCTCCTCAACTGTGTGAACCAGAGCAGCTGCTCTCTGTGGCCCTCTCTGATTCTGGGATCCCATTCTGTAAGGTGCTGGGCAACCTACAGCTCCACAAATGATGCCAGGTGTGGAGGGCTAGGCCTTTTTGTCACCATTTGTGCTGGCCAAGAATTGTTGCTCAAGTTAACCCAACTGAATACTGGTTACAGAAGAAGTTGGCTTCAGTACTTCCCTTTCTCTTTTTTTTCTCTGGGAGTTTCCCACACTGAACCTTTATTTCAAAAACACAGAAAAAGGAAAATAATTATTATAATCAACATTCATGCAATGGTCTGAATGTGTCCTCCTGAAATTCGTATCTTGAAATCTTAACCCCCAAATGTAATGGTATTCATAGCTGGGGCCTTCAAGACATGCTTATGTCATGAGGTTGGAGAGCTCATGGATGAAGTAGGATGCCTTCTAAAAAAAAGCTCCAGAGACCTTCCTAGCCCCTTCTACAGTGTGGGGATGCAGTGGTGGTGGCTCTGAATGAGGAAGAGAGCCCTCACCAGAAGGTGACCACACTGGTGCCTTGATTTTGGACTTTCCAGCCTCCATAACTGTGAATGATACATTTCTGATGTTTATAAGCCGCCCAGCCAGTGGTGTTTTGTTATAGCAGCCTGAATGGACTAAGACAACTCACATACTCTCTACCAAGATGCAGTAGGTATAAATATTTTACCATATTTGCTTTGCGTGCGTGTGTGTGTGTGTGTACGTACATTTTTTTTTGTGAGCCACTGAAAGTATGCTGTAGACACCATGACATTTCTTCCCTAAATACTTGAGTGTGGATCTCCTAAGAACAAGGAAAGTCTCCTACATAATCATACTACTGTTATTACAGCTACCAAAATTAATAATATCATTTAATATCCACCGATATTTAATTTCCCCAATTCCCTCCAAAATTCTTTTTATTTTTCCAGACCAGGAGCCAGCTAGGATTTGCACATTACTTTTGGTTATTGTGTCTTTTTTTGTCTTTAAATCTAAGTTTCTCCTACCACCCTTCCTTTTTTTTTTTTTTTTCATGACACTGACTTTTGAAGAAGGTAGTCTAGTTGCCTATAGAATGATCCGAATTTGACTGGTATTATTTAACTGAAAATTAGACCAGCACTGCCCAATGGAACTTTCTGTAGTGATAGAAATGTTCTCTATCTATACTATTGCTGTCTAATAAGGTAGCCACTTGCTACACATGGCTACTGAGCCCTTAAAATGTGGCTTGTGACACCAAGGACTGAGTTTTTAATTTTGTTAATTTTAATTAGTTAAATTTATTTATTTATTTATTTTTTTAATTAGTTAAATTTAAAAAGTCATAGCTGAGGTTACTCTTGCATCCCATCAGGAGGCCTCATGAGTCATGGATGATGTCAGGTGGTCTGACCGGAGTGAGGTTGAGTTTGATGCATTGGTTAATATGACAATCTCTAGATCTCTCTATTATATGGTACTTTTATTCCCTTTGCAGCTGAGCAAATAGTCTATGGAATGATAGTTTGACATCCTAGCAATATCTTGTTCCTCAACAGCTTTTTACGTAGTGGCTTTAGGATCCATCAGTGATGCCTGAATTAGTTATATTGGAGGTTATGAAATGGTGATTTTCTAATTTGATCTTCTACTTTATTAGCTGACATTCTTCTATAAAGAAGAGTTTTCTTTCCTTCTTTTCTCTCTTTTTTTAGGTATCACCAGGGACTTGTGATTTTTTAGTTAGTGTGTTCTTAGTCACTGTATTATTCTTTTTGTTCATATTTTCCCAAATTTTGCCTGGGAAATTTCCCAAATTTCCCAGTTTCTCTTGAAATTGGTTTCTGTGTCCTTTTGACCCGACCCCATTAATTCTGAGCTTTCTTTGCTTTGGGGCACAAGGTATTCCAGGTTTGCTGGATGCGTCTCTGCCTCAGACATGGAATTAGCCTCTTTCCCAAGGAGCTGTGGTTCCTTTTAGTGGAGAAGGGTATTTAGAAACCAAGATCTGGAGGTTAGGTGTGCTCAAGCAATAGGAAGTTTTAGCTGCAGCACTCTGGGTTTTCTTCTCTTAGTAGTCAAGCAAAATACTTAGCATTCAAAAAGCAATTGTTGGTATCAGCAATGTAAATCTCTTTGCTGTTCAGAGATTTCACAGAGAAAATAAAAGTGGTGGACAAAGCAGGGAATGTTGCCTTCTCAATAGAAAAAAGAAAATAATAGAAATTTTCCTTTTATTTTCATATTGATGCTTTACTCAATTATTGATTTCACAATATAGCCAAATGTGAGATGGAGGAATTTGAAAGGGAGAATCCTCTTTTGTAAATATTTTTATATTGAGAGCAGTTGAATTTTTGGTAAGGAATGCTTTTTGAAAACAATCTGTGATGGTTTAGAAGAGCAGACTATGTAGCTACAGTTGGGAAAGCTGTGAGTTCCATGGAGAACTGTATATTGGGAATCACCCTAAGTCCAAGTTGAATGCTTGAAACGTGCTTGTGAAATCAGACAGTGATATTTGAAACTCTAGCCAGTGATACCACTTATCTCAGCAAATTGTGAAGTAAGAGTTTCAAAGAAGGAAATGTTTGTCCCTATTCTTTTCCCATTCCTTTCATCCTGGTGTCCAGTGGTGGTCTTAGGAAGGCTCAAACAACCTGTCTCCTCTTAATCCTGCCCCACTCAGGTCTCAGATCTTCACTTCCTTTACTGGCCGACCACACATAAGCCTTAGGAGAAAGATGTTCTGATGGAGCATATTGTCCACATACTCCAAAATGCCAGGGATATTTCCCATTGAATAGAATATAGTTAATGCAAACGAATTAGTAATTGGTAGAGTTCCAGAAAGTGAAATAGTGAAGCAGGGTGCAAGAAGTGGGAATTTGGCCCAAATTAAATTAAGTGCATTTCTCCCTCTTTGTAGGACAATGCCCTTTTTATTATATAATATTAAAATCTTTTTAAATGGGATAAAGGCTTTAAAAAAAAAACCCTTTCAACTGATTTTATTAATTATACTACTTAATTTGGGGGCCTGTGATCATTTTCAGGGCTTTTAGAGGCTATTGATCTGTCATGTAGGTTTGAAAATATGGTGTTGAGGCTGTGTTGCTACTTGTCAGATAAAGAGGCTGACTACACTCAGTTTAATAATGTAAATATTACTAGTATTGTGAAGATCATGTTCTTCTCTCTTTCTCTCTCTGCCCCCATTCAACCCTTGCTCCCTGCATTAGTGCTTTTGTGGAAGATCCCCAGTTGGTCCTTAGAGCAGTTTTCTTTGGGTGCCCTTTGCCCTTATTTCAGTTTGGGTTCTCCTGAAGTGGACCCTGACACAAGGGTTCAAATGGAAGTAGTTTATTTGGGAAGTGCAGAGAGGGTCAGTAGGCTAGAGGGTAGATGAGACAGGGAAGTACAGGTGGCTGGAACAAGGTGTATTACTAAGTTAACTATCATAGTCAGCATCTGGAACTTAACCCCACACAGAAACCCTGCCAAGTGGTTCCGAACATTTGGAATATGCATACATGGCTCCTGAGCATCACTGATTGAGGACTGATGGAGAAGAGAAGTAGGTGAAGGGAAATTAACCGTGAGCTCCTTAGGCACAGAGACAGGGATGCTGGGACTTAGGAGCATCCAAAGGGGTCCCAGGCACATGTGTGGAGCATGGCCAGCATCTGTTTCAGCCTCCCACATTCAAGTGCCAGGCATGACATTGGCATGCCAGGGCATTCAGGGGGTCCCCAGTTGAGGAGAGTCATCATCTGGTTATGTCTCTCATCTGCCTGAAATCCTTGAGTGCTTGCTCAGCCTTTTAGGATAAAGCCCAGATGCTGCTCTCAGCCTGCACACCACCCTGCAGCTCAGCCTTAGGACCCCTAGCACACATTCTCTCTCGCTGTCTGTCTCACACAAATACACAGACATGTGCACATTTTCTCTTCCCCATGTGCCCCCCCTTCCTCTGTCCCCATCTCTGCTCGCTCTCTCTTCCTACCCCTAGCTCTCCCCACCCCTGCCCCCTCATACCCCCAGAACTCATGCAATCTTCCCTCCACCCCCATGTCTTCCCACCATCCCTCTCCATTTTTATTTCCCACACGTGCACATTTTCTCTCCTTTACACACTCATGTACTCACATGCACCCACTGAATTTTAAACATGCTGAACACTTACTTGAAAGCACCACATTATTTCCCATCTTCTTCAAGTAGAAGGCCTCTCTCCCTCTGTCCTGCCTTAGGTCTGTGCCATAGTTATCTCAGTAAGCACTTCCTCCATGGTATTGTCATTGTTTATGTGTTTGCCCACCTCACTGTGGGTTCCTCATCTTATTATTTCAATGCTGTCAGTGTCTGACCCAGAATGTAGCACATAATAAGCACTCAGTAAGCTTTGAGACTCCCCCCTTGACTGAAAATTAATTCTTCCATCTTTTTCATCTTTGACCATCATCTCATGGACCATGAACAACTATGTGAGAGCTAATGTTGTCACATTGGTTCTATCCTGTGTTATACCTTCCCAGGAGCATTTCTGTTTAATAACAGAGGCACTTTATAAAGATATAATGTTACTATTTAAAGATGCAATTCTTGTTAAAAATTCAGTTCTTAGATGAAATGTGCCTATTGGGGATAAAATTTGAAGAGAACAAATCTTTGAGCTCTCATTTGATCCCTACTGAGCATTGTGACAGGGCATGACCTTTAGGCTTCTGGAAGACAGTCTGTAGCTTATCCTATTTTTTATGAACCAGAATGTATTACTTGTTAATATGCATTAGGTGAATATAAGTAAGTATTCCTCTATACCTTTTTGTAGAAACTCAGAATTTAAGAGGAAACGCATATACTGGAAAAAAGATAGAAGAGAAAACAAAAGATTGTGAACTGTAGTTCTCAGGGTCAAATCAGACAGTTTATGTAACTCTTTATACCCAAAGAGTTGGGTACATGAGGAGGCTGGGCCAGTTGATTTTAAATGTCTGTTCAGTTCTGTAACCGAGAATGTTTATATAATCCTAAGGACCACTGAAAAAAAGGAAGCCTGTTTAAATAGAAGGTAGTGGTGGCATCTTCAGCCAAAGTGATAATGTGATACGGGGAAATTGAAGGAATGTAAGTGGGGGTATAGAAGAAAAGAAGGAAAGAATGGAAAATGAAATGTGTCATGTGCATAGAGAGAAATCCCAGGGACCTGAAAGACCTGGCAGGACCTCCATCTCCTTTTCCCATGACCCCAAATCATCATTAACAGATTTCATCAGTTGAGATAAGATAAAATGGTTTGCACACAGTAAGGAAATGAATAGAAAGGTCCCTCTACATGTAGGTGGGCAGCATCCAGTCCAGTGCTGTGAAGCAAAATGGTAACTGACGGAACGAGTTACCTGATGGGTTGATTCCATGTTCTTAGGTTTATTAAAACAGATTTCCCTAGGGGAGTTGGGAGAAGAGGGAACTGTCCTTAGAGAGGCTATGGACTGGCAGGCGCTGACAGGACATGAGAACTTTGCCCCCCTAAAGTAGCAAATCTGACAGATATCTAGACCACATGGCAAGAAGAGAGCAGGAACCTGTCATCACCAGACAGAACGATGCAGTATAAGCCCTCATGTATTGTAGAGGTATAATGGGACCTGATCAGAGAAGAAATGGGGAATAAAACATGAAAGACTGATGGGAAAAGCAGATGTGTGCTCTGCTATTTCATCAGACATTGTTAGCTGTGGAAGTTTTGGTAAGACTCATCTATACAGTTTTCCAAAAACTTTTAAACCTAGTACAACCCTTTGTTTATATGCAGATAGAATAGGAGATGGGGGCTGGAAATCCCTGCTCTCCAGTGTTCAGAAGGTGGATTTGATAGATAGTAACCAAGTGTCCTATGTATAAATAAAAGTTAAAGAGCAAGGCATTTGTAGGTGGAAAACGCGTGGTCCTAGGGGATACAAAGTTATAGTTTGTATCAATTATTAATTTATCATAGCAACTTTGGATTTCAAATACATTGTTCGGTTTTTATTTGCATCACTAATTTAGAAAAGTACCTACAATTCAGTAAATTATTTGGATGCATTGAGAACAATCTAAATTGGACTCATGAAGAGACGGTCCTTACTGTTCTTTATAAAGCCGTAATGCAGTTATCAGTTTTTGCTACAGCAAAATGAATTAAATAAAACTCACATATTACATGAGAAAGTACTCTGTCTTTGGAAGATATGGCTCTGAAATGATCCCATAATGAGGAAATCAGGTACAACATGCCTGTTGCATGTTCATAACTGATCTCAAAGAATATATGAAAATATTTGTAGCCACAGGAATGGAGGATTTTTGTATAACCTATAATTATTTAATAAAGCTCAGTGTTTTTATTTTATTTTATAATTCACTCCCATTTTTAAGGATGCTTTCCCTTAGAATCTATAAAGTATGCCTTTTGAAAGCTCTTGGGGTTAAAAAGTAAATGTCTCTGAGTCCAAAGAAGTAGATATAGAACAGAAAGATATAAATTGTATTAACTTAATTGCCCTCTTTCCTTATCTTTTCTTAGTTTATCGTGTATACTAGCCTTATAAAATTATTGCTTAATCAGGAATCTCTTTAGATCATTACTGTCATCTATCATGTTAATAGCATTTTGATAGAGAAAAAATTCCCTGCTTAATTGTTAATAAAAATGGAGCAACTATAATATCCTTTAAAATATTTTGAGGGAAATAAGTCAATTCTCATTAGAACTGACTTTTTTTTTTTTTTTTTTTTTTTTGTATCTCAAATCTCAGGCCAATTACATGTTCAGACTGAGAACTAAGGAAACGGTTTTCTAATTTGGTTATCTCATAGGTGTCTTTCTAATTGCAGTGCATCACAACCTAACTTAGAAAATGTTCTAATACTTATCTGTGATGGACCACCATCGGTGAATTTCTTAAGGCTTTAATTAATAACACTGAATCAAAGCACTTTTTATGCCTTGCTTTAAAAAAAAAAAGTCATTTTATGATGGAATCACTTTCATCAATTATAGTACAATAATGAAGCAGACATCTTTATGTAGTTATTAGTGCCAGAGCAAACTTCATTCCTATGGTGTTGAGCACTGATGTCTACTATATGTTTTTATTCATAGAAAATGGAATTCATTTCAAGTCGAGGATCTGGCAAATAATATACTCTGTTGCTGTGACTGGTAGGACCATGATACTAATGTAGATACCATACAGATATAAAGTCAGTAGGATTGATTTCTTTTCCTTTAGGACAAAAAATTTTCAGGGTAAACACTGTTTAATGTGTTGTTTTCATACTAAAGTAACTGTATTTTCCTCAGAGTTTGATATAACAAGGTTTTATTCCCTATGTTGATGAAAGATGGTGAGAATCCATCAAATCTTATTTAAAAGCATGTGGCATCTTATAGAACTCAGTTTTTGACATTTTATTTGTGAAATCATCTCTTTTCTAAGATAAGTTGAATTTCTTGACAATATCAGCTTTTACTTTCTACTTCAGTGTTCTTTTCATGCTCTAATAACTGAAAAATATAGCTGGTTATCATAAGAGCCACCACAAAATCGAAACTTTGTTTATATTTAGAACGAATATGTGGCTCAAATGAAGAAGATGCAGCTACTGTCAAAAGAGAGTCCAGAAGCAAGAGGTGAACAGAAGGATAAAGACAGAGGAAAGGTAATACATTAAAATAATATACCTACTGTTGACAGAGGACTTCTGGAACATTCCTCTTTTACCTTAGTGTTTTAAATAAAATCATCTTATTACAAAGATCTTTTTGATTAACCTATAAGTATTATTTAAAGACTTTTCCTTACAGAGTATTACTTTAATGTTTAATTCAATTAAATGTGCTGAAAGGCCATCACGGCAGGCTTAAAAGAGACAAATTCCCAAGAAAACCTTAGTGTCGTTAGCAGGTGAAATTATGTTTGGCTAAATGATGCTTTATAGCTGCTTTTTCCCCCCCTTAGTTCCAGAAATGTTTTAAGCAAAAGGTAAACAAAATGTGGCCTTTTGCTTCTTTTCTTTGTATATATAATTTTGTACATTTTAACCTTTCACGGAGGAAGTGGAAAGAAAAGATTGCATATCTAAGCAACAGACAAAAAGACTGGCAGGGAATACTTAAATAAATTCTGCTATGTATCTGCCGTAATGCAGGCTACTAATCCTGCAGCCTATCTCCATATAAATGATTCTGTTCAAGACCATAGATGTTTTCTCCACTAAAAGCAGTAAAGCTCTTTTAGATGAAATGTCTAAAAACATCTTGTAATAACTTGGAGCATGCTGGCAAGAGTAGTCACTTGTGACTATGTGTGAAACCCCCTCAGCCAGTCGATATTGTAATAAGCAAAAATGGTAGCATCACTCCATTATTCAGAGAAGCCAACAGCGTGCTCGTTCCTTAGGCTGCAGCATTCATTAAGAAAAGCTTACTGGACTGAAAGCTGGAAACAGATGATAACGGGATATGATTTTCATATTTAATGCTTTCCTTGGAAGAGTATGTGTGCTACAGATTGATAGAAGAACCAACTGCTACTTTACTAAAAGACTTTCAGGTTTGCCCTATAGCTACCGATGGAATCATTCAGCCAAGAAATTAACTTTTTCTCCTTTTACCTGCTTTATATATCTGCTAAGCAGGCTGCCTGGCTGCCAGTAAATGTTATTATGCAGTTAACTGTTTGGTATTTAAGACTCTTATCAGAAAAGAAACAGAGGCCACACTATTTTGTTTTTATAGTAGGAGGAAGGTTTTAGTTTTCCTTTTTTCCATGCATTAGCAGGCATTAAGCTGAGTTTATAGGAAGTTTTAGTTTTCCTTCCCAAAGATTAAAAAGTTAAAAAACAGAATTTAGAGCATTCTTTAAACTGTAAGATACAAAACACCAAGGCCCAGCAACCTTGACCTATATAAAAAAGGCCTTTAATGATAAATGATTTCTGTACCATTAGATGTATGCCAAATGTGGTGTGATGTGATAGACTCCTAAACCATTCAGGCAGTGTTTCTGTTTGACATTGGGTCACAAAATAATTGACGTTTTTAATCTATAAACCAGTTTGTTCTTTCTATGCCATTCCTGATAAATGCATTTTTAGTACGGCAGTGTCAATGGTACTTAGGTAAAATGGGAGACTTCTTTTTTTTCTATTTGCACTACTGATTCCTTACCTTACATACAGTTATGTAGTCTCCTTTTAAGTTACGTTGAAAATTAGGGCAAGAGACATATAGCTTACAAACCCTTAAAGATGTTACATATAATAATTAGAAGAGAAGTATTTCACTTTATGCTGAGAAGTGTCATCTCCTTAAAAGCTTTGATTATAGACTGTGTGTAAGAATCAATTAGGTAACATTTTGAGAAATTTACATCTTGTCATTTTCAATTTCCTATTGATTTTCCATCAATTAAAAGGTAAATACATTTCAGTAAAATGATGAATTGGTTAATCCTTATTATATGCCAATTCTAGAACAATTTCTTAGCATATGAGTTAATGTTTTTTTCCCAGTGGAAATCCACACATCTCTTCTTTAGACAGTCAAATGTATTAGTCTCTGTTCCCAGAGATGTGAGTCTTCAGGGACTGGCCTGAAGCACAGTATAGTGTCACCGTTGAAGTCAATAAATATGTTCTGAGCAACTGATTTGCGTGAGAAGCCACAGTAGGTCCTACTATGAATTCCAGTGTTTGCCTTCAAGGAGATGCCCTTTCTGAGGCCCAGGGTAGTATGTGATAAATGCTGGTTACGTGGGGTAGGCATGTGCTACATGAAGAAAAAAGATGTGCTTCCACTGACATGAGTATCCCAAGGCTTGGTGGAGGAGGTGGCATTTGAACTAGCATGCAGGAATGGGAAGGGGGAATATGCAGTCAGGGGAATATAGTAGACATTCTAAGGTTCAGAGATGTTATGAGTAAAGGAGCAGAAGCAAGAAAGCCTAGTGAGTAGTTATTCAGCCTGGTTAAAGTCTGATATTCTTATAGGGAAGTGGTAGACAATGAGTTTGGAAAGTTACATCATAGAACTTCTTAGTACCAGGTGAAGAATTGAGATTTCCTCCTGGAACCCATGTGTGCATGTATCTATGAATACATGTGTGTGTGTCCATGTGTGTTGGGGCAGGTGAAGGCAGGGCTTGTGGACAGAGCAGTGACATCACAGGTGTGCAGCTGCAGGAAGATGAGGCTGGTAGTGCTGTGCAGGATGAACTGGGGGAAGGAGTTGATAGAACTGAAGAAATCAAAGTTGGTTCAGACAGGAAGAATTAAGAGCCTAAATTGGGGGTTACCATTGAAGTGGAAAACACTAAGGAGGGGGAAAGGGTTTATCCAATTAGTGATACTTCTGAATTGTAAAAGGTAGGATGTCTTTTTTTTTTTTTTTTTAAGATTTTATTCATCCATTCATGAGAGAGACAGAGAGAGAAGCAGGCTCCATGCAGAGAGGTGAAAAGACAGATGCGCACCTGGTGCCATGGTGGAGCCCTGACAGGAGAGGTGGTAGAGTTGTGGTTGGGAGCAGCCCTGATGTTGTGTCTGGGAGACACCAGACAAGGAAGACACCCCAGTGTTTCATGATGGGAAGGGTTTCACTCCCAGAGGACAGACTGCAGCTCCCAGGAGCAGCCTGACCAAGGCAGGCCATTGTAGGGCCTGGGCTCATCTCCAAGGGCTAAGAGACCCTCAATCCCAGGTCTCCAGGATCATGCCCTGGGCGGAAGGCAGACGCCCAACTGCTGAGCCACCCAGGCATCCCAAAAGATAGGTCTTTTAATTGGTTGTGTACTTTTTAACCATAGCAGGAACTTGGATATCTACTAAGAAAAGTCATGAGGTAGTAGTTGTCCATCTTCTCAATGTAAAACTCTAGTTTGGTTTCATAATAGGACATCCAGAGCTTTCATACATCCAATGGCTACTCTTCAGAGTCATGTGTTCTTTTACAAGAATAAATAATTGGTCTACTCCAAGTTTGTTTCCACTATTACTTAGTAGACTTTTGTTTTTTGGTTAATAGATAGCAAAAAGACAAAGTTGGAGCCCCCCGCCCTCGAATCCTCACAAGTTTTACTATAATTTAATCATACTTTCCCTCTATTATATATTGCATTTTTTGTCTTGGGAGTAAACTCTAATTCTGTTAGTCTTTAGGTATGTTCTAGTGCTCAATTTTTCATATGAGCAATGACTAAAGAATATACATAAAAGCACATCAAATGCTATGTACCCAAAAGAGATGCAGATGATATTTGTGAATGAGAGTATAAATTTGGGGGTAGAGATTGTGAAGTTTCTTTGAACTGTTGTACTGTGAAACATATTCTACTAAAAGTAGAACTAAACTAGAGAGTTTAAAAAAAAAATAAACTAGAGAGTTTACAGCTGGATTATACGGTGCTAGGCTTGGCTGGAGGTCATAGGACTAAAGGCTAACTGGGGAGTTCACTTTGCTGTTATAAACCTTCCTGCAAGGGTTACATGGAGAATGGTTATGCAGGTTGATACTTCCACTTCTGATACGAATAGTAACAATGGCTAATGATAATTGCACACTTACTCTGTGCCAGGTGCTACATTAAGCACTTTATATTCATCAACTCATCTAATATATTCAACAATCCTGGAAGTAAATGCTGTTGTTATCCTCATTTCATGGCAGGGCTCAGAGGGGTTGATTAACTTGCCCAAAACTACACAGGGAAGCAGAGCCAAAACTCAAATCCAAACCATTTTTACTTTGGTGTCTGTGCTGTTAGCCATCTTGCTTCCCTGCCACTTAGGGTGGTATGGGTGAAATGTTCTTTATAAGTCAGGAGAAATTCCTGATCCAATAAAAACAGCCTGGCCACATCATGCAAAATATTTCAATTACCCATTTAGATGTTGCATTTGTCCCCAACCTTGGGAGAGAGTGAAATGGTTTCAGTATTCCAGCTATGTCAGATGAGCCAAGGAAAGCAGAGTGCCTATCTCTGAACTGCTCATGTTTCTAATAGAAGGAGCATCTGCTTGAGTAGGCTTGGTGGGGCAGAAGAAATACCTGAAAGCCATACTGAAGAACTTCTAAGCGAAAAGACAGATGCGCACCTGGTGCCATGGTGGAGCCCTGACAGGAGAGGTGGTAGAGTTGTGGTTGGGAGCAGCCCTGATGTTGTGTCTGGGAGGCACCAGACAAGGAAGACACCCCAGTGTTTCATGATGGGAAGGGTTTCACTCCCAGAGGACAGACTGCAGCTCCCAGGAGCAGCCTGACCAAGGCAGGCCATTGTAGGGCCTGGGCTCATCTCCAAGGGCTAAAGTGACCAGTGATATGGAGGGGACGCACAATTGAAATAAAAACATCATGGCAAGGGAAAAGGGGTCATAAGACTCTCCTGAAGTATCCATATTTAAAGAGGAAATAGATTGGAATCCCATGGAAGTAGAACCTGAGACAAGATTGGAGTGTAAGTGGTTTATCTGAGAGGTGGTCCCAGGAAGCTCAGATAGAGGAGAGAGGAGAGCGATACAACCAGTAGTGTATGACCCAAGTAGGCTACCACTGGGAACACCTGGATCTCAGTTCCATCGGGGATCCTCGGAAGACTGTGTAGCACACACCTCAGTGTCCTCGAACCCAGAGGAGGGGCAGGAGAGGGAGGGGCTTATTCCTTAGCTCCTGTCATTGTCTGGTTGTTGTACCTGGCTCCACTCCAGGCTGCTGCACAGCAGTGAGGGAAGCTCCCAGGCCAGGAGGACACTGTGGGCAGTACTGGGATGGTGAGGTTCCCGTGGATATGGGTCTAGCCCTGTCATACCTGCTACTGGAAAGAGCAGTGTGGGGGAGAGGGTAAAGTGGTTGAGTTATTAAAGTTACCTGTATAAGCCCCGGTTTCCTATCCTTACTGTCCCACAGTGCTTCATTCACCAACAGTCTCATTGAACCACTGCCCAGTTATAAAGAGTACAAGAATCTCTCTAAAGCGGGGGCCTGGGCAGTTGCCCAGGTTTCTAATACTGGGATGTTGTACCTTGTTCGGGATGTTGACTCACCCTCACCTCTGCCATCCTCAGACTTGTGAATTTTTTTTGACTTAGGTCAATGACAAATCCAGAGGTGTTCAGCTGGACCTCTTTTATCTTAATTGCTTTTTTATTTTTATGTGTTTCTAGTCACAAAACAAGTAAAAATTCAACTGAATTACACAACTAGTTTTTCAAGTCCTGGCACTAAAACCAGATATGCAGATCTTCTTTCAGGAGAGGCTAGAAAATGCTCTTTTCTCCAGGTTCACTGGACCATGAGCTTCTACCCGTAGGTCTAGAGCTTATCCACTGCTCCACCTGGTGAGCCGTAGCAGCCTGCCAGCCCGCAGTGAGGAAGAGGGGATAGCTGTTTTCTTTGAGCGGGGTGTGTGCTCCATTCCACTGGATCTCAAGGGCAGATGAAGTTTGAACTCTCCATGTCCTGCTTCCTTTGAGGGTGCCTCCCAAGTGGGTGATATGGGTCAGATTAACAGCTAACACTTAACATTGGTTTTACTCTGTTTTGGGTACTGTTCTAAGGACTTTATATAATACATTTATAAATATATATAAAAGTACACACACACACACTCCTTACAACAGCTTTACAAAGTAAGATTTATTTTGATACCCATTTTTCATATTAGGAGATGGAGGCTGAAAGCCATTTCTCCAGATGTATACCTGGTCAATGGCAGAGACTTAATCAAGAAATACATCAACTTGCTTCTCGGTTACTGGAAGAAAGGTTTCACTTAGGAGAATAGTGGAAGGAAGCCTCTCTGGAAGGGACTTAGCCTCCTCCTTACAGTCAAGAATGAAACTAACCATATTTCTAAACTTTTCTTTTGTGGAGACAATTGGCTACACAACTATCATTCCTTTGCTGTCTCTGGAGGAATTATGTGACAAGAGTGTTATGTGTCAAAAGCCTTTGCAAGTGAGAAAATCACATTCGTGCATATATATATATATATATATATATATATATATGCACACATCTTCTAGTGGAGTGATAGGGAAGAGTGAAAAAGGGAAGGAAAAGAAGAAACGGAAACAAGTTGATTTAGCAAGAGGAAGATACGTTTTATGGAAAACACTGTTTCTTTTCTCCCTTTGATAGTACAAGGGATTACAGAAGTCTCCACAGGAGAACAAATATTGATTTCTTTAGAAGATTTTCCAAACTTGATATGCTCATATTCTATAAAATACTATATTATTAGGGAAAAAACTCATTTTCATGTAGTCTGAAAAAAAAGTATTAGTGCTAGAACTATTTTGGAAAGGAATCTGGCAATAATCATCACAAGTAAATATAGAGTTAACCCTTGAACAACATGGGTTTGAACTGTATGGGTCCACTTATACACAGATTTTTAAAAATAAATTTATGTACAGTACTATAAATGTATTTTATGTTTTTCTTTTCTCTGGCTTGCATTGTTGTAAGAATACAGTATATAACACATATACAGAAATATGCGTTAATCGACTATTTATGCTTCCGGTCAATAGGAGACTATTAGTAGTTAGGTTTTGAGGGAGTCAGAAGTTTTACACAGATTTTTTGACTATGCAGGGGATTGGCTATATACATATGCTTTGTGCCAGCGATCCAACTTTTGGTAATCTGTCCTCAAAGAATAGAAGTTCCAGGGACACCTGAGTGGCTCAGTTGGTTGGTTATGTGCCTGACTAGTAATTTCGGCTCAGGTCATGATCTCATGGGTCCCAGGGCAGGCTCCATGCTCAGCAGCGAGTTGGCTTGAGTTTCTCTCTCTCCCTCTCCCTCTGTCCCTCCCGGTGCTCATACTTGCTCTTTCTCTCTCTCTAATTAATTAGTTACCAAAAAATAGAAGCTCTAGTTAGCTTAATAATGTTAATATAGGGGAAAAAAAATACAGAAAAAAAAGTAAGGTTTGAGGAAGGGATGAGCATTTTAGGAAGAAGGACCTTGCTCAGGAGATAGTTATATCCTGAGCCACCCTGTGAGGGAACCACGGAGCATATACATGGCAAATTAAGAAAGGGCTGTTGCCTCGATATTCTCAGACACTTGTTAAGCTTCTCTTCTTGAAAACCATGACTTTCTACTGTTTTAATCAAGGCAATTGCGTAGGCCTGAGGGTATCCGGGGGAAGGATGGTGCTGGGGCGTGTGTGTTTATTTTTTGAAAATCACTGATTGGTAAAATTGAGGAATACTAAATTTCTATTGAAGTTTCTATATGCTTTTATCCTACTTTTCCCATTTACCCTACATAGACTCAACTTTATTTATTAGGTAGAAGTTCCATTTAGAGTCTGTTTTAGTAGGTCTGATTTTGTACTGGTTGAATTAGTAAGAAATTAGTTGTAGATTTCAATTTATTTTTAGAGATTTTGTATTTGTTTTTCAAAAAATTCAGTAACACAGTTCGAGTCTCACTGATTTCATTTTGAGTATTGTAGCATAAGAGATGGGCATTGGATTCTCATGTGCAGGTTTGAATTCTGTGGTCAAAAGCAAATTGTTCAATTCTTGCTAAGTCCCACAAGAGCAGGGAAATAGTAATGGTTGTTTTGAGGATTAAGAAAGGTAATGAATATAAATCTCCTTGACTCCTGGTAAGTACTTAACAGGTGTCCTGATCCTGCCACCACTTTCACTCACCCCTGTCCCCATCATCTCTATCTTTGGTCTCCACTAGGGTAGCCATTCTTTTGTGCTGGCTTCTTGCCTTTCGTCTAGGACGGTAGAGACACCAGCTCTGGGGATGGAGAGATTACCCAAGAATTAAAGAAATGGGACATAAAGCCACCAGGTGGTAACTGCTCATAATTGGTTAATGTTATAATGATTTATCCAACAAAATTATTTTCAGAACATATCTTTGAAGCCTAAATTTAATGGATCCATTCTAAAATAAAGACAGTTCCAATGCCTATTGGATTTAATGACCAGAGATAGCTCTTTGTGTCCTCAGTTGTGAAAATTTGATTGTGTCTGTAATCTATCACTGGCAAAGTGAAAGAAGTGTTAAGCATTGGCATGATGTGTTAGTTCAAGTGGCCATAACAAAATACCACAGACTGGGGCTTAAATAACAGAAATTTATTTTCTCACAATTCTAGAAGCTGAAAGTCCAAGATAAGAGTGCCAGCTGAATTGATTTCTGGTAGGGCCTCTCTCCCTTTGGGTTGCCGATAGCTGCCCTTTCTCTGTGTCTCATAGGGCCTTTTCTTTGTACATTTGCATGGAGAGAGATCTCTGGTGTCTCCTCCTCTTAGGAACTCATTTAACCTTAATCACCCTTAACTTACAGGCCCTATCTTCTGATAATCACACTGGGAATTAGGACTTCAACATAAGAATTCGGGGAGGGGATACAATTCAGCTGATAACACATGGTAAAGTAAAAGAATTTCTTCAGGATTGCTATATGTAAATTTTTTTACAAAAAAGATTTTGTTTATTTATTTGAGAGAGTGAGCAAGAGAGAGCACATAAGCAGGAACAATGGTTGAGGGAGAAGCAGAGCTGAGCAGGGAGCCTGATGTGGGACTTGATCCCAGGACTCCAGGATCATGACCTGAGCCGAAGGCAGATACTTAGCCAGCTGAGCCACCTGGCACCCCTATATATAAATTTTTACTAAAATATTTTTTTAATCTCTATTTAATTTAAGGACTTGCTTATATAGAAACTAAAAGTTATCATTGTACTGTGTGAAAGCTGGAAATTTGGTCTGATAGCTCTGTTTCCATTCTGAATTCATCTTGATACTTCTCACTTCCCTTGTCTGTGAAAAAAATAACGTAGTAAGAAAAACTAAGATTTTCTCAGGATTTTGCAAAATGTGAAGTATAGCATAAATAATTTTCAAAGTACAATAATGGTTAAGATACCTGCTTTGACTACTGTAGTTAGTAGTTATTAACTAAGTCATCATTACCATAATTCATTTAAAATATTTTTATTAAAATTCAATTTAGTTAACATGTAGTGTATTAGTAGTTTCAGGGGTAGAATGTAGTGATTCACCAGCTGCATATAACACCCAGTGCTCATTCCATCACGTGCCCTCCTTAATGCCCATCATCCAGTTACCTCATCCCCCTCCATACCTCCCCTCCAGCAGCCCTCTGATTCCTATAGTGAAGAGTCTCTTATGGTTTGCCTCCCTCTCTGTTTTTATCTTATTTTATTTTTTTCATCATTACAGTAATTCTAAAGTTGTTGATCTCTCCCTATGTATGCCCTTTCCCATTTCACAATGAAGTTCTGGTTTTAAAACTTACCTTCTGTTTACTCATGAGTATTTCCAGTCATATTCATTTGCTTTGCTATCACTTTCTGCATCTCCTAAAATTTTTAAAGAAACTACAGATGGATAACTGTATCAGGGGAAAAGGAAGAACTGAACTGAAATCCTGGGTTAGAGATTTACCTCAAGCACTGAACTACAGAAAGTAATAGGAAGGCGGAGAAACATTGATCATTATGTCAGATCCTTAAATACTGATACACACCCCTTCTTTTGGCAATAACGTCTATCTCTCAAAAACTTTTCAATTCCTAATATTATTCCAGTGTCAACAATAATGTGAAACACGGCATTCTCTTCAGCTTCCCTGGCTTAGAAACTGCTTGTGAGACATATAACAATGTCAGAATTTTAAGATTAAAGACCCTATTTCCTGTTGCTAAGCAAACAAAATGACAGACTATTTTAAAAAAGAAAAGTCACCTGTCTCACTGCCTGATCTTAGCAAATGGGAAAGCTGCCAACCTGATGAAGCCCAGCTTGTATTTTACTGGAGCCACTATTTTACTTTGCAAATGTTGAGCCAGTTCAAATGTATGTAACATTGCCTAATAGCGAGCAGCAGTTAATTCTTATACGTTTCTTTACATTTTTTTTTTTTGTTGTTGTTGTTGTTATAAAAGTTTACATAATTGCTGGTAGGAATGTAAAATGGTGTAGTAGATAAGTGGTTGCCCAGGGCTAGGGGCTGGTCAGGGAGGATGGGAAGTGATTGCTGAAGGGTACAGGGTTTCTTTTGTGGGCGATGAAATGTTCTAAAGTTGATTGTGGTAATGGCTGCACACTTGTGACTATATGGAAACCCCTGACTATATGGAAACCCCTGAATTGTTATACTTTAAAAGGATGAATTTTATGGCATGTGAATTATAGCTCGATAAAATTATTTTTAACGGTTTACATCAAGTTAGATTTGTTAAGTTGGAAAATGGAACAGTTGAGCAAAGCAATGTTCATTTTCTTGGCAAAATTCTATACAAACACATTTTGGTTAATTTCTTTTTCCTATGTTAGGTTTATCTTTACGTAGGTAGGTATAAGTATACTAAATATATAATTTTGGATTTTTTTCACTTGTCATATCTAAGCATTTCTCTTGTTCCACCATAGTCTGCATTTGCTTCATTTTTGTGACTTCATAATCTTGCCCCATTTTATGCAGCTGGCTTCTAACTTTTCATGATTGTAAATAATGCTGCAAATGAACTTGTTTCCCACATAGTTTTTATTCCCCTGTTAGGCTTACTTCCTTAGGATGTTTCCCTGTAAAAGTATAGAATCAAAGGCAATAAGGATATTTAGGACTATTCATGCTGGATTCTTTCCTGTATGTTATCAGAGGATTTTGCCTGTTTATTTTGCTATCAATAACAGGAGCTTCTATTTCACCGAACCTTCATCAGTACTAGGGATTTTTTTTATTGTTACTGTTGTTTATTTTTTATTGAGATATATTTGACATATAATATTGTATAAATTTATAGTATCTAACAGGTTAATTCAATACATTTATATATTGTAATATGATTGCCATTGTAGTGGTAATTAACACCTCTATCACATGTAATTACCATTTCCTTTCAGTGGTTAGGATAATCAACTTCTAGTCTCTTAGCAAGTTTGATGATTATAATATTGTTGTCTATATTCACCATGCTGTGCATTAGGTCTCTAGGACTTATTTACTACTCATTGCAAGTTTTTACCCTTAAACGATATCTGCCGTGTCCCCAGGACCCCTCTTCCCAGGAGTTATTTTTCAAGTAAACGTTTTATTCTAGAGTAATTTTAGATTTGCAGAAAACCTGCAGAGACAGTACAGTTTTCTTGGATCACTCACCCAGTTTACACAGTTGTCAACAACCTACATTACAACGCCACATTTGTCAAATCTAAAAAACCAACTTCGGTATATTACTATTAACTAGACTCTGGTCTTCATTCATATTTTTTAGTTTATCCATCAATGTCCTTTTTCTGTTCCAGGACCCAATCCAGAATTGGGTATAATAATTTTAATTTCTAAAATTTAATATAATGGGTTTAAAATGGCATTGCATTTTTGTCAGTCATGTTTTTTTTTTAAATTTTGGGTTTTTCTTTTAAGAGGTCAATTTTCTTTTAGATTTATTTATTTGAGAGAGAGAGAGAGAGAGAGAGAAAGAGCATGAGCACGGGGAGGGATAGAAGGAGAGAGAAAGAGAATCTCAAGCAGACTCTGCACTGACCTGAGCTGAAACTTAACCAACTGAGCCATCCAGGTACTCCCAGATGTCAAATTTTTAAGGGAATATTTTTAATTATTCTGCTTGATAGTGGGAAGATTGGGGGTTAATTTCCAACCCAGTGAACTTGCTTTATCAGAGTAATAGTCCTGTTGCTGAAAAACTAGAAACACATTTCTGTGGTCTTCCTGACAAAAATGCATAACCTAAATGTAAACACGGTGAGACATCAGCCAAATACACATTGAGAGAGTCTGCAAAGTAGCCAGCCTATATTCTTAAACAATGTCAAGGTCAAGAATGACAAAGACTGAGGAGCTGTCCCAGATTAAAGGACACTCAAGAGATATGACTTGGATCCTGAACCCCTGGAGAAAAGTTAGCTATATAAAGGACATTGTTAGGCCAAGTGTCAAAATTTGAATGTGGATTGTGGGATAGAAAATAGCATTTTATGAGTTAAATTTCCTGATTTTAATCATTGAACTCTGTCTACTCATGAAGGACAATGTCCTTGTGCTTGGGAAATACATACTGAAATGTTTGGGGGAGAAGGGCCAGGTATCTCCAATTTACCCTCAAATAGTTCAGGAAAAAATTGTGTGTGTGTATGTATGTGTATATATAAAGATTCACATATATGTAGAAGGAGAGAGAATGATAAATGAGCAAAATGTGAACAATTGATAAATCTAGTTAAAAGACACTAGGGGTGGCTCAGCGGTTTACATGGAGCCTGCTTCTCCCTCTGCCTGTGTCTCTGCCTCTCTCTCTCTCTCTCTCTCTGTGTGTGTGTGTGTGTGTGTCTCTCATGAATAAATAAAATCTTTAAAAAAAAAAAGATATTAGGGGAGTTTTTGTCATGATTCCAGCAATGTTGATTTCAACATTTTCAATTATATCAAAAATTCCTCCCCCAAAACAACTAGAAATACAGCAGCAAAAATTTCCTATTGGGTCTCAACAGATCCTCAAATGCAA
Organism: Canis lupus baileyi; assembly: GCF_048164855.1. Taxonomy (NCBI): domain Eukaryota; kingdom Metazoa; phylum Chordata; class Mammalia; order Carnivora; family Canidae; genus Canis; species Canis lupus. The sequence goes on along the minus strand of NC_132863.1, from coordinate 4,420,565 downwards.
ATTGTCTCTTTCAGTCCTGTAGGTGAACAAATGCACAAATTCATAGATTTTGATTCTATGCATAATTAAGAGCCACCTTTTCATAATACCTATTTATTATAAGTCACTAGAATTTAATGTTCTCATTAATTAGTATATCAGTAATTAGGATATTAGTAGAGTTTGTTGGGGATGCATAATTCCATATTCTAAAAGGTCTAGAATGCTTGGCAAAATTGGCACTTTATAACCATTGCTGTCATAGAGATTTGTAATTTCTCCTGCTTTTTGGAAGTACCCTTTGTTAACAGTGCCATCTTGAATTGTTGCTGTTTTTCACTTACTGTGGTTCTAGTAAGCATTAACTGTAAGTTAAATCATGATTACATCCTACTTTTGTTGACTGTGCGGGTTACTATTTAGATACTGTTGTTTCTCTCCATTTCTTAGCTCTTGGGGTTCTTTGTTCAGTGGGAATGGACTTGGAGTCTTTTGCCTCTTACTAAGAAGCAATCAGGGACACTTCTTGTGGCTCTCCTTAGGCGGCTTTCTCATCTCTAAAACATGCCCACTCCTTTATGTTCTGGCCTTTAGCAGACCAATGAAGAGGGAGGTGTGTACTCCTTGTACTGAGTTAGTAATCACTCTAGTATTGGTTCATTAACACTCCCTAAATGGGCCTTGAAAGTGAAAAATCAAAGTCCTCTCAAACTCACAAGTCTGATCATTGATTTGCCTCAAATTTTCACTAAATGACCTCAGCATATGGCCAGCTGAAGTTCTCTACAGTAGCTCATCACTTGAAGGCATATATTTTTAAAACTGGGGGGTTTTTGAGCACAGGAAAAATGAAAGTAGTTGTTAAATTAGTACCATGATAATAGGTGATTTACACCTGTTTTAAAATGTGACTTTGTTCTTATATCAGTTTCTCAATTACAAAAGGAACAGAAAATATAAAAGAAATAGAAGTCACAAATATTTATATCAGTGAATCAAGATGTTGATTATAATTTTGCTATTTAAACCATATGGTACAATGGAAAATTCTTAATAATGACATAATTGCCTCTTTGGATGATGAAATGGCAATATATTATAAGTTAGTCTTGATACAGCAGTTTCAGTTCTAGAAAGCTGTCTTGTTAATGTACTTGCATGTACAGAGAGGCATAAACTCCAATAATAATCATTGTAGCATGGTTTAGAATGGTAGATGGTGGGAAACAAAAGTCCATCAAGGTCTATCAAAACAAGACTGGTTAAATAAATTATGGTACATTTATAGAATAAGATAATATCCAGCTGCCGAAATTATGATGTAATCTGGTTTCCAGACCAACATTTAAGAAGCTTGGAAGTCACAACATCTTCCTAACAAGTAAAAAGCTGAATAAGCAAAAAAATCAGCAATTCTTCTTAGATCTCTCAGAGAAGTGAGGTTACAGAGCAATTGGCTGTCTCTAAAATTGGAGAGACCCAACAGTGAATACAGAGAATCACAGATTATTAGAATAAACAGTTCCGGGATAGAGAAACCTGAACTGTAATTGACAAATTGTCAGAGGCTCAGCATAGACAGACCTGAAAAAGAAAACCTCCCGGGAGACCTAGTCATAGTCTTTCCTCCCCCCACTTCGTGTTTGCTCGATTGATTGATTGATTGATTGATTGATTGATTGATTTAGGAGAGGACTGGCTTGGAACATACACAGTCCTCATAGCAACTCTCTCAACATCAAAAGCTGCTTTTCAGACTTGAATATTCTTTTTTTTACGGTTTTTAAAATTTATTTATACATGAGAGACACAGAGAGACAGAGACACAGGCAGAGGGAGAAGCAGGCTCCCTGCAAGGAGCCTGATGCAGGACTTGATCCAAGGACCTGATCACGACCTGAGCCAAAGGCAGATGCTCAACCACTGAGCCACTGAACTTTCAAAACTACTTTTCAAGGTGCATGGATAGTTCTGGACTCTGAATTCTGTTCCATTGATCTTTATGTATATCCTCATGCCAGTACAGTCTACAATTACCCTAGTTTTGTAATAAGTTTTGAAAGTCAGAAATATTAGGTCTCCAAGTTTGCTCTTTTCTTTTTTTTGGAAAATTGTTTTGGTTATTCTGGGTTCCTCATATTTCCATATGAATTTAGCATCAGCTGGCCAATTTCTGTAAGAATGCCATGCCAGTGCCAGATTTTGGTATACAAGTCTTGTACTTCTTTTTAAACTTATTCTTCTATGTTTTTATGCTATCGTGTATAGAATTGTTTTCTGATTTGTTTCAGTTGTTTATTGCTAGTGTATAGAAATAATTATTACTATTTGCATATTGCTCTTGTATCCTACATCCTTGCTGAACTTATTACTTCTAATTGTTTCTTGTGATTCCTGAGGTTTTTTTTTATATGAGATGATGTCATTTGTCAATAGAGATAGTTTACTTCTTCCTTCGAAGTCTTGATGCCTTCCATTTCTTTTTCTTGCCATACTATCCTGGCTAGAATTGCGTGCCTTATTAAGTAGAAGTGGTAAAAGCAGACATTCTTGTGTTAATCCTGATCTTAGGGAGTAAGCTTTTTAGTCTTTCACCATTGACTATGTTACCTATGTGATTTCCATAGATGCACTTTATCAAGTTGTGGAAGTTCCCTTTTATTCCTAGTTTGTTTGTTGCTTTTTATCATGAACATGTGTTGGATTTTGACAAATGCTTTTTATATGTCTATGGAGATAATCTTTTGTTTTTTCTTCCCCCCTTTATTGGCATAATGTATTACATTACTTGATTTTCATGTTGAATCAAATTTGTATTCATGGCATAAATCCTACATAGTCATGGTATATATAATTCTTTTTATGTGTTCCTGAATTCAGTTTACTAGTATTTTGCTGAGAATTTTCACATCTATATTCATAAGAAATATTAGCTTGTAGTTTTCTTTTTTAAGGACATCTTTGGTTTTGATCTTAGGGACTGGCCTTGTAGAATGAGTGGAGATGTATTTCTTCCTTGCCTATTTTTGGAAGAGTTTATGAAGGGTTGGTGTTAACCCTATAGATTTCTGGTAAAATTAACCAGTGAAGCCTGGTCCTGGACTTTTCTCTGTGGGAAATTTTTTGATTACTAATTGAATTTCTTGCTACAAGTCTATTCAGATTTTTTCTTTCTTCTTGAGTCAGTTTTAGTAGTGTGTGTCTTTTTTGTCCAATTTGTCTAGGTTGTCCAATTTTTTGTCGAGAATTTGTCCAATTTGTCTAGGTTGTCTAATTTGTTGGCATATAATTATTTGTAGTATTCTGTTATAATCTTTTATATCTGTAAGGTTGGTCACAAAGTGCTCCCTTTTGATTTCTGATTTTGATGACTTAAATTCTTCTTTTTTTCCTTAATCTAGCTAGAGGTATGCCAATCTGTTGATCTTTTCAAATAATCAGCTTTTGGTTTTGTTGATTGTCACTATTGCTTTTCTCTAATTCTGCTCTGATCTTTATTATTTCCTTCTTTATGCTCACTTTGGGTTTAATTGGCTCTTCTTTTTAAAATTTCTTTTCTTCTAAGATCTTATCTATTATTTGAGAAAGAGAGCACATGCCCACAGGTGTGCGCACATGAGGAGGGGTGCAGAGGGAGAGGCAGAGAGAGAATCTCAAGCAGCCCGTTTTGAGTGTGGAGCCCAGTGCATAGCTTGATTCCCTGACCCTGAGATCATTACCCGAGCCAAAATTAGGAGTTGGATGCTCAACTGACTGAGCCACCCAGGTGCCCCTTCTTTTTAAAATTTCTTAACATGGAAGGTTAGGCTGTTGATTTGAGTTCTTTCTTCTTTTTCAATATGGCTTTTACAGTTATTAATTTCTCTCTAAGTGCTGCTTCTTATAGGTTTTAGTATATTGTATTTTCCTTTTCATTTATCTCAAACTCTTTTCCTGTAATTTCTTTTTTGACCCATTATTTAGGAGTAATTTTCACATATTTGTGAATTTACCAAATTTCCTTCTTTTTTTGACTTCTAATTTTATTTCATTGTCATCAGAGAACATACTTTCAACTCCTTTAAATGTATTAAGACTTGATTTATTGCCTAAAATATGGATCTTTCCATGTGCACTTCAGAATATGGATTCTGCTGGTGGTGGGTAGATACTTCTGTATATGTCTGTTAGGTCTAGTTGGTGTATAGTTGTTCAAGTCTTCTATTTCCTTATTGATCTTCTGCCTACTTATCTAGATCTTCTATTTTGTCTGATATTAGTATAGCCACTTCAGCTTTCTTTTGGTTACTATCTGCATAGTATATTTTTTCATTTTCCTTTCTTGTTCTTTCAACCTATTTGTGTCTTTGAATCTAAAATGAGTCACTTTAGAAAGCATTTTGTTGGATAATGGCTTTTTAAAAATTCACTCTGCCAATCTCTGACTTTAATTGTAGTGTTTAATCCATTTAAATTTAATGTGATTACTAAAAAGTTAAGATTTAGGGGTGCCTGGTTAAGCATCCAACTTCTAATTTCAGTTCAGGTCATGATCTCAGGATCCTGAAATTGAGCTCCACATTGGGCTCTGTGCTCAGTGGAGAGTCTACATGAGATTCTCTCTCTCTCTTTCTCTCTCTCTCTCCCTCCCTCCCTCCCTCTGTCCCTCCCCCCACTTTTCCCCCTCTCCCTTTCTTTTTTTTTTTTTTTTTTTCAATTTTTTATGATAGTCACAGAGAGAGAGAGGCAGAGACACAGGCAGAGGGAGAAGCAGGCTCCATGCACCAGGAGCCCGATGTGGGATTCGATCCCGGGTCTCCGGGATTGCGCCCTGGGCCAAAGGCAGGCGCGAAACCGCTGCGCCACCCAGGGATCCCCCCCCTCTCCCTTTCTATCTCAAATAAAAAGGTAGAATTTGATTCTGCCATTTTGTACTTTGTTTTCTATATATCTTTTTTGTTCTTTTAATCCTTCACACTGCCTTCTTTTGCATTAAACATATATTTTCTAGTGTGCTATTTTAATTCCTTGTCATGTCTGTTACTGTGGGTTTCCTGGTATTATAATTAATATTTTAGCTTAAAATAATCTATTTTAGACTAATACTAACTTTAATAGCATGCCAAAATTTGTCTCCTGTATACTCCATTCCTTTCCCACTCCTTTGTGGTGTAGTTGTAGTATAAAGTATGTCTTTATATCTTACATGCTGCTCATCCACATATATTTATAATTATTGCTTGATGTACTTGGCTTTTAAATCATATGGGAGAAAAAAGTTATAAAAATGTATTTATGCTATCTTTTATGTTTACCAATGTAGTTACCCTTATTAATGCTATTTATTTCTTGTTTTTTTTTTCATTTTTTTAATTGAAGTATTGTTGACACAAAATGTTACATTAGTTTCAGGTGTACAACATAGTGATTCAACACCTCTATACATTATGCTATGCTCATAGCCACAAGTATAGCTACTGTCTGTCACCATACAGTGCTATTACAGTATCATTGACTATATTCCCTATGCTGAACCTTTCATCCCCAGGACTTACCCATTGTATAACTGGAAGCCTATACCTCTGACTCCCCTTCACCCATTTTACCTCTCTCTCCCCTCTTTTCCCGCTGACAACCATCAGTTTTTTCTCTGTATTTATATGTCTGTTTCTGCTTTTTTTTTTTTTTAACAAAAATTTGCTTATTGTTACGTTTGTTTCTTATATTCCACATATAAGTGAAATCATGTGGTATTTGTCTTTCTCTGCCTTATTTCACTTAGCATAATGTCCTCTAGGCTCTATCAATGATGTTGCAAATGGCAAGATCTAATTCTTTTATGGCTGAGTAATATTCTATAGGGTGTGTGCTCATGTGTGTACACATATATACATGCATACACACACACTACATCTTCTTTATCCATTTATCCATACACACTACATCTTCTTTATGCATTTATCTATCAGAAGACACTTAGGTTGCTTCCATATCTTGGCTGTTATAAATAATGGTGTAATAAACATAGGGGTGCATATATCTTTTTGAATTAGTGTTTTTGTTTTCTTTGGGTCAGTACCCATTAGTGGAATTACTGGATCATATGGTATTTCTATTTTTAAATTTTTGAGGAAATAACATACTATTTTCCACAGCAGCTGCACCAATTTACATTCCCACCAAGAGTGCACAAGTGTTCCTTTTTCTTTCCATGTTCACCAACACTTTTTATTTCTTGTCTTTTTTATTCTAGCCATTCTGACTGTGGGATGATAGCTCATTGTGGTTTTGATTTGCATTTTCCCCAATTATTAATGATGTTGAGCATCTTTTCATGTGTCTGTTGTCCATGTGTATGTTTTCTTTGGAAAAATGTCTATTCAGGTCCTCTGCCCATTTTTAATCAGATTATTTAGGTTTTTGGTGTTGAGTTTTAGAAGTTCTTTATATATTTTGAATATTAACCCCTTATCAGATGTATCATTTGCAAATATCTTCACTCATTCAGTAGGTTGCCTTTTTGTTCTACTGATGATTTCCTTCACTGTACAAAAGCTTATTTTGGTGTATCCAAATACTTTACTTTTGCTTTTGTTTACTTGCCCACGGAGGCAGACATATTTAGAAAACTGTCGCTAAGACTCATGTCAGAGAGATTACTGCCCATGTTTTCTAGAAGTTTTATGGTTTCAGGGAGGGACAGTATATTTGAAGAGAAGCAAGACCTGGATTCTGATTTCAGCTGAGTGTGTAATGTTTTCTTTCTTAAAATTTGGGCCTCATATTTTCCCATCCATGGAAGAGAGATGTGAATACATCTCCCCATCTATTCTGTAGGGCTCTGTATATAGAAATGCTTTGGTCCCTTTAGGAGAAAATCACTTAGCTTCAAGGTTTCATTATTGTTACTTCCAGTTCTACTTACCATTATGTGTCCGTGATCAAGCCACTGAACCAGTTGCTTCTGTTGCTCCGCTCAGCACCTCACCTCTCTTTTTTTCCATCCCCCTCTCTTTTCAATGAAGAGACAATACTCATTTTCCCCATAGATATGACAGTAAGTTTATTCTTATTTTTTTCTTATTATTTAAATTCAATTAGTTAATATAGGAGTGCCTGGGTGGCTCAGTCGGTGAAGCATCTGCCTTCAGCTCAGGCCATGATCCCAGGGTCCTAGGATCCAGCCCTACGTCAGGCTCCCTGCTCAACGGGGAGTCTGCTTCTTCCTTTCCCTCTGCTGTTCCTCCTGCTTGTGTGCACACGCATGCTCTCGCTCTCTTTCCCTCTCTCTTTCTCTCTGTGTCAAATAAATAAATGAAATCTTAAAGAAAAAATCAGTTAACATATCGTATATCATTAGTTTCAGATGTAGAGTTCAGTAATTCATCAGTTGCATAGAACATGACAGTAAATTTCAATTGCTTTATATGTGTTTCAAGATTACTTGAAGATGTTCAGGAAAAACTGCTGTTGTTATTTGCAGTTTGACTGGCAATTAGGATTATTTTGCACAAATAGGGTATATTTTAATGTAATCCTGAATGTGATTATTTGAAGTTTTTTTAATATTGTGCATAATACTAGAAATAGAGTTTTGAAACCTCCTCTAGTCCTTTTTATGCATCTTTCCCTTCCTTCCTCCCACTCTTTCTTTCTTTTTGTCTAATATCTCCCTAGCTCTATGAAATCCAAGCTTCTCTGTGAAAAGTGGTTAGAAATTCTAGCTTTTTTTTTAATTGTAAAATATACTTAACATAAAATTTACCATTTTAGCCATGTGTAAGTGTACCATTCAGTGGCATTAAGTACTTTCACATAGTTGGGCGATGTGCACCTGTTTTTGAAAAATACCAATTCCATAGTTGCTGGGCAATATTTTGTGAACCAGTATTGTTATTCAAATTAAATAGTATGGACCCAGCACTTGGGTGGCTCAACGGTTGAGCATCTGTCTTCGGCTCAGGCCGTGATCCCAGGGTCCCAGGAACGAGTCCCACGTGAGGCTCCCTGCTAGGAGCCTGCTTCTCCATCTGCCTGTGTCTCTGCCTCTCTCTCTCTCTCTCTCTGTGTCTCTCATGAATAAATAAATCTTAAATAAATAAATAGTATGGACTGCATTGTTTTTCTGACTTATTTTGTGGAAGCCATGAGCTTTATAAAGCGAGGTCGGTATTCATTTTGGTGGTCACGCTTCCTTTTCTTCACTTCATCTGAGCACAACCTAAACAACCTACTCATTTATCCATAATACATTTAACTCATGTCTCTTTTGGTGTCGCAGGTTGCAAGGCAGGTAGGAATTAACTTGGGGACAGCCGCGTCAAGAGGACTGTATCACCCAGCAACAATCTTTATGGGCCGCCAAATGTCAGCCATGTTGAGCATCAGAGGTTTCCGTGCAGAGCAGAAATCTCCCCAGCCCACAAAGAGTGTTTCAATTCCTGACCCACATTCACACCGACAGCCAGCCCGGAGTGGTGACGTGACAGACAGCTGTGTAGGACAAATTCACAGTGACACACAGCGCTTAAAGAAGTCTGACAAAATAGATGGCAAGACATCTCTTCAGATTGGTGAGAAAATGCCAGTCACAGGCAGCGCATTGTCTGAGGAGGAACAAACTCACTGCTCGCAGATAGGAAGCAACACACATCACGGCGAGAGTAGTTTATCTGAAGGCAAAAAGTCTGCCCAACTCCATTCCCTGTTGCTGGCAAGATTAAGTCCAGAGAACAGAACTACTGATGTAAAGTGTGACAGTTCCAACAGATCAGAGGGATCAGAGGGAGAAATACTGACACGGGAACATATTGAAGTCAAGGAAGAAAGAGCCGGACTGCCAGGTGCTCCCATATCAGCCTCGGAATGCTGCGCATCTGAAAATGAGTGTTCTCAAGAGAAGGGTTCGGCTTGGGAAGGTTGCTCAGGTGGGGTGAGAGGCTGAGATTGTTTGCTGATTTTTATTGGGGTTTAGTTTTGGGGGTCGTAGCAGTCTCCTGTCAGAACGACATACACTCTAATTTTATCTCTGTTAGAAAAACAAGCCAGTGACGTTGGCCAGTAAATTCCATTCTAATGAATTCTTGAATATAGGCATGGAAATATTTTACAAGCTAATATGCTGATTTTAAAACCCACTGTGATATTTTAAAATATACTTGTAGTGATTTTTCACATACTATAATTAGTTGTGAGTTGTTTCTACACATCTTTCTTTAGCTAATTCTGCCCTCGAAGCAGAACATGTTCACCTCTCCCTGAAATTAGTGATCAGTAATCTATTCATATCTGCTTTTACAGATCATGTTCCTCCCGGGGACCCAGAGTCACAGAAACCCTTCAGAAAAATGCAGGAAGAGCAGGAAGAGGAAAGTTTGAGCAGCAGCAGCAGCAGCAGTGACCTCACAGTCTCTGTAAGTGAAGATGATCTCATTTTCAAGAGTCCAGAACCACAGCCAAATCCAAGTGACAAGATCGAGGGAGAAGATGGAATAGAGGCCTTAAAATTAATCCACTCTGAGCAAGAAAGAGATGCCCTGTCCACCGAAAAACATAATTGTATTTTGCAAACCCTAAGCTCTCCTGATTCAAAAAAAGAATCCTCCACTAACTCACCAACAAGAAAGTAAGCCATTCAATTTTTTTTTATTGTTCTGTTTTTAATTATAGACATTTTTAGAGACCATTCCACTGGGAATGTATTATTGAACCCTTAGCCATAGATGAGTAAGTTCCTTAAGTGTCATGAACAGTCTTTTAGACAAGGTCTAATTTTCTTTCTTTTGTTTTGTTTAATGAAATAGCTTTTAAAGTCTGAATCATGGTGATTGGCAGTTTACAATTATATCCAATCGATCCTTGGTTAATTCGTGAGTTATTTCCCCCCACACCCTGCCCTCCAGCCTTGTAGAAAATAAATCATTTTGAAGTTGTGGTAACAAAGAAGGTGACAAATAGTTAAACTTAACTAGGAGTTCAGCTTTAGAGGCTAAGAACTTTGTATCTAATTAATTTGCTTAATCCTTCTATTCCTTGTCATGGTATCTTATGGTTAAATAAGAGTTTGAGTTCTGCCAAGTGTATTTCTTTTTTTTATTTTTTTAAAGATTTTATTTTTTATTTATTAATGAGAGACACAGAGCGAGAGAGAGGGGGCGGGGGGGGAGGGCAGAGACACAGGCAGAGGGAGAAGCAGGCCCCATGCAGGGAGCCTGACGTGGGACTCGATTCCCCGGTCTCCAGGATCACGCCCTGGGCTGCAGGCGGTGCTAAACTGCTGCGCCACTGGGGCTGCCCTGCCAAGTGTATTTCTAAGTCAGCTTTCGTTTTCTGAATATAAATGTGAGGACCCTGGAATCTTCAATGTTAAATAGGAACAACATCAGTATTATATATTCTGAGCACTTAAAATATCCAACTCATAGGGGCACCTTGGTGGCTCATTTGGTTGAGCATCTGACCCGTGATTTTGGCTCAGGCTATGATCTCATGGGTCATGAGATTGAGTCCCCTGTCAGACTCTGTGCTGAGCAGGGAGTCTGCTTGAAAATTCTCTCCCTTTGCCTCTCACCCCACTCATGCACACACACTCTCTTTAAAGTAAATAAATAAATCTTAAAAAATAATATCCAACTCATAAAGATGGTTTTGTATTACTGACTTGTGTAGAGAACATGGAGACTGTTAGAAAACCAATTGTGCAGTGAAAATAGCATCACATCTCTTATAGGGGTAGAAGGAACCTAAGTTAACAACCCAATGTAGATCTCATCTCTTAAAAATGAGGAAACCAAGGCCAGGGACATAGAGGTGACATTTGAGCCATTGGGGCAGACCTTCTATACAGCTTACCTCCCAAGCCTCCACACTACCCCCAGAACTTTCTTTCATACCATGATGGTGTCACTCTTTTCAACCATCTCAGCAACAGGAAAAGCTAAGTGGGCATTCTTGCGTATTAGGGTATATATTCTCTTTTAGAACACTTGTCCCTTTCAATATATTGCTTTTTACCATTCATAATCTACTTATGTGAAAAGTTTATAGTCCGAATAACTCCAAGCTGACATTCAAGAAGTATTAATTAAGAGCACTCCCAAGGACACAGTACTTGCGCTATAGATGGAAGAACTGACAAATTTCCTGTCCTGATTTATTGTGGAAGCAAGCCAAATAGATTTTTCTTGTCATAACTCTTTTATGCCATCAAAGAGGTATAGGTATTACATACTACATCATCAGAAACTTTATTACTGAAGATAACAATCTATTTTGGATTTTGTATTCACAGGCTTCTTTCTATAGCGGTTCATTGGCCAAGTTAGTACTTTGGTAGGCTAACCAAGGGGCTAGTGTATTTACTCAGGATTTAGTCTTTTTCTGAGATGAAAAACATTGATTAGGTGTGTGGAATTAAGAACATACTATCTCCTTTTCTTCTAGATGAATGACTTTTTCCTATGACCTTAAAGCCAAGCTCCTTAGAATTTGGGTATATAGTTTTCCAAAATTTATGGGAAAATATGGGAATTTGGGGAATTTTTAAATATTTGCCTTAAAGGAATGCCCCCAGAATGAAAGGTCAGTCAGTACTGTTTGATGTCTGTACTATCAAATTTGAGCCTATTGATTTTTTGTGGTGAAAGTACTCACCACGAATAGGTTGAAAGTGGTTTTAAATGCTGCTGGTTAACCTGCTGACATTCTCGCTGCTTTTGAGGCCCTACTTTCTCTTATTTGTTCTTTAGCATGAGCTATTCTTCTTTGCACTGTGAGTTATTAATCTGGGGCTATATCATTGTATTTACACAGCCAACATTGTGACCTCCAAGGTTCATTATATCAGTTTACTTCAGGGTCTTTTGGGGGCTTGGAGAAAAGTCACTTGAATGAATTTTGGCTAAGAAGGATGAGAAAGTGGGACACAGACAGACACATAGGAAGATATGAACAGAAAACTGGAACCTCTGATGATGATGATAGTTATGTTTTAGCACATCTCTGCCAGCTGAATTGCTGTATTTGAACAGAAAACATGGTCTTAAGCTTCCCAGCAATAAAGGTGAAAAGAAGAGTGCAGTATGCTAAATAGCTCCCATCTGAGGAGAAAACTGAAGCCAAGGACTATTTTTGTGTTGTTTGGTTTTTGTTTGTTTTGTTTAGGAAAAAAGTGAATGGTTTCTTTGAAATATAATTCACATACCATACAATCCACCCATTTTAAGTGTACAGTATAAGGGTTTGGGATACATTACATTACTGATTTATAAAAATTGTACTTATGATATAAAAAACATTTAAAAATTACCATTTTAAGCGTATAATTTAGTGACATTCACCGTAGTCATTCAGCCATTGCCACTATTTACAAAAGTCGTTCCCCACCCCAAATATAAACTCCATTAAGCAGTAACTCTCCATTCTTTCCTCCTCTCAGTCTCTGGTAACCTCTATTCTACTTTCTATCTATGAATTTGTCTATTCTGTTGGTAACTAGACAATATTTGATCTCTTGTGTCTGGCTTATTTCTGATCTTAGTATAAGGTCTTTAAGGTTTAAAAAAAAAAAAAGATCTTTAAGTTTTAAACAGGTTGTAAATATCAGAACTTCCTTCTATTTTATGGTTAAATAATATTCCAGTGTATGGATATACAAAATGTGGTATATTGTGGATATGCCACATTTAATGTTCATTAACATTCATCTGTTAATGAACACTTGGATTGTTTCTACCTAAAAGCCAAGTGTTTTTGAAAAGCTTCATGACTCAATCCTATGGATACTTCCAGATACTGAAAATCAGCCTGTGCTTCATGCACAACTCCTTTATCACAAGTTATAATTAACCCTTCTCACAAGAAAGCATACTAAAATGAAGCTGAAGGAGAAAACTATCAAAAAGGAGGACCCAGAATCTTGTTATTTTTTAGGAGTAAATCATTTGCTGCAAACGTTGGTACAAAGCTCCATGACTTAAGACATCAGACATTTATTACTTTTCATGTGTTGGGTATGGCCCAGTGTCAGTTGGTACCACAGGGATAATTTGGCCATATGTCCCTCTTCATCCAGGAGAATAGTTCAACCTGTCACCTGATGCTGGTAGCCGAGTTCCCAGGACAGCAAAAGGGCAAACCCCAGGGCCCAGATGCTTTATAGTATCTGCCTGAGTCACATTTGCTAGTGTCCTGTGGCTAAAGAAAATCACAGACCCCAGCCTAGAGTCAAGAGGTGGAAAAGTCAAGTGGTCCATCTCTTGATAGGGTATGTGGTAGAGTCACATTACAAAAGGCGGGGGGCGGGGGGCGCACACAGGGAAAGGAAGTTCATGGTCATCTTTTGCAAACCACCACAGTACTTTAGGACAAATTCAAATGAAGATAAGCTCAGTGTGAGTCCAAAGGGCAGGAAAGGCTTTGTACAGGTGCTAATGCAGCATCTTGAAAGCTGTCAAGGCTTTGAGTAAGAAGGAGGTGGGCAGAGGTGAGTTAGGTTTGGAGGAAGAGTGCTGGAAGGCTTGCAGATGTAGAGAACATGGAGGGCAAGAAGAGAGGGTAGAACAAAAGGTGTGACTAAGGCTCACTGAACAGGACTCCTTGAAGTGAAGGAAGGTTTAAAATGGTGCCTGAGACATGGCCGAGGGCAGGCCTAGACTATCTGGTTAATGAATCAAGAGTTCATTTTCTATCTTTTGCACACTTGCTGAAGGATAGTATGGTGAGTAATTTCTTTAGGAGAATTAATATGACATGATTAGTTTCATCAAGATTAATTATCCATGAGGTAGGCAAAATTCTGAGGTGGCTCCCAAGTCCTGCCTCCCAGCATACACTCTGTATAATCCCTTTACCTTGAGTGTGGACTGGACTGTACATCTGATGGATTTTCCTCCCACAATTAGTCTATGTTATATAACAGACATGAAAGATTTTGCAAATATGGTAAAGACTCAAATCAGTTGCTTTTGAACTAATCAAAAAAGAATTATCCAGAGTGGGCCTAACCTAAACAGATCAGCCTTTAAAAAGGGTCCTTATGAAGTTAGAAATACAAAGCAGCTGATATATGCCCCTATTTGCCTTGAAAAAGCAAACTGCCATGTTGGGGAGAAGGCCACATGGCAGGAAATGGTTGGCAGAAAATTCAATTGCTAACAACCAGTGAGCTTGGAGAAGACCCAGATTTAGGCAAGATTGCAGACCTGGCCTGCACCTTGATTTCTGCATGGTGAGACTGGGCATAAGACTCCACTTACCTGGGTGGCTCAGCAGGGAATCTGCCCTCACTCCTCCGCTGCCCTTCCCTGCTGCTTGCACACCCGCATTCTCACTCTCTCAAATAAATAAATCTTAAAAAAACAAAACAAAACAAAAAAAAGACTCCACTAACCTAGACCCAGACCTCTGACCCATGAGAACTGTGAGGTAAATTTGTGGTCTGTGCAGAATATGTGGTAATTTGTTATGCAGTCATAGATAATTAATACTATCCAATTGAAGAATTAGCATCAAAGATTATATCTTTGCAAGGATTGTATGAGTAGAAGTCGCTACCTGTAGTGACTCAAGGCAGGCTGAATCAGATATGTTCAGGGTCCAGTGTGGTGCTGGGGTGGCAAAGTGGGTGGCCCGGAAGCTAATGTGTGCTTTTTCTTGCCGTATACCCTCACCATCTGAGCAAGTACATTTTCGACACATGACCACATGCAGGTAAGCAGGGATGGAACATGGTAGACTGGTAGGGACCTAGAAAAGTGTGTGGGGGGGCACAGCTGCATTACTTAACAAGCAGTTTTTTTATGTAAGCAGTATATCTCTGCTTCCTTCTCTAATGAATGAAGCAATGTATTGAGGATTTTTTTTACTTCTCTTTGTTTACAATGCATAATGTTGTATATGCACCTTTACAATATCATACAGAATACTTTCACTGCCTGAAAATGCCTTATGCTCTACTTATCTCTCTTTCTCCCTTCCCTCACCCAAACCTCTGGTTACCATTGGTCTATTGTCTCTATAGTTTTACCTTTACTAGAATGTCTTTTTTTTTTTATTTTTTTTTATTTTTTTTTTTTTATTTGTTTATGATAGTCACAGAGAGAGAGAGAGGCAGAGACACAGGCAGAGGGAGAAGCAGGCTCCATGCACCGGGAGCCCGACGTGGGATTCGATCCCGGGTCTCCAGGATCGCGCCCTGGGCCAAAGGCAGGCGCCAAACCGCTGCGCCACCCAGGGATCCCTAGAATGTCTTATTTTTGAAATCATTCAGTATGTAGCCTTCTCAAATTGACTTCTTTCCCTAAGCAACATGCCTTTTAAATTCCTTCTTGTCTTTTTTTTTATGGCTTGATAGCTCATTTCCTTTATAGTGCTGAATAATATTTTGTTATCTGGATATACCACAGTTTATTTATCCATTTATCTACTGAAGGACTTCTTCGTGACTTACACATTTTGTCAATGATGAATAAATCTGCTATAGACATTTGTGTACAGGTTTTTGTGTAGACATAATTTTTAAACTCATTTGCGTAAATATCAAGGAGTATAATAGCTAAATTGTGTGGTAAGACTGTGTTTAACTTTGTAAGAAACTGCTAAATTGTCTTCCATGGTGGTTATCCCATTTTGCATTCCCACCAGCAATGAATGAGAATTCCTGTTCCATATCCTTATAAGCCTTTGGTATTGTCAATTTCACTTAACTATTCTAATAGATACACAATGGTATATGTTTTAATTTATAATTTCCTAATGGCATATGATGTTAAGCATGTTTTCATATACTTTATTTACTATTTGTATATCTTCTTTGAGGAAGTACCTGTTCAGTTCTTTTCCCCAGTTTTTAATTGGATTGATTTTTTTATTGAATTTAAAGAATTCTTTACATATTTTGGATACAAGTGCTTTATGAGGGAGATAATGTATTTTGTTCATACTTTCTCCCAGTCTGTGGCTTGTCTTTCCATTCTCTTAATAGTGCCTTTTTCAGTACAGAAGTTTTTTTGTCTTTGTTTTTTGTTTTCTTTCTTCTCTCTCCCAGAGTGGTGGATCCCAGCAATGAGTGCTGTCCCCTCCAGGACTGCAGGGCCTAGCTAGTTGGAGCCCCTGCCACCATCTTGAAGCCCCCAGAAGTTTTTTACTTTAACAAAGTTAAACTTACCAATTTTGTTCTTTCATTGTGCTTATGCTACTGTATCTAGAAACTCACCACAAAATCTGAGGTCACCTAGATTTTCTCCTTTGTTATCTTCTAGAAATATTATGGTTTTGCAGTTTACATTTAGATATGTGCTCCATTCTGAGTTAATTTTTGTAAAAGGCAAAATGTAAATTTCCAGATTCATTGTCTTTTTGCATGTGGATGTCTTATTTGTTCCAATACCATCTGTTGAAAAGATGATCCTTTTTCCATTAAAGAATTGAATAGTTTGGTGGGTCTATTTCTGGGCTTTATATTCTAAGCCATTTATTGTTTACCAGTACCACGCTGTATAGTAACTTTATAGTAAATCTTGAAGTCATGTAGTATCAGTCCTTTTACTTTGCTTTTCTTCAGTACTGTGTTGGCTCCATATAAACTATAGAATTAATCTGTCAGTATCCAGAAAGATAACTTGCTGGGCTTTTGATTGATATTGTATCGAATCCAGAGTTGGGATTCAAAGGGGCACCTGCCTGTCTCAGTCAGTAGAGCATTTAACTCCTGATCTCAGGGTCGAGAGTTTAAGCCCCATATTGGGTGTGGAGCCTACGAGAGAGAGAGGGGGGGGTGGGGAAGGAAGGAAGGAAGGGAGGGAGGAAGGAAGGAAGGAAGGAAGGAAGGAAGGAAGGAAGGAAGGAAGGAAGGAAGGAAGGAAGGAGAAAGAGAAAGAAAGAGAAAGAGAAAGAGAAAGAGAAAGAGAAAGAACGAGCAAGAGCTGGGAATTCAAGTTGGGAAAAACTGACATCTTAACAATGTTGAGACTTTCTATGCCTGAACATGGAATATCTCTTCATTTATTTTAGTTCTTTGATTTCTTCAATCAGTTTTGTAGTTTTCTTCTTGGAGTTCTTCTACATATATACTGTTAGATTTATTATTCTTAAGTACTTTTCTCCTTTTTTTTGGTGCTAACGTAAATATAGTGTGTTTTTATTTATTTTTTTATTTTTTTTTTTTTAAAGATTTTATTTTTTTTTTTTAAATTATGATAGTCACAGAGAGAGAGAGAGAGGTAGAGACACAGGCAGAGGGGGAAGCAGGCTCCATGCACCGGGAGCCTGACATGGGATTCGATCCCGGGTCTCCAGGATCGCGCCCTGGGCCAAAGACAGGCGCCAAACCGCTGCGCCACCCAGGGATCCCTATAGTGTGTTTTTAATTTCAAATTTAAATTGCTCATAAGAAAGCAATGGACTTAAAATAATTTTTTACATTCAATTTAATTAACTTATTCTGTATTATTAGTTTCAGAAGTAGAAGTCATTGATTCATCAGTTGCATACAACACCCAGTGCTCATTACTTCAAGTGCCCTTTTTAGTGTCCATCACCCAGTTAACCCCCACCCACTTCCCTCCAGCAACCCTTAGCTTGTTCTTATAGTTAGGAGTCTCTTATGGTTTGCTTCCCTCTGTTTTAATATTATTTTATTTTTCCTTCCCTTCCCCTAGAAGGAGTGAAATCATGGTATTTGTCTTTCTCTGACTGACTTATTTTGGTTAGCATAATACCTTCTAGTTCCATCCACATTGTCCACATAGTTCCATCCACATTCATATGTGCAAATGGCAAGATTTCATTCTTTTTGATGGCTCAGTAATAGTCATATATATATATGTAATAGTCATATATATAATGAATATATGTATATGAATATAATGAATGAATGAATATATATGTATTCATACACACACACGTGTGTGTGTGCGCGCGCGTGCATGTGTGTGTATAGTATCTCCCACATCTTCTTTATTCATTCATCTGTCAGTGAACATCTGGGTTCCTTGCATAATTTGGCTATTATGGACATGGCTACTATAGGCTTTGGGGTGCACTTTGAATCACTATGTTTGTATCCTTTGGATAAATACCTAATAGTGCAATTGCTGGGTCATAAGGTAGCTCTTTTTTTTAACTTTTTGAGGACCCTCCATACTGTTTTCCAGAGTGGCTGCCCCAGTTTGCATTCCCACCAACAGTGTAAGAGGGTTCCCCTTTCTCTGCATCCTTGCCAATATCTGTCATTTCCTGACTTATTAATTTTAGCCAATCTGACTGGTGTAAGGTGGTATCTGATTGTGGTTTTGATGTGTATTTCCCTGATACCGAGTGAAGTGGAGCATTTGTTCATGTGTCTATTGGCCATTTGCCATTTGTGTTCTTTGGAAAAATGTCTGTTCATGTCTTCTCATTTCTTGACTGGATTGTTTGTTTTTTTTTGGGTATTGAATTTGATAAGTTCTTTATAGATTTTGTATAAAACCCTTTACCTGATATTTGTAAATATCTTCTTCCTTTCCATATGTTGCCTTTTAGTTTTGTTTCCTTTGCTGAGAAAGTAGTTGACTTTTGCATATTAACCTTATATCCTGCAACATTGCTATAATTATTATTAGCTCCAGGAGTTTTTGTTGTGATTCTATGTTGGGATTTTCAACATAGATAAGAATGTCCTCTGTGAACAAAGACAGTTTTGTTTCTTTCTTCCCAATCTAAATGCCTTTTATTTTCTTTTTTCATTTGCTAGGATTTCTAGTACAACGTTGAATAGGAGTGGTGAGACGAGACATTCTGGCCTTGTTGCTGATCTTATGGGGGGAAAGCATTTAGTTCTTTGACATTAAATATAATGTTCGCCATAGGGTTTTTGTTCTTTATCTGCTGAAGAATATCTGTTCTTTATCAAGTTGAAGAAATTCACCTTTATTTTTGGTTTGCTGAGAGTTTTATCAATGAACAAGTGTTGACTCTTGTTATATGCTTTTTCTGTACCTAATGGTAGAATCATATGATTTTTCTTCTTTACCTTGAGATCTGATGGATTACATTCATTTATTTTCTTTTTTTTTTTTTTTAAGATTTTTATTTATTTACTCATGAGAGACAGAGAGAGAGGCAGAGACACAGGCAGAGGGAGAAGCAGGCTCCATGCAGGGAGCCTGACATGGGACTCGATCCTCGGTCTCCAGGATCACGCCCTGGACTGAAGGTGGCGCTAAACTGCTGAGCCACCGAGGCTGCCCACATTCATTGATTTTCAAACGTTAAATCAGCCTTCTGTGCTTGGAATAAAATCCAGCTGGTCATGCTGTGTAATTTTTTAATATATTCTTGGATTCAGTTTGCCAATTTTTTTGAGAATTTTTACATCTGTGTTCATGAGAGATACTGATTTGTAGTTTCCTTTCTTATAATATCTTTATCTAATTTTGGTGTAAGGGTAATGCTAGTTATGAAGTGTTCTTTTGGCTTCTATCCTCTGAAAGAGATTGTAGAGAATTGGTATAATTTCTTCTTTAAATGTTTGGTAGAATTTGCCAGTGAACCAATCTGGCCCTGGTACTTTCTGTTTTGAGAGATAATCAGTGATTAATTCAATTTCTTTAACATGTATAGTTCTATTCAGATTATCTCTTTCTCTTTATGTAAAACTTGGTAGATTGTGTCCTTCTAGGAATTCGTTCATCTGAGTTATCAAATTTGTATAGAATTATTTATACTATTCCTTTATTATGTCTTTAATATACATGGGATCGATAATGATGGTCTGTCATTCATTCATATGTGAATTTTCTTTTCTTTTCTTTTCTTTTCTTTTCTTTTCTTTTCTTTTCTTTTCTTTTTTTTCTTTTCTTTTCTTGGTTAGCCTTGTATTATTGGTTGAATGTGTGTGTTCCCCCCAAATTCATATTTGGAAGCTCCAGTGCTACAAGTGACTGTATTTGGAGATTGGCCTGTGAAAAGGTGATTTAGGTTAAAAGAGGTCACAGAAGAGAGGCTTTAATCCAGTAAGGATGGAGCCCTTACAAGAGGAAAAGACACCTGGCTAGAGGTTTATCCATTTTGTTGGCTTTTCTCTTTTCAAAGAAACCGTTTTTGTTTTGTTGATTTCCTCTATTGTTTTCCTGTTTTCAATTTCATTAGTTTCTTTTGTAAATTTTATTATTTCTTTTCTTCTGCTTACTTTGGAAAGTTTGCTCTTCTTTTTTTCTTGTTTTTTAAGGTGAAAGTTTAGATTATTGATTTTAGACTTTTCTTCTTTTCTAATATATATGTTCAGTGCTGTAAATTTCCCTGTAAGCCCTCCTCTTGGTACATCCCACAAATTTTGATAAGTTGTGCTTTCATTTTCACTTGGTCAAAATATAATTTACTTTCTCTTGAAACATCTTCTTTGGCCCATATGTTCTTCAGAAATGTGTATATTTAATGTCCAAATATTTTGAGACATCCTATGTTTCTATTATTGATCTTTGGTTCCATTCCATTCTGGTCTGAAAGTATACTTTCCATGAATTCTGTTCTTTTAACTTCTTTGGGGTTTGTTTTATGGAACAGAATATGGTTTGCCTTGGCAAATGTTCCATGTGAGCTTGAGAAGAATGTATATTTTGCGGTTGTTGGATGGCGTATCCTTTATACATCAATTAGATCAAGTTGACTATGGTGCTTTTCACTTCAGCTATATCCTTGCTGCTTGTTTTACATGCTGGATATGCCAGTTACTGACAGAGATGTGTTGAAGTGTCCACATGGTGGATTTGCCTGTTTCTCCTTGTAGTTCTATCATTTTTATATAGGTATTTTGGTGCCCTGTTGTTAGGTGCATACACATTAAGGATTTTTATGTGATATTCCTAGGAAATTTTTTTTTTATATTTACCCTATTTCATGTTCTCTGAGCTTCCTGGGTCTGTAGTTTGGTATCTGTCATTAACTTTGGAAAATTTTTAGCCATTATTATTTCAAATATTCCTTCTACTCCTTTATCTTCTTATTCTTCTGATATTCCCATTATTTGTATGTTATACCCTTTGTAATTATCTCACAGTGGAATTATAGAACATGATTATTCTTCCTTTTAATTATAGTTCCCTAACTGAAAATCATGTTCTATAATTCCATTTTAATTCAGCCAAAATATTTTGAATGCTTGTTAGGCCCAAAATTCTGTATCGTGCAGTGTGGAGTTGTAGCAATTTAAAATATGACCACAAATTCTTCAACACTCCTCTTGTCAAAAGATGGGGTCTCTGTGCACTTCCCTTGAATCTGAGTGAGCTTATAAACTACTTAACTAAATAGAGGATGGTGGAATTGATGCTTTCTGACTTTGAAAGTTAAGTTATAAAAGGCCATGCAGTTTCTGTCCTGTTTGCTAGACCTTGTTCTGGGAACCCTGAACCAATATGTTAGAAGTCTGACTATTCTGAGGCTGCTGTGCTGAAGAAATTATGTGTAGGTACTCTATAAACTGTGATCCCTGCTGGGCCAGTCCTTCCAGATATTTCCACCAAGGTGCCAAACAGGTAGTGAAGCCTTCTTGGACCCTCCTTACAAATGTATCCACCAGCAAAACATCACTAGCCATCCTCTCTCAATTAACACATGAAATAGAAGAATCACACAGCCAAGGCCTGCATGATTTCTTGATCCACAGAATCATCACATATGATAAAATGGTGGCTGTTTTAAGCTACTAAGTTTTGGGGTAGTTTGTTCAGTCTATAGATAACTAATAAAGGACTTTGTTCATTTTACCTTAAATATTTACCTTGTGCCTGCTTTGTGCCAGATACTAGTTTGCTCATATGGTACTTGTGATCATGCAGGTAAAGGGGAGGAAGATACAATAAACTTACAATCTATGTAAAAAGTATTGTGAGAAAGAATAAGCAGGTTATGTTTATTAAAAAAAAGGCATAAATGCAATTTATATAGGATAATCAGGGAGAGTCTTTCTGGTAAGATGCTATTTGAATAGTGATCGAAAGTAAGTGAATGAGTAAGCCACATTAAGTTGTACTCATACCTTCTCTATCACTTAACCTGCTTTATTCCTTGTCACCTTAATTTTCATCCTGGTATATTTGTTTATCAATTTATATTTCCTTTTTCCCCTTCAATATCTGGGAGATGTATGAGAAATATCTTGAGGAAGAGCATACCAGGTAACAGGAATGAAAAGTAAAAAGGACCTCAAGTGGGAGCATACTTCAAGTGGGAGCATACTTGATGTTTCTAGGAAAGGCACAAAATCCCATGCAGCTGGACCAGAAGAGGTGGGAGGAAGGCAGGACAAGGAGTGAAAAACGTATCAACAGGCCAAATTATGAAGGGTCTTATGAGCTATAGGAAGAACTTTGGATTGTGCTTTAAGGGAGATGAAGAATCATGCTGACTATTTAATGGAAAGTGAACTATTAGGGGAAGGATGGGAATAGGGAGATGTTTGGAGAATATTATAGCGATCCAGGGAGAGATGGTAGTGCTTTGACTGGGGTAATAGCTGTGAGAAGTAGTCAAATTTTGGAGATATATGTGTGTGTGTGTGTGTGTGTGTGTGGTGTGTGTTAAAAAAGAAAAAACACATGTAAGATGAGTTTTACCCTAACATTTCTTAAGACTTTATTTTTATAGAATAATTTTAGGTTCACAACAAAAGTGAGAGGTAGATGCAAAGATTTCTCATATATCTTCTGCCACCACATATAGCTGTCTCATTATCAACATCTTGTACCAGAGTGGTATGTTTGTTACAATTGATAGACCTTCACTGATTGATTATGATCACCCAAAATCCATAGTTTCCATTATTAGTTCACTCTTGGTATTGCACATTCTGTGAATTTGGATAATGCATGATGACATGTGTCTATCATTATAGCATCATAAAGAGGATTTCCACTGCACTAAAAATTCTCCATGCTCCTCCAATTCATACTCCTACCCCTGCTCCCTGGTTAGTAACTGCTGATCCTTTCACAGTCTCGATAGTCTTACCTTTTCTAGAATGTCATATTCTTGGAATCATACAGCTTGTAGCCTTTTCAGATTGGCTTCTTTTACTGGGTGGGAAATAGGCCTTTAAGGTTCCTCCATGTCCTTTCTGTGGCTTCATAGCTCATTTTTTTAAAGTGATAAATAATATTCATTACCTGGATATATACTATAGTTTTATATCCATTCTCCTATTGAAGGACATCTTTGTGGCTTCAATGTTTTGGAAATTATGAATAAAACTGATATAGACATCCACATGTAGATTTTTATGTGAATATAGTTTTCAACTCTGGGTATATACTAAGGAGTACAGTTGCTAGACTATATACTAAGACTATGTTTAGCTTTGTAAGAAGCCGCCAAACTGTCTTGCATAGTGGCTTTTGTATTCCCGCTGGCAGTGAATAAGAATTCTTGTTGCTTAAGAGCCTTGTTAGCATTTATTAGTTTTTCTTTTTTGTTTTAGCTATTTCAATAGATCCATAATGATGTATCATGTTGTTTTAATTTGCAGTTCCCTAGTGATATTGAGCATCTTTTCATACATTTACTTATTATATGTGCATCTTCTTTGGTGAGGTGTTTGTTCAGATCTTTTGCCCATTTTTAATTGAGTTGTTCATTTTCTCATTGTCCATTTTTAAGAGCTCTTTGTATATTTTGGATTTAAGTCCTTTATCAGATGTGTCTTTTGTGAATATTTTCTCCAAATCTGTGCTTGTCTTCTCATTCTCTTGATATTACCTTTCTGCAGAGCATAAGTTTTTGCTTATGATGAGATCTAGCTTATCAATTATTTCTTTCATGGATCATGACTTCGGTGTTGTATCCAAAAGGTCATAGCCATAACCCAAGATCATCTAGGTTTTCTCCTATGTTCTCTTTCAGAAGTTTTATTATTTTGTGTTTTATATTTAGGACTGGGATCCATTTTGAGCTAATTTTTATGAAGGATATAAGGTATGTTTCTAGATTCATTTTATTTATTTTTTGCTTATGGATGTTGTTTTAGCACCATTTGTTGAAAAGTTAACATATTTTTAAGTGTACCATACAGTATTGTTGACTGTACACACAATGTTGTATAACATATCTCTAGAACTTTTCCATCTTGAAGAACTGAAACTTTATGCTCATTGAACAGCAAGCCCCACTGACCTCTCCCCCAGCCCCTGAAGCCACCATTCTACTTTCTGCTTCTGAATTTGACTACCTTAGATATCTTATATAAGTGGATTCTTATATATATCTTATATAAGAAATCTGATAGGATTTCTTTCTTTTAATGACTGAATAATATTCCATTCTGTATGCATACTAGATTTTCTTCATGCACTCACCTGTCTAGGACGCTTAGTTTTTTTCTACCTCTTGGCTATTGCGAATAATGCTGCAATAAACATGGGAATGATGATCTCTCTCTGAGATCCTGATTTCAGTTCTTTTGGATAAATACCCAGAAGTGAGATTGCTGGATCATAATGTTCTATTTTTAGTTTTTTTAAGGAACTTCCATACTGTTTTCCATAGTTGCAGCAACATTTTATACTCCTATCAAAAGTGTACAAGGACCTAGTTTCTCTATGTCCTCACCAACACTTATTATTTTCTGTTTGTTCCCCATCCCCAACAAATAATGGACATTCTAACAAGCACTGAAGTGATATCTCATTGTGCTTGATTTGCAATTCCCTAATAATAAGTGATGTTGAACATCCTTTCATATATCTCTTGGTTATTTGCATGTCTTCTTTTGAGAAATATCTATTCAGATTTTTTGCCCATTTTTTAAGGGGGTTGTTTGTTTTTTGCAGTTGAGTTGTAGGAGTTCCTTATATAGTTTTGAATATTAATCCCTTATCATATATGTTTTGCAGATATTTTCTCCCATTCCATAGGATACTTTTTCACTCAGTTGGCTGTTTCCTTTGCCATGTAAAAACTTTTTAGTTTTACATATTCCTGCTTGTCTGTTTTTGTTTTTGGTGTCATACCCAAGAAATAATTGCTAAGACGAATGTTAGGAAGCTGTTATATGTTTACTTCTGGGAGCTTTACAGTTTCAGGTGTTATGTTTACATTTCAATATATTTTGAATTGACTTTTGTGTGTGGTATAAGATAAGGGTCCAATTTCATCCTTGCTTGTGGATGTCCAGTTATCCCATCACCATTTGTTGAAACTATCTTTTCCCCATTGTATATTCTTGACCAAAGATGAATTGACTCCATCTGTGTGGATTTGTTTCTGGGCTCTTTGTTCTATTCCATTTGGTTATATGTCTGTGTTTCTGCCGGTACCATACAATTTTGATTACTGTAGCTTTGTAATATGCTTTGAAATCAGGAAGTGAGAGTCCTCTGGCTTTTTTCTTTTTCCTCTGTATATTTTGGCTAGTCAGTGTCCTTTGTAGTTCCGTATGAATTAGGATTGTTTTTTCTATCTCTGTAAAAAAATGCCTTAGGATTTTGATAAGGGTTGTATTGAATCTATAGATCATTTTGGGTAGTATTAACAATATTAAGTCTTCCAACCCATGAGCATGAGATGTCTTTCCATTTATTTGTGTTTTCTTTAATTTCTTTCAATAGTGTTTTGTAGTTTTCAGTGCATGGGTCTTTTGCCTCTTTGGTTATGTTTATTTCTAAGTATTTTATCTTTTTGATTTCTGTTGTCAGTGGGGTCTATTTAATTTCCTTTTTGAGTTATGTGTTATATAAAAAGTGAGATTGATTTTTATATGTTGTTTTTGTATTCTGCAACTTTACTGAGTCATCAGAGTATAAATGCATTTTTAAATCATATACCCCGAAACCATTAAGGAGTGATTATAATTAGGAAAACAGCCCAAGCTTGACTCCATATTCGAGATCAGGAAGATCAGAAGGAACCATCAAAGGAGTCTAAGATAGGCTGCATGAAGAAGGAGAATTGAGAAGTTGTGCTGTAGATGCCAAGTGGAGTGTTTCAAGTCGGATTTAGAAAGATTGAGTAACCTTCCCCGTCACAAAGCTAGTTAGAGATACAGCTAGTATCCATACTGATAGATGCCAGAATTCATGCTCTTAATTTCTGTACTGTCACCCACATTGCAATCATAATGCCTATGGTATCATCAACTCTGTGCCAGGCAGCATTAGAACAGCTTTGTAATAACCCATTTATTCCTGTTATCATCACCATTTTACAGAGAAGGAAACAAACAGAGGTTGTGTTCAGTCACACTGCAGCTCAGTGAACTTTGAACTCAGCTGCCTACTTCCATAGTCTGCAGTCCTAACTGGTACCCTGGACTGTTTCCCAGTAATCCTCTCCTGCTTAAATAACTGGAGTGTCATCAAGGATAATATTTCATAAGGTTGAATAAAAAAGTTCAGGGAGCAAATTATTTTTTTAAAGATTTTATTTATTTATTCATGAGAGAGAGAGAGAGAGAGGCAGAGACACCGGCAGAGAGAGACGCAGGCTCCATGCGGGGAGCCCAACGTAGGACCCGATCCCGAGACTCCAGGATCGTGCCCTGGACCAAAGGCAGGCGCCAAACCGCTGAGCCACACAGGGATCCCCTCAGGGAGCAAATTAAATTCTTTAATTAGAAAAAGAAAACTAAGCTATGGCAATTTGACCTTTTACTCTGTCCATACTGATTTTTGTGCCTTCCAGTCTCAAATAAGCTAATGAAATGCTGTGCCCTTCTTCATACTTGAACAAAGTACTTGCAGAGTTGCTGTGTTCTTCCCCACCCCACCTCCCCTCCCCCTGCCCCAGAGCAGGACTGAAAGCAAAATGTAATGCTCTATTTTAGGTTAAGTAACATGAAAGCTTTAGTTTCTCAAGGTCGCAAAGATGTGATCACATAGATTGAATATCATCCAATGATATTAATTTAGCCCCTCTTCAAAGTTAGACACAGGAAGGAAGTTCTTGTATCAGAGAAAGATTTGCTACTGGAAATCACATTGTCAGGAATCAGATGTTATAACTGTTCCTTTAGAATTTACCCTCAATTCACTTTAAGAGGAGCTGGAAACATATTGCTTCAGATGTAATGATGCCTTCAGATACCTTTTCTCACTTTTTTTTTTTCTTCACTACTGTCATTTGTTTTTCTTGGGCATGATCTCTCACCCTCAGTGCAGGTGGCCCCCTGAGCTATTTCTTGCCACCCCCACAGATTCTGGCCTTTGTTCCCAAAGTAAGGTTGTGCTTTACACTTCTGGAAAAATAACCCGGTGCCAGCAGGTGGGGCCATCGGTGTATCTTCTTCATGTTATACTTGACACATCATTCCCCAGTTTTGCCTTTTCTTCTTCAGTTTTGCAAAAGGTAAATTTCTCTTGTTACAGCTAACTTATTTTTATCTGAAATATCTGAGACTTTCCTTATCTCTACTTTGGTTAAAACTTAAAAAGTCCAGAATCAGGTTTCCAAGATGGCAGTAGTTCTGAGACATGATTATTAGCAAAATAGACAGTAATCACAATCATTGTTACCTGGTGTCTGTGCAAGAGATTTAAAAAACAAGCAAACAAACAAACAAACAACAACAAAAAAAAACCCCACAACTCCGTTGACCATTTTGCACCTGATTCCTCAGCTTTTGCAAGCCATCCCACCCTAGCTGCTGGCCTGGGTCAGAAGAGGTGAGTGACCTGTAGCAAAGACAGGCTTGGGGAATACTGAGAAGCCCTTGTGAAGGTTACAGCCTGAAGGACTTCTTTAAACATTTTTTGCAAGACAGGTCTACCAGTGAATATTCCATCAATTTTTGTTTGATTACTTATTCCATTTCTTAAATGCTCACGTATATATTTATGTTTTCATTCATCTCAAGTCAATTTGCAAATGTATACTATACTAGAAATAGATCCATTTTCTAAGTTCTCAAATGTGTGGGTCTATTTTATATTTTAGAATTTCTACCATGTCAATAATTATGCTCCTTTTCTCATTCATAAGTTTATGTCTGCCCTATTTTTTTTTAAATCAGTCAACCCTGCATGAGATGTCTATTTTATTAATTTCTTCAAATCAGATTTGATCCCACCTATTGCTTTTTAAAAATCTTATTAATTTCTATTATTATCTTCATTATTCCTTTATTTCTTTCCTTGGAATTTATTATGTGGTTCTTTTTCTAAGGCATTAAGCTTCCGCCTAAGTACTGCTTGATTTGTACCCCACTGGTTTTGACAAGTAACACTATCAATGTCATTCAGTTTTAAATATTTTAATGTAATTATCTAAATGTTTCTAAATAAGTATTAAACTTTCTTCTTTAACATAGGCATTATTGAGAAGTGATTTTTTTTTTTAAGTTCTTAAACATTGGCGGAAAGAGGCATTATCTTTTTATTTTAGAGATCCAGTTTTATCACAGTCTTGGCAGAGAATGTGCTCTGAACAGCATCTGCTCTTTGGCCTTTGTTGATTGGCCATAGTAATGGTCAGTTTTTATAAACACTCCTGTGTGCTTGTAAAGAATGTCTATCCAATTTTTTGTGAGGTGTAGAGTTCTGTATGTTTCCGTTAGCTCAAACTTATTAATTACATAGTTCTAATCTGTGTATTCACTAATTTTTGATCTATGAGTTACTGACCTTTAAAAATCTACTGTTAACCTATTTTTACATTCTTCCTGGATAATATAAGTACCTTAAACACTGTACCCCCTTTACTCCCTGTGTGTCTATTTTCTTTTGTTTCTTTTGGTTTTTAATAACTGTCTTATTTTTCTCAAATCTCTAGTAATTTTTGAATAGCTATTATATGGGAGCATTTTCAGAGTGATTTCAGACCTAGGAAGTTCTCTGAAGAAGATTTACCTATGCTTCTGGCAGGTGTCTGGAGCAGAAGCAATCTTGGATTCTTTCATCCAGGTATGAGGATTTTGATGGCTTGGAACCAGACTTTGGTCCCCTTGATTACCAAACTATTCTGTTTCACCCTTATCTGCAAAAAGTAGCCCTTTAAGGTTCCAGTTCAAAGTGTGGATGACTTATTAGGGTTCCCTTCTTTAGTAGACCTGAACATCAGTTTTTATTCTCCCAACTCTGTGAAGTTGTCTGAGCTCTGCTTAGCTTCTCAGGCTCTCAGCCCCCTCTTCTGGAATTGACACATGCTCTTCAAAGAAAAGTGGCCCCACATATTAGGTTCATTTCTTTGAATTTCCTTTTTCTATATTTTGATCTTGTAATTCTTCATTACCTCTCTAATGCTATCAAGGAGATTTTTCAAATATGTTTTTGTTCTTAGTGCAAGGCTTCACGTTCATTACCTAGGATGCCATTAGGAGAAGCTGAAGTCCTTGTCATATGCACTTTTAAAAATAAATTTTAGGGATCCCTGGGTGGCGCAGTGGTTTAGCGCCTGCCTTTGGCCCAGGGCGCGATCCTGGAGACCCAGGATCGAATCCCACGTCGGGTTCTATCAAGAAGTGGTATCAGCACTGGAAGCTTGCCCTGTGTGCCCTCTCCCTTCTCCCTCATCATCACTTTCACTGACTGCTGCTTCCTTTCTGAAGACCAAGGAAACCAGATATCACTGGGCCCCTTTTGGTTTTTTTCTTTTTAAGATATTTATTTATTTGACAGTGAGAGAGAAAAAACACAAGTGGGGGAGTGGGAAAGACAAGGGGAGAAGCAGGCCCCTCACTGAGTAGGGAGCTCGATGCAGAGCTCGATCTGAACTGAAGGCGGACACTTAACCCAACTGAGCCACCCAGGCACCCCATCATTGGGTCCCTTTTAATTATAAAATGCATAGTTTTGGTCAAGGCCTTCCTAATTTGGGTTGCCTTTTCCCTTTTAAATCTGTTACTTGGAAGGTTTTCTTCCCTTCCATTTTATCTTTCTTCCCTGTATGAGTCCTCTCAAGTCTTCTAACAATTTGTCTTTTTAGAATGCACACAATACTTTCTTGTTTTCCTGTATGCGGTTACTAGAGAGGCTTCTAAATTCATGACTGTCTTTTGACATGTAGAATATGCTATTTCAGAATGTTGTTCTGTTTTATACCCATTTACAAAAAAATCATCCAGAATATGAACCTGTTTCTTTACTTTTATTTCTCCTGTCAGGCAAATGCTCTCTCTAGTCCCCTTTCTTTAACTACGGATGATCACAAGAAATAAATCAGGAATGCACTTATTTGGTTTAGAGTTTTCTCTTGCTCTCTGCCTGCTGTAGACATGTTTGAAATCACAGAAGGCATGGCAGAGCCATGACCTCTTGTGGTTATCATCTTAGATCTCCTTTTGGCTGGTATTACAATTGACTAACTGAACTTGACTTCTAGTTCTCACCACTGTATCAGATTAGTGTTCTTCAGCTCTAGCACCTCATACAGTGGCTGCCACATGTTGGCATTTGATACTTAATTAGTTAAAGGCAATGTGACATGGTGGTTCTAGAAGTCAAGATGCAGGGACATCATGAGATGAAACAAATGGCCAACTTGTTTTTCTTTTTTTTTTTATTAATTAATTAATTAATTTTTTGTTTTGTTTTGTTTTTGTTTTCTTAAGTTAGAAACGAACTTGTCTTCTGTCTTTCTTACTTCTGATTATTGGCAATTTGATAAATTCATTTCCTAGCATCAAAGAGTCAGAATCATGACAAAGGGGACATTTCATTTTACTTAACATTTTTCATTGAAAAGTGTTGGATAAAAAAAAAAAAGTGTTGGATATGATGCACTCACTGTAAGTATAGTTTGTACTTAACATCAGTATATAAGGTCACTGCAGAGCCCCAGAATTCTGGGAGTTCAACAAGGAAATCATCATCAAAATAGGTACGACCAGAAGTTTTTCTAAAAAATGGGATACTTTCCAGAAAAAAGATATGGGTATACCTCATTTTATTGTGCTTCACTTTATTGCACTTCTGCATTTTTTACAAATTGAAAGATTAAGACTTCAGTGGGAAGTACCTGCAGATGTGGTAGAAACAGCAAGAGAACTAGAATTAGAAGTGGGGCCTGGAGATGGGGCTGACTTGCTGCCATCTCATGAGAAAACTTGAACGGATGAGAAGTTGCTTCTTATAGATGAGCAAGAGTAGTTTCTTGAGATGGAATCTGCCCCTGGTGAAGATGCTGTGAAGGTTGCTGAAATGACAACAGAGGATTTAGAATAGTACATAAACTTAGTTGATAAAGCAGTGACAGGCTTGAGAAGATTGACTCCAGATATGAGATAGGTTCTCCTGTGGGTGAAATGCTATCAAACAGCATTGCCTACTACAGAGAAATTTTTCATGAAAGGAGAGTCAATTAACACATCAAACTTCATTGTTTTATTTTAAGAAATTGCCACAGCCACCCCAGCCTTCAGCAGCCACCACCCCAGTCAGTCAGCAGCCATCAACATAAAGGTGAGACCGTCCGCCAGCATTAAAGATTATGATTCACTGAAAGCTCCAATGTTGGTTAGCAGTTTTTAGCCATATTTTTTAATTAAGTTATTTACATTGCCTTTTTAGACATAATGCTATTGCACACTTAATAGACTACAGTATAGTATAAAGATAACTTTTATATGTACTGGAAAATGAGAATATTCATTTGACTCACTTTATCCTGTTATTTGCTTTATTGCAATAGTCCCTTTGTTATGATGGCCCAGTACCGAACCCACAATATCTCTGAGGTTTGCCTGTAATCACGGCTGAAAAGTTATCATAAAGGAAAATCATAGACTAATCAGCTGTGGGAATCTCTCTGAAGCAAGCACATGTGAGCAGCTAGAACAGGGTCAGCCTCCAGCCCAGGAAGAGAAAGGCTCAAGGCAGAACCGGGTAGTTTGATTTCCAGTACAGATGTGGGGAGAGGCAATGAGTCCAGGGGACAACAACTTGGGAGGTGTCCCTTGGAGTGGGACAGTGGTGTTTTATCACACTTCACTTGGCCTACCTGAAATCCTTTTATTTTGTTAGAGTGTGGCTTAAGGTTGTTCTACGAATTTGATATGCTAATATTTATAATAATAGTGATAATTTCTATTACGTTTGAGCGCCATGCCAGCCACTCTATAGACATTATGTCATTCATGACAGCAGTCCTATGCAGTAGACGTGCCATTACCTGCATTTTACTGATAAGGGGACCCAGAATCTCTGCAGGGACTGCGTTCCACGAGACGCCTTCTCCTACACTCTGGAAGGGCAGGTGAGCCAGGCTGGCTTTCTACTTTTATGGCTCCAGAGCTCCCTCTTCTGTGGTTCTCCCATAATGTTTCTAAGTGTGGCTTCTTACTTTCTTGGATCTCTTGCCTCTTTCCCCTATTCCACTTTAAGTGGAAAGATTCCTTCTTTCTTATTGTCTCAGTTCAGCTCAATTTAGGACTCGCTTCCAGCATTTTCTTCTCAGGGCTGAACTCCGCTGAGAGGGCACTTAGACTAGTAAGGTCCTAGAGTCACAGGGCCTGCACTGCTGCTGCTGATCCTGCCCCCACGGCAGCCTTTGTGTTCTCATCCTTGAAATGGACCTGCAGACCCCCTTTCAGATGGGCTGCTGTCCTTCCAGTGAGAGAACCACCTGCTGATGTGGAGGTTCTCATGTTCTAGGGAACATCTTGTGTCCCTTCACTGTCCCCCCACTTGCTTCTGCACAGTCGCAGATGTCATGGTTTGGATTGCTATCAGGAGTTAGTCACACTCCCTCATATTTTGTCATCTAATGGTTTGCTCTCCTAATTATTCTCTTTCATTTTATAAGGGAATTCTGAAAAGTTTTTTTAAAAGACCATGCTGTACTATTTTCTTTTTACCATTTGATATTTCAGTAAATTACAACAAATGGAGTGGTAAGATACCATGCCGCAGCTCTCTGGTAGCCAAACAAAAGATGGAGGCTGGGGGGGAAGAGGAGAGAAGGGAAGGAGAGAAGGGGAGGAGAGAAAGACAGATGAGGGAGGCTAGTGAGAGAATGTAGCAGACCTACACCTGTTCCAGGGAGGGAACAACAGTCAGGCCAAATCCTGCTAGGAATGTAGCAAAACTAGACCTCAGAGACCGAGGTCCTTTCCATTTCCTTGCTCTGTTACCCCCAGTGCTAGCCTCATCCTAAGGTCAGGAGCAAGATGGCTGCAGCAGTGCTATTATGGACTGAATTGTGTCCCCTCAAAAGTCATGCCAAAGCCCTCACCCCCAATTTGATGATATTTAGAGACAGGATCTTTAGGAGGTGTTAGAGTTAGATGGAGTCATGAGGGTAGGGTCCTCATGATGGGAGTAGTGCCCTTATAAGAAGTGACATGAGAGAACTTCCTTTCTGTCTCTACCATGCGAGGACACAGTAGGAAGGCTTCTCTACAAGCCACGAAGAGGATCCTCACCAGGAACCAAGTCAAACAATATCTTGATCTTGGACTTCCTACCCTCCAGAGTTGTGAAAAACAAGTTATTTAAGCCACCTAGTCTGTGGTATTTTGTTGTAGAAGCCCAAGCTGATGAATACAAACAGCGAAGAACCTCATCTCAACACCACAAAGATAGATAGCAAAGATAGAAAGACATTCACTCTTCTTGAGTCTCTTTATTAGGAGCAAGGAAACCCTTCAGTAAATAGACTTCCTCTAACATCTCATTGACTAAAATTCATTGTATGCCCATTCCTAAACCAGTCATTAGTAAGGATTATTATAATGATCTGAGATGGGAGGAAACCTTTACTGTAAGGGGCCAGATAATAAATATTTCAGGCTTTGCTTCTCCTCTTCCCTTCTCCTTTCCCTCACCCTCCCTCTTTTTAAATCTTAGCTCAAGGGTTGTACAAAAGCAGGCTGTGGCTGGATTCCGTCACCCTTGGCTTAGACTAATTGTGATTTACTTCTGAATGAGGGTTACTTGAAGGGGAGGTTGATTCCTGAACAAAATTGTCTTTCTGTAAAAGGAAAGAAGGGATCTGGACATTGAATAGGCAACCACAGTGTTGCTACACTTGGTAAAAATAAGTTTGTGGATGCAGGAAATAGGCAAAGGAGCTGTGTCCAAGAGACAGAACTCAAATTTTTTATAATGAGTATTTTGTAATTAGTAAAATAATTAAGCTGAAGACAAGCCCCAAAATTATCTTTTGGAAAACTTCTAAAATTAGATTGTGTGAAGTTACACAATTCTATGAGTACATTAGTAAAAGCCATTAGTAAATACTTTAAATATTTGAGTTTTATGGTATGTGAATTATATCACAGTGAAGCTGGTTTTTTCAAAATCTTCCAAATTCCAGAACAAAGACATGTCTTGCAGCTCTGTGGTGTTTGCCCTGTGGAGGCGAGGGCACGTTTGGTTGTATGGCTGGTTTTAGAGCTTTCACTGGTGGCCTTAGAAATCTTCCTATAGTGGGGATGCTTTTGATGACCACTTTTTGGACATATGTATTAAATATCCTTCATGCTATAGAAAATATTTTATATTTTATAATCAAATGCTTAGCATGCTTGTAATAAAGATAAAACTGATGCAGGGGTGCATGGGTGGTGCAGTTGGTTAAGCAACCGACCCTTGGTTTCGGCTCAGATCTTGATCTCAGGGTCCTGAGATGGAGCCCTGCACTCAGCACAGACTACTTGAGCACAGACTACTTGGGATTCTTTCCCTCTTCCTCTCTCTTCCCCTCTGCCCTTCACCCCAAATAGAATCTTTAAAAAAATAAAACTGATGCAGAAGCAAGAAATTACTGAATATTTTTGTCCTTGCCTCTTTTAAACTTTATTTACTCTTTGTGTCCATTAGGACTCTTTCTGTTGTATTTACCTATGTTAAACTCTTAAGTTAAAGAGAACTCTGCTGCTGTACAGCAAGAAGTCCAGTGGTAGATGGTCTGCAGGCTGGTTTCACCAGGGCACAGATGATGCCACTCCTCTCCTTTTCTTGGTTCAGTTTCTCCTGGATTGGCTCAGTTCTCAGGCCCAGCATCCTGGTGGCCTTTGTCTTGACATGCTGAGCAGTCTTTCATTGGCTCTGATCTCGTCATTGGCCCTTCCCCCCTCCACAGTCACTGTAACAAGAAGAGAGCACCACTGGCTTGCACCTGGACCCCATGCTTCACCCTGAGCCCCATCCAAGTGGGTGGGCTAGGATGGGGGAGTGGTTGTTCATTAGAGCAAAATGGCAGTGTTACAGGCAGGCTGTTGGGTGGCAAATCTTCACACTTTCCTTCTCTCCATCCCTGACTTCACTTCTGCATTTGGTTGCCTATTTTATTCCTCCTCCTTCAGTGTCTTATGGCTCATCTTTCCTTTTATTCTCTTTAACTTATATTTTTTATAGGCTTCTGGAAAAACAAAATGCATTTTAAGGTAGGATTTAAAAAAGAATATTGAGCCTGATAGCTGAGTGGGACAGCTTCCCTTCAGTGATGGCTTTTGTTAAGGAATGTATGCGGACAAGACAAGTAGATGAGACAAGGAAAAAAACCAAAAAGTTAAGCAAAAAGTGAGACTTTGATAAGTTTGCTTGTACTCTTATACTTGATCTCACCATTTTGAGCCCTAGTTGGGAAACTGACACTATTGCCTTAACCCTACAGGAGAGATGCAAGGAGCAGTTCTGAATCCTCTTGTCTTTTGTGGCTTTCAACTAGTTGTCAAACATTTTTTTTTTTTAATTTTCCTTTTTCAGTGTAAATTTATTTTAATTTGCTTGTCCTTTTGATGGACAGGGTCTGTGTTTGAGTCTGCTGCTTAAAACAATTCTGTTTGGTTTTTTTATTGCAGTGACTCTCAGATATATTTCAGTAGAATTATTCTGCAGTTGAATAAAATGATCTTTTCCAAGTTGGTAGGAGAATGAATCTTTGTAATTTTGGGAACTTCCTCAAAATCATTTCACTAAAACTTTGGTACCAGCTACTGCCTGCCTGCTTGAAGATAAAATGCAGGCATGTGAGTAGCTGATGAATAATAATGAACCATGTGGGAACAGCTGATCTTGTTAGCTTTGACAGATTGTATTTTTAATCATGGGTCTATGTGCTCATGGTTTGATTTTGATATCACATACACATATATTCATACATGTATATGAATACATAACGTATATGATGAAATGAAATACATCTGTATTTCATGCTGTTTTGCAAAAAAAAAAAAGTTCTGTGAATTCTGGTGTTCTATCACCTTAAACACTGGAAAGCACTACTTTCCAGGGCAATTGAATCCCTGAAAGAATTTCCGGGATGGAATCATGTGACTGATGATCCTTACTGATCAACTGTGTTAATGTATTAAAAGGACATGCTCTGGACACAGTGGGTTTGGAACATTATTACATCTGTAATCATAAGCACGTTTGGAATTGATTCCTACTGTTTTTGAAAAGTGCACTTAGCAGGAATCAGGGATGTGCTTGCCTGACCGCCCTGAACTCTGACACAGAGGAGACAGGCCTTTTCACCTGGTTGCCAGGCTCTACCCAGGAAGGCCAGCTCGCTTTCCCTGTTTTCTTGCATGCATCCTGCCTCTCCTCCACTGTTAACCCATTTATTCATTCATAAGGATGAGTCAGCATCTTCCACATTCTTGTTTCTCACTTCCTCTTTTGGTCTTTGGCTTCCTCTGAGCAGCTTCTTGTGAATGCACATTTGACTAGTAAATTGATTCAGCTTCTTCATTGTGCTACAGTAGTGACCCTGTGAAGGGCCAGCAGCACGCCAGCACAATCTTTTCAGGACTCCTCCATTT
Source organism: Canis lupus baileyi (assembly GCF_048164855.1). Classification (NCBI taxonomy): domain Eukaryota; kingdom Metazoa; phylum Chordata; class Mammalia; order Carnivora; family Canidae; genus Canis; species Canis lupus. The sequence goes on along the minus strand of NC_132863.1, from coordinate 4,383,934 downwards.
AACTTTCACCATCCTTGCACAGTAGAAGTGTTAATCACAGTAGAAGTGTTAATAGCCAAGGCCTTAGTGGATCTTTGGCAGGTGCCCTCCCTGGGGAGCTGCCACTCCCATGTCAGTCATTGTGGAGGTGGGCCCAGAACTTGGAGTCAGAATCCAGAGACGGAACTGGCCTGCTTGTCTGAGCTCCCCCTCAGTAGGGGTGACTGCACAGGACCCCATTCCTATTCGTCACTTACTGGCCTCCAAGGAGACTTAACTATGCCACGGAGGTGGAATATTAATTTATTACAGGGTTTGAACCTGGCAAGAGCCCTCCATAAGCCCATTTAACCACCCCATGGTGCCCTCTGATTTCCCTTCTCCCTGGATCCCCTTACATGCTATAACCCTTGCCGGCCCAATCTAAGGCTCCTTACCTCCCTTCTTATACACAGATGCACACACATGTACCAAGACAGGCAGACATGTAACAGCTCAGCAAAAGTCTGCTGCTTGGTTTTATGGTCCTCTATCAGTCACTAAGCCCCAATGAAGATGGTTCTGCCCTGACAATATCAGATGCCCTTTTACCAAAAAGCACCCCTTCGAGTTTAATTATAGAACTGATTATGATGATGCCTAATAAGCAAAAGTTTATTGTGTTCATAGTATTTTTCAAACTTTTCCAAAATGCAGGGCCTGATTGTATTCCACTTTTTTCTTTTCTTTTTTTTTTAATTTTTTATTATTTTTTTTATTTATGATAGTCACACAGAGAGAGAGAGAGAGAGAGGCAGAGACATAGGCAGAGGGAGAAGCAGGCTCCATGCACTGGGAGCCTGACGTGGGATTCGATCCCGGTCTCCAGGATCGCGCCCTGGGCCAAAGGCAGGCGCTAAACCGCTGCGCCACCCAGGGATCCCTTATTCCACTTTTTTCTAAAGATTTTTTTTTTTTTTTTTATTTATTTATTTATTTATTTATTTAAGAGCGAGCACACAAGAAAGCACAAGTGGGAAAAGCAGCAGAGGGAGGGAGAAGCAGGCTCCCCACTAAGCAGGGAACCTGATGTGGGGCTTGATCCCAGGACCCTGGGATCATGACATGAGCCAAAGACAGACATTAACCGACCGAGCCACCCAGGTACCCCGTGTATTCCATTTTTGAAAAGGCATAAAGTTAAAAAAAAAGAAAAAGAAAAAAAGAAAAGGCATAAAGTTGCATGATAATAAGATTTACCCTCCATGATCTTTTCTGCAGCAGATATTCAAAGCCAGGTAGCTTTAGGGAACCAGTTCCATAAATCCACTGTGTGGGCTCAGGACCCAAATGACAGCATCCTTCTGGTAACATGTCATTGGTGATTTAAAAGAAACCTTGGGAGCAAGAGTAAATGTTGCGAGTCTGGTAAGGATTTTTATCAACCAGAGTGTTAAGTTTGGGATCCATAGATTAGCAAGGAGAAAATGGACTGGAACACTTATGCATTTCACAGAGGATATCTGCAGGCATAAGTACTGATTCTGGGCTATTTAAAACTCCTCCTAAGTTCAGGCTGCTTATCTCTCTTTAAGGGCAGAGAAAACACCCATTACAAATTCTCTCAGGCTGTCCAGTGCCTCATTAAGGAACTTGGGGCGGGGCGGGGGGTGGGGAGGTGGCATGAGAGAGGGAGTAGTTCTGCGAATTAAAGTGGAATAGAATGATGAGGTCTGTTTTGAGGCCAAAGTGGGGGAAAAGGCAAGGGTTTTGCTTGTGCGCCTCTGCTACAATACAGAGGACCTTAACACAGACAGACGGTACCCTACAAAGTGTAGCCCATAATTCAAGCTGTCAGCTTAATCACACTGTTTCCAGGTAAAGAGAAGGAGCCCTTGTTTCCTGGGTAAAGAGAAGGAGCGTTGTTTGCTGACCCCTGGTCCTCAGCCTGCAGCGGACTGCCCCACTCTGTTGGCCTTTGTGTCACTGTCCCCTCCTTCCCTCCTTTTTGGCATTGTGCTCCCTTCAAGTGGCCCCCTGGAAGGGACCACCCAGGGGGCTGTACAATGCTCCCCACCCCCACCCCCACCCCGAGGTAGCCACCAAAACATAGGTTTTGTAAGACAGCCCGTTAAAAGAAAAATACTGTTTAACTATGTATGTGTTTGTCCTTTCTACAACTGTTTTGTGTGGCCAACAAAACCCCGTATACAGACTTCACTGTGGCCGCACATACAGCTGTTCAAGCCATCAGGTGTCAGGCTTGAGATAGTTGCTTCCAGTTTATTTTCCCAGGGTACTAATTCTTGATGCAGTTTATATTTACACATTTGGATTTATGGTCAGGATATTTGATATCAAAGCAAACAAATTGCACTGGCTTTATGAAACTCTTATCTGTAGTCTTTGGAGTTGGTGGCTTGGCATTGCTCTTGGATGAAATTTGTCTGTAATGCTACTTAACAAAAGCTAGCAGCCGGGAATTCGGTTCTCAATAGCCATTTACACCTCTGTAAAAGGATTAGCTCTGGCCAATTGTTACACTGTTTAAATCTTAATTTGCATCTTTATGGAGGTAGAGATTCTAGAGACCTCGCTGGTTCTCTGTTGTATTTGTATACCTATGGGTGGGAGGTCACTGGAGGTTTTCTCTTATTGGTGAAGGTGCTAAATTGCTTCAGGGTGACCAGTAAGCTACACAAATTGAATTAGCGTCCAGGGTTGGGTTTTGACTGACAACAGTCGGCTTTGATTCGTTAGTTATATTTTGTAGCAGTTGTGGTCTGAGTGTTTGGTACATGAATGCACACTCTGTTAGTTCTGTTCAAACTTAAGAATCCTTAAGGTCCTTAGGATTTGAAACGTTCGTTGTAATCAGCAAATGCCCATGGGAATAAAGTGTAAAAAAATCCAAACCCTAACTGGATAAAACGATGTTTATAAAAAGTAATCTTTTCTATCCAGACCATGTGTTCTTAGCTTAAAGATCAAAGCCTTGTTGCCTTTAGGAAGGAAGGTGGGTCAGACCAGTGAGGAGGAAGAAGCTGAGATTCCCTGGCCAGTGCGCTGGGAATTGGAAACAAAAGCCGGTTGAGTTGCCTCTTTCCCACCTTTCTGTGTATGGGTTATTCCTAAATGACATGCTCCTAACCTTTGGACCACCTCTTCGAATGATGCCTTTTCATTGTTGCTCATTTTGAAATACAGATCTTCCCCTAAAATTTAGTTCTGGAAGTGACCCGCTTGGGTGCTTTATGATCCTTTAGTTGCATTAAAAACACGGTACACATATATCATAAAACTTTTTTATTTTTTATTTTATTTTTTAAAACTTTTTAAAAGTAACGTTAGATTAATAAATGTTGCAAGCCAACTCATTGCCATTTACAGTCAGTGATTACCATACTTTTTTGTGTGTGTGTGATTACCATACTTGAGACTATTGTTCCCTACCTGAAATAAAACCTGAAAGTTGAGCCTGTAGTACTGCAGCTGCAACACTTAAATTCTGTCCCCAAAAAAGCTAGCACCCACAGGAATGGGACTTTCTATATCCCTCAGACAGGATTTAAAAAAAGTTTTTTGTTTAGGTTTTTGTTTTGCCAAAAAGTAATTCTCAGTTTGCAATCCTGAAAGAAAAACCACAGCACCTTTTCTCTTTTCCTCATTTTTTTCAGAAAAACTGTATATTAATTTGAGTGTTCCCATTCACCTGGAATAGGGTTGTTTTCTTTCAAATCATTTCCAAAATTCTACATGACTAAAAAATGAAAGTGAAGCTAAGAAGCAATTACTTTAAATTTGGCCCGCTCAAATTCTATGTATCGTATGCTATAACCCTGTTGGGTAAAATTAAATACACTTCTTTAAAGTTCCATCTGTGTTTCTATTTTATTTTTTTTTAATTTTTTATTTATTTATGATAGTCACAGAGAGAGAGAGAGGCACAGAGACACAGGCAGAGGGAGAAGCAGGCTCCATGCACCGGGAGCCCGATGTGGGATTCGATCCTGGGTCTCCAGGATCGCGCCCTGGGCCAAAGGCAGACACCAAACCACTGCGCCACCCAGGGATCCCTCCATCTGTGTTTCTAATGATTCTTTATCAACTATCAGGTTTGTCCACTTGCTGGACTTAAGAGAATGGACTAGTGCCGTGTGTTGATGCTAGGCCAGTCCACACATTCCTGTGGAAAGACTAGACCTGGCCTCATCAGACTGAGATCCCTCCAGTGAGAATTATTTTGGTTGGAATGCAAACGAAAGACATAAAAGAAGTTGAGATCTTAAATTCCAACATAGTCAGTCTTTCCATAACACATAGTCTTTAATCTTTAGCTCCATTGCTTTGAATTCTTAAATAGAGTCATTTGTAGCAAAGGGCTGATAGATATTTTGTTAAGGCCAGGTAAAGCTATTAGAAATGCTCAGCACAGACTAACTCAACATTTAGCCAGAGAAGCTCCTGAGTTTATCGAAAGTAGACCTAAGCTCTCTGTGCAGAAGAGTCCTTATGGCCCTCTGACTAATCACTTGTTGCTCAGCCCTACCTGGGCTGGTCTAACAACAACCATGTAAAAACATACTGTAGAAATAGGTGGGACATGACTTTCTCTAATCTGAATTTAAATCTTGGCCTGTCATTCAGCACATAGTGTTGTTAAGTATGTCTTCAGTGTTGTGCTGAATGCTACGTGAAACTTAAAGTAAGATAAAAATTCTCAAGTCCAGCTGCTGATTCCAACAAGCTTTTGGTTTTGTAGAGCAGGCTAAGCAGACATGACATAACTAGAGGTCAGTTCCATACGATGAAGGATGCTGTCTATACAGTGAGTGCTAAAGGAAGTCAGGGATAAGAAAGAGCCCTGAACCGAGCTACTCAGAGAAGTGCCTAGACAAGTGTGAGATGAGCTAGTCTAAGGGAGCCTGACATTTGGATTGAGCTGGTGGGAAATGAGCAAGGGTCATGTGACTGGACGATCCGATACCCTGAAACACTGGCTCACCATGCAGGAGGGTGGGGGAGCTGCAGTTGGAGGCAGCAAGGGGTGCCTTGTCTGTAGAGAATTTATAAACAGTAACAAAAAACTGCTTTCTCTTACCACCATTCCTAAGAATGGCAAATATAAAATACTCCTCCCTGGAGGGAAGCTGTTCCCACTGCAACACCCCATACACACCCTGCCTTGGTATACCAGCATCCCGGAGTATCTGCTAACTTCTACTACTATACTGGCATTTTAGAGGAGGTGCACAAACGTCAGGCCATGGTCCTTGTTCTGGAAGTCAGACTAAAGGCGTTCTAAGCTGGAGATTCCACGCTTGCAGGCAGGCTGTCTGCCCAGCACTGTATTTAACCTTCTTTTGAATTAATTGTCACATTTGTAAATCTGGGAGATGTCATATAAACATAAACTTTGAATTTGTGAATCTCTGGCTTGTCCTGAACTCTTGGAAGATCAGCGTCACTGAGGCACCACAGTGGGAGCCGTGACTGACAAGCCCTTGGCTGGTAGCGCCCTTGGCTGGTAGCGTGGCCCCAAGCCTTCCGATCCCCAGCTTGTAGCCCCCACCATGGGCGCTCACGACCTCCACCTCCACCCCCACTGCTGCTCTCACACTTCTGTCTCTTCCCCTGCCAGCCGGAGCACAAGCTCCATCTCCTGGCTGGTTTGGGGCCTTAAGGTTTCTCCCTTCATCAATAGCATCAGCCCAGGGCCACCAGGCTGACCCTCTCTAAAACTGCTTTCAAGAAACCAACCAAAGCTCAGAAATCAGAAAGGTATATTGCTATTTTCTCACCAGAGTTTTATATTGAATTTTATTTCCCATTATAGTTGCCCCTTGAACAGCAGGTTTGAACTGCATGGGTCCACTTATATGTGGCTTTTTGTCAATAAATACACTATAGTAAATGTATTTTCTCTTCCTTATGAATTTCTTTTTTTTTTTTAAGATTTGTTTATTTATTCATGAGAGACACACAGAGAGAGGCACACACAGGCAGATGGAGAAGCAAGCTCTCCATGGGAAGCTTGATGCAGGACTTGATCCCAGGACCTCGGGATCACAACCTGAGCCAAAGGCAGATGCTCAACCAGTGAGCCACCCAGGCATCCTTCCTTATGATTTCCTTACTGTCACTTTCTTTTCTCTAGCTTACTTTATTGTAAGAATACAATAGATTACACATATGCAAAATGTGTGTTAACAAACTATATTATCAATAAGGCTTTAGGTCAGCAGTAGGCTATTAGAAAGTAAGTTTGAGGACAGTCAAAAATTATGTATGGGGGTACCTAGGTGGCTCAGTCAGTTAAGCATCTGACTCTTGGTTTCTGCTCAGGTCATAGTCTCAGGGTTGAGCCCTGCTTGGGGCTCTATGCTCAGTGTGGAGTCGGCCTGAGATTCTCTCTCCCTGCCTCCACCCCTTCTACTGGTGCGTTCTCTGTCTCTCTCTCTCCCCCCAATAAATACATCTTTAAAAATAAATAAATAAAAGTTATGTATGGATATTTGACTGTATGGGGTGAGGGGGGTTGGTGCCTATAACCCCCGTGTTCTTCAGGAGTTACCTGTACTAATCCTGTCACCACATGCACCAACCCCTGTCTGGCCAAACTTGTCTACTTGCTGATTCCCCACCCCTCTCACTTAGCATTTCCTGTCACCTTTGCTGTGCCACTCCGAAGCTGTCTAAATACTGCCTGGTGGAGGGTCCTCCTCACCATTCCTGATTGTCTGCCCACTGATTCTGAGCTCCCATTTACATCTCTAAAATTGGCTCATCACTGGCAGACTTATCTCCCCCTTCTTAAGAGCAGGTGTTAGGCAGCCCAGGTGGCTCAGCAGTTTAGCACCACCTTTGGTCCAGGGCGTGATCTTGGAGACCTGGGATCGAGTCCCACATCGGGCTCCCTGCATGGAGCCTATTTTTCCTTCTGTCTGTTTCTCCCTTTGCGTGTGTGTGTGTGTGTGTGTGTGTGTCTCATGAGTAAATTAAAAAATAAAATCTTTAAAAAAAAAAAAAGCAGGTGTTATAATGTGAATTGAGTGGTGGTGGCAAGATAAAGCCTTTTAGGAAGAATTAGGATCTAGATTTTGCCCCCCCAAAAAGGTATTCATAGGTCCTGTCAGTGATATAGGCCAGGAGACTGGAAGCTTTTTGGCAGCAGAGCTTCAGACTGAAGGTCTCAACCCAGGATCTGGCCCACAGGGACTAAGAATCCAAACTGAGTCTAGACAAGAGATCAGGACTTGGCAAGGAGCTGGGGCACCGACATTGTGTCCCAGAGCTCGGAATAGGTCCCAAATCCAGAGGGTCCATTATTATTTCCTGCCCAGAGTAAAAGCCTGCATCAGAGTAGAGAGATAGCAGAGGAAAGAGGGAGGACTCTGCCTGCTGTTATCTCTCACCCTCCCATAGGACAGAGCACATCTCCTTTATCCTTGTGCTGTCAGGCACATGGCTATCAAATGGATCCAATAACTTAACCGACTATAGAAGTAATTACAAATTAGTAATATATAATACTACTAATACTAATGTATTGCTTTAGGAGTTGCTTCATTTTCATTTGGGAGTATATATCGAACATTCTCAACTGTGATTGTCTCCTTTGAAGTAGAAATACTGTTTTGCTTTTTATATCCTATCCAATAGCTTTTCAGGATCATGCTTTCCATCAAATAGACACTTTTTAAAAGGAAGTTACTAGCTAATCTCTTTGGAGGCTAATGGTGCAATGACAGACCTAACTAGAAACAGTGGCCAAATTGTCAAACTCTGCCAGTCCCCCGGTAGACTGGAAGTGGATAATGAAGGCTCAAGCCCCCTTCCCACACCTTCCTGTTCTTATTAAAAGTAAAGAAAATTTTATTGTAGTGGATCTGAATGGAGAAATCATAGTCATTTTTCTGCATTCGGAAATAGAGGACGTAACCTATACTTCAGTCAGCAGTTTGCAATTTCTTAGCAGTGACATTTTAAGTAAATTTCACACAAGTTGTGGAGCTCTAACTTTGTTATGATTGACAATATAAAATTAGCCTTTTCTGCTGTTAAGATTATCTAGCATTCCTTTCAGTCAGCTGCAATGTGGAATGAGATTGCACAGCTGTAGATTAAGCAACATTAAAGTCTCCAAAGGGTTAAGAGTTACTTCCTCTGATGGATTTAAAACTGCCACATACCCACAAACAAGTTTTTCAAACTGCCCCATTTTACATTTTTGTCGAGAGACAGTCTAGTTGCTGCATTTTTATGTCTAGATTATATTACAGATATATTTCAATAAACCACGAAGAACCGCCATAGATTCTAGAAGCGGGCCGTCTGTGCTTAAATAAACATCTCATGCAGCACCTGTTTTATTTTATAGGCTCTATAATCGCAGTGACATTCTGAAAGAAGACCTTGAAGCCTGCAGAGCAGCTGTCCTTCACCAGCTTCCGAGACTCTTACCTGAGGGTAGCAGCGATGAAAAACAAGTCAGGTATTAATCACTGCTGAGGTGGAATGACTATTCTTGCTCCAAGATCCTTACAAATGTAAAGGATCACAGAGTTGCAGACTGCTAGCTCACATGGTTACCACTGGGGTAGATGCTTGCAGTTGTCAACTTAACTTTTTTACAAACTGTATCATTTACTTTTTTGTAAGAGTATTTGTTTCTGTTAATTGGATATATCCACTCAATTCCCTGCTCATAGCAGTGTTTTAAGGGCTTATTTGTGGAGTGTGAGTACAGGTAGTCTTTGGCATATTAGCATACCTTGAGAACAACCCAGTATATGATCCAGGGTAGCCATCGCCTAGAGAGATGCATTCCTCAGTATCCAAGGTCATGCTAGTGATACAGACCTCCAGTCTGTAGGTGTGGTCACTGGACCAGCAGCCTCAACAAGACCTGGGAACTTGTTAGAGATACGTGTTTTTGGGCCCCACCTCAGACCTACTGAATCAGGAATCTGGGGGTAGGGTGTGGCCATCTGGATTTTAATAAACCCTTAAGGGAACTCTGTTTCTTCAAGTTTGAGAGCCACTATTCCAAAGATATGCCTTAAATGGCCACAAATCTGGGATAAGACAAAGAGAGAGGAAGTTAATTAAATGTAGGGTAGTTGGCACATATGAACTATATATAACTCATATATTTTCGTAAGTCGCTCAGAAATCCATTCCATACTCTCTACCCACCTTTTAGGCAAGCTGGGTTTCTTTTCATGACTCAGAAGTTCTGTGGCATTAGGCCACTTACTGAGTTCATAGAATTACAAATGTGTAATATGTGTAATGGTTTGTCCAGTACTCTCATCTGGTAGGTGCCTAATTTATGTGGCATAAATGTTGCCAGTGTTCTTTTATTTGTATTTTGAGGATTGACTATGTTTCCTCTTATAAAAATATGTCCTACCATTTACTAGCAGAGAACAGATTATTACTCAGACCTGGTCAGCAGATGGGTGTCTGTGAAAGCCTTTCTGCAAGGACCTTCTGTGGCTGAGAGCATGGGAGGGGCTCTTGGGGTCTGCTTATCTTACCTCCAACATCACCTTCTCTAACTTTAGTGCACCAAGTAGGCTGTTTTATGTTCGCGTCTTTCTTTAGAAGAGAATTCAGCCTGTCTAGCATGTATTGGATACCATCAAGGCATGAGAAGTGAGGATAATGGTCTCTAAAAGGGCCTTATCACAAGAAAACTTGGCCAATTGAATGTTTCCATTTCACAGACCATGATGAGCTTCACAAGTCCTGAGTGTTTTTAATTTACCTTCTGTATCTCCACTAGTGATCCCCAAACTATAGGAAATGTTGGAAATGACCTTCCTAGTCAGTAGCTTTTCAGCCTAAAGCAGTAAAGGCAAGAAAATCCTCTTCCATGTATTTATCATGTGAAATAAAAAACAGCAGTCTTAAAATACTCCTTTACAAGGTAGTGGAAGAAACTGCCTGGGAGGAATCTTTCTGAGCTCTATAGGTTGATTGGTGCTTATGTGGTGTAAGGCTCTTTGTCCCTCTTTTTCTTTCTCACTGCTTTTTATATCTGTTGATATACTATTTGGCATAAACCACAGTTGTGGCATGTGGCATAGGAAGCATATACACATTTATAATTCTCATACAAACTGACTTGTTAGACTAAATGATTCATTGTTGGACTCTCTTAACCTAGGTTGCCAAACTGATTGTGGGTGAGAAAATATAATATCTACATCTACTAGACTAACGTTTGTTATAGTTTCTCAACATGCATGATAGAGGATTGATTTTCATTATGAAAAGTTGCATTTTATATGACTATTGATCTATAGTTGTGTATAAATCAGCCTTCCCTAAGAAATGATTCTTCTTATAACCAACACAAATTTTAAAATTAATATCTGGAGGCTTCAAGACTGTTTGGTTACCACCATCATTTTTTAAAGCTAGATAAAGAAGTCAAGAATGGTTACTAATGTCAGTGTTATGTTCTGTTACAATTAGAATTGTCCCATGTACTGTGACTGGCAATACTATTTAATGCACACTGATTGTCACTGCTTCACTGTCTAACCTTGGAAAAAGTGCCAACTCTTTATAGGACCTGTGAGAGACAAGTAGTCAGGTCTTTAATACATGTTCTTTTTAATGATTTTAACCATGGCATCTGACTCCACCCTGCCGTCCTTGCTCTAACCAGCTCCCTGCACCCCTCAACACCCAGTAGTTATTGCTGGGTACTCCTCTAAGTGAGATATTCCTGTCTGCTTGGTGATCTGCCCTGGACCAAACTAGTCAATTTGATAAACCATTCCAGAAACACATTCAGAGAGAATGATCTGCTTCTGTTCCTTGATTGCTAATGATTCTGGTGTCATTGAAGTCTAAGCCAGGCAGAGTAGGAAGCCTCTAACAAGTTATGAACTCCTTAAAACCCATTGAATAGAACCATGTTTGATGTGGCCAAAGTCCTGCTTGTGCCCCTGACCAAACCATGGCAATGGACATCTGTCTCTTTAATCTCATCTGTAATATAGGACACCTGCCCCATAGTATACTCTAAAAGATAATGTGAAGACTTCCAAATTCCTGCTCATAAAATGAAGCATCTTAGAAGAAAAAAAGACCAAAACCATTACTATCATCATTATTGATTTAGTGTTCAAAGACCTTCATTTGAAAGAAAGATTTTCTATTAGGTAGGGGACCAAGTCGCTATTGTAGACAATTATGAACCACTAAAATATGATTCATGACATTTGGAGTACTTGATAAAAGTTTTTGTTCATCATTGCCTTTGGGAAAAATTTTAACATAAAAACAATTACTTAATAAGTAGTTTTATATGATGAGCCATTATGAGACTGTTTTTATTTTTTTTTCCAGGTGCAACTAATTAATTGTCTCTCTTAGTGGCTATTCTCAAATACAGTTGCCCAATTGTGTTCTCAAACTCATGCTTAAAAATTGAGTCAGCTTTATATTGTTTGAATTACAGTATGTAAAAACCTCTTTATTTTATTCTGCCTGTATTCAAAATGAAAATCAAGGTGTTTATTAATTTGTCTGCATTTAAAACTTTGGTTGGTCAAATTACCAATCTGTTATAAATCAGTTGTGGTTAAGAAGTTCTGGTACGTTTGTGTTAATTGCAGGTTTCTGATTGGAAGCCATTCCAAACATATGAAATTAATTATAGATTAGAGTATCATCTTTTGTTATATATATATTTTTTAAAAGATTTTATTTATTAGAGAGAAAGAGAGGGCATGAGCAGTGGGGAGGGGCAGAGGGAGAAGGAGAAGCAGGATCCCTGCTGAGCCAGGAGCCAGATCATGACTTGAGCCGAAGGTGACTCTTAACTGACTGAGCCACCCAGGCGCCCCTCTTTTGTTATATTTTTAATTAGAGGAGTATAACACTTAACTGACATCAAACTTTGTTTTCTCTCTGTAACACCGATATTACAAATTTTCCAAGAAAGTGGGCAAAAGTGGAAAAAAAACCTTTTTAAGTTCTTTGTACCACTTTGCGAATTTTCTGATTTGGTGTATTTATGTAGAACCATGGGAACACCTCATGCAAAGACAGCCACGGCTCTTGCACTCCTTGCCCAATCGATCCTGAAATAAATCTGCAGGAAAGCCTGGTTTTGTGCTTTAAGTGTTGGCTTAGCTGTTCCAAAGTCACAGATTCTAGATGCTGTAACTCCTTCAGTAGTTCATTTGCTGTTTCACCCTGTGCAAGTTGATTAATGGTTTTGTCCCTTTGTGAAGTTTGTGTAATAATTGTAGGAAACCTTAGCTTATTCTTCATCCCAGGACCTGAAGGATGGTTATAGTTGGTGAGGATATTAGTACCCCGAGTCTTGCCTTGGCTTTGTCTCTGGAGAAATTACATGTATCAATCACCTGAGAGACTGGTCTCTGATCATTCAGTCCATCCCAACTAATTTAATTAATTTAATTGATCCTAATTCAACTTGTTTTCAAGTTTAAGTCAACCTAGCAAAACATGCTTTCAGACCAGAAACAAAATTGATTTACTCATTATAAGGAATACAACAGCTGAATAGACTAGAATTTGCTCCTGTCCTATGAATGCGTTTTCCCAGTAGGGAAATCTATTGTGAAACCAAATGCAGATGGATGTTCGTTCATTTATATAGAATCAGAACAAAGGAATTGGGCGGCATTATGACTTCAGTGAAGTCTGGAAGAAACTAAGAAATTCAAGTTGCTGAAGGAGCTTTCTGCCCAACCAGCCAGAAACTTTGGAATCATTCTGGAAAGTTTTTAAAGAGTTTCAAGGATCGCCATGACACATCCTACTTTATGCAACTGTTCGTTAGGTCAAGCAAAGATTATAACAATTAAGATGCACTAATAAGGTTCTAAATTATACATAGACTTACTTTTTTCAAAGCATACAGAAAAATAAAAGGAACTGTACAGTGAGCATCCCTATATCCACCACCCAGATCTACCATTGACATTTTACTGCACACCACACCCATATCTGTCTTTCTATCCTTCTGTTTATCTCAATCTCTTATTTTTGTGAATTTAAAAGTAAATTAAGTAAGCTATAGACATTAGTATACTAGGTTTTCTTTTTAACTTTTTGTTTTTAAATTTTAAAAAATTCACAAAAGTAAATATAATGAAATCCCATGTATTTATCACTGGGATCCACAATTGTCAACATTTTTTTAGTCTTGTATTATCTATTTTTCTCCTCCACACTCTTTTCTTGAGTCATTTAAAACAGACAATATGTTTCATTTACAAATACAAATACTTATCTTTCTAATAAATAAGCATTTAATACATAACTGTTTAACAAGATTCCTTATCTAATACCTATTCTTTACCAGTTGTCCTTGATTGTCTCAAAGTCTTTTTACATTTGATTTATTTGAAAAGGATCCAAATGATATTACCCATAAATTGGTGGTTCAACCCAGATACAAGATTATATTCCAGACCAGCTATTTTGGCAACATGACATTGTAACTATACTTCTGTTATACTTCTGCAGGCAGCACATGGTGGCTGATTGTTCCACTGTTAGTGGTGCTAGGACTGATCCATGGGTTCAAGCGTTGGCATGCTGATGCCTTTAGTATGGTATTTACCATTATGCAATTTTCACAAAATTATGATCATTTCTTAGATGCAGTCATTAATTTGGATTTACAAAATACTGACTAATTCATTAGTTGGAAGAACTTTGCCCATCAACTACTTGGTAGTCCTGAAATGTGTTTTTTTGACCACAAAAGTGGGATAAATGATTCTGTCCCTTTACTTACCAATTTTCAGAATGAGTTGTTGCCCTAGCATCCTCCAAAAGTTGGTTGGTTGGTTGGTTATATTTTTAATTGTGGTAAAACACAACAAAAGTTACCATCTTAACGATTTTTTTAAAAGATTTTATTTGTTCTAGAGAAAGAGAGAGCGCGAATGGGGGGGAGGGACAGAGGGAGGAGCCCCTACGTGGGGCTTCATCCCAGGACCCTGGGATCCTGACTGGAGCTGAAGGCAGACACTTAACTGAGCCACACAGGAACATCCTCCCCACCAATCTTAACCATTTTTAAGTGTTCCGTAGCATTAAGTACATTCATATTATTTTGTACCAGATCCCCAGAACTTTCTCATTTTACAAAACTGAAACTCTATACTCATTATTTAACTCTCCATTTCTTCTTCCCTCTAAGCCCCTGGCAAGCACCGATCTGCTCTGTTTCTATGAATTTGACCATTTTAGGTACTTTATGTAAATCAAATCGTGCATTATTTGCCTTTTTGTGACTAGCTTATTTAACTTAGCATGATGTCCTTAAGATTCATGTATGTTGCAGCATGTGACAAGATTTGCTTCCTTTTTAAGGCTGAATCCAAAGGTTTTTATTATTTTAAAAACTTACTTTTTGTTATTTTTCACATGAACTCATGATTTTCCTGTATTTGCTGTATATCAGTCCATTGGAGTCATGATTCTTTTTGGTGCTCAAATTGTCTCATCTTGGGCCAGTGGGATCCCCCTCAGGATAGTCTCTGAGGCCTTTTGACATGACTCAGTAGTCTCTGATAGCTTCTTTTGTGATGCCAGGATGTTCCAGGTTCATCTTGTCCATCTCTCCTATGCAAGAGATACACTACATGCCATAGTCTGGGAATATAATTTAGGTACACTTTTCAATTCTTTCCTAATGTTATCTTAATGCTTTTTCATTGCAAATAGACCATAGTAAGAGTCTAATAAGGATAAACTGATGTTAAAAATAAAATGTGATTGGTTTCTTTTAACTACACATAAGAGGAACCTGACCATCTATGCTGTGATTTGAAACCAAGGCTACATATTAGAACCACTCTGTGAGCCTTAAAAAAATCCCAATGGGCAGGGCACACCCGAGTCCAGTGTTACTAGATTTTTTAAGGGTGGCACCAGGTATCCCGGATTTTGCAGAGCTCCCTACGTGGTTCCAGTAGGCAGCGAAAGTTGAGAATGTTAAAATTTAGTGGTGAAATTATAACCAAAATAAATGAAAAAGAAAGAAAGATAACCTAGACTCTGGAAATTACCTCAGTCCTGAATATATTAGGTTCCATACTTTTCTGGATGAACTGTCCTTTGCTAACTTGAATGTGGTACCTCTAAAAATGAAGGAATCTCATAAATAACACAATACTGCAAATCTCTAATGTGTCTACTGTTTCTGTTTTATAGATTTGAACACGCACCAGCAGCAGGCTTGAGGGCACGATTGGGTCAGCATGTTGCCACCTTGAAAGAACATGATAATTCTATCAAAGAAGAGGTAGCTAAACCATCTGAAGTTTTCCCAGTTAAAAACATGAACCAGACAACAAGGGTCAGTAATTTTTTTTTTAAATAAAGTTTCAAGTTTATGCAAATGATTCATTTGAGGACATAGTCACATTCTTGACAATGGTTAAAATATCTTTTATTTATTTATTTGTTTATTTATTCATTCATTCATTCATTAGAGACGGGGGGCGGGGAGACATAGGCAGAGGGAGAAGCAGGCTCCATGCAGGGAGCCCGATGTGGGATTCGATCCTGGGACTTCAGAATCACTCCCTGAGCTGAAAGCAGACACTTAACCACTGAGCCACCCAGGTGTCCTAAAATATTTTCTTTTTAATTTTACATGATAAGTGAAGTTTTATGATTTGTTTGTTTTCACTTTCTGATCTCAGGCCTTTTGCAGTTTTGTGTAGGAATCTCAACTCCCTACAGAAAGTTAATTCAGATCCTAGAGGTAACTTCATTAAACATAATGACAGGGATCCCTGGGTGGCGCAGTGGTTTGGCGCCTGCCTTTGGCCCAGGGCGCGATCCTGGAGTCCTGGGATCGAATCCCACGTCGGGCTCCCGGTGTATGGGGCCTGCTTCTCCCTCACCTATGTCTCTGCCTCTCTCTCTCTCTCTCTGTGTGACTATCATAAATAAATAAAAATTAAAAAAAAAAAACATAATGACAACATTTTCCAAGGAACCTAGAAGCATCTTGTAGCATTCTGGTTTTCTTTCTCCACTCCATACTTTAAAAATCCTGAACAGTCATATATGTTAATTCAGCAAATACGTATTGATGCACTTCTATACAAAGGTACCAGACCAAATCCATTGAAGGAAAAGAGATAAATAAAATGTGACATCTTCTGGGGAATGGTATATTGGGATGTATGCAGTAAGAAAATAGCAAAGAATATGGACCTTCAGAAAAAGGAGCCAAGCCATCTAGAGATCCAATGAGGGCAGACTTTACAGTGGCGGGAGTAGAGAAGTGTGAGGTGACCATGAAAAAAGAGACAGGATTTTGACAGTCTAAGAGTGTAGGAGGGTGCATCAGGCAGGAGAGGGCTGTTAGGAGCCAAAGAATAGACCCAGGAAGTAGAGCTCAACTCTGGTCTTCTTGGCTAGAGGGCAGGCTCCAGGCTGGGGGTGATGGATAAGAAAGTCCAAAGTGGCCACAGGCCCTGTGAGCAGCATCCATCCAGCCCAAGTAGGGAGTTTGTGTTTGGTTTAGACTCTGGAAAGCTGTCAGAGCTTTTTAAGCAAAGGGGCACCCGAGGGCATGAAGATGCTAAACAGATGGAGCAGATGGAGCTGATCCCCAAGGAGAACACGAAGGAGGTCCCAAAAGCCAGGTCTAGAGCATGCCCTGTGTAGTCTTCATCATTCTCTAGAAGGCCATATATTCAGAGATGGCACTCCTAAGTTTAATGACATGTCAGTGTGTCTTGTCTCAAAGTATGTTTTCTCATCTCTATCTGTAATGTAGGGTTTTCTGGCTTGGATCCTTTTTAAGTTTTTATTTTTTATCATGTTCAAAGTCCAAGGATTTGACATGTGCCCCTCCTGGAGGCAAGCCTTGCCACCCCAGGACTGAAGTCAGACACCTCTCTCACTGTGCGGTCCAGAGTCTCTGCCATTGCTCCCTTTCCTGAGTCTTTCAAAGCACCTTCAGTCCTTCCCATGCCCCCTTTCTTTGCCTCTTTAATTAAAAGAGAGGAGGAAGAGGGTTTTTTTTTTTTTACCATTTCAAACATACATACATAGAATGATGTAATGAATTTAACATGCCTACCCAAGTTCATGTGTGTTGTTACCATTACACTGGATTTGTTTCAAACTTCACCTTCTGCTTCCTTCCCCCTACCCCATCAGTCCCCCCACATCACCCTATCCCTCCTCTTCCTCCTCTTACCTGCTTCCTCCCCCCTTTCCTTCTTCTGAAACCAACTATTACAAATATAGATACAGCGGCATGTGCCTTTCACAGATCCCCTTTCCCTTCTCACAGATAACCTGGGATGTATCCTTCCCACACACATTTGCATTTTATTGCATATTTGTGTGATTCAGTAAAGAAAGAACAATATTGTTTAGGAAAAACAGAACCTGTGTTTCTTAGGTCCATTCCATATCTGTTGATAATTATAGTTCTTAAGAAGGATTTTTGTTCTCAGGTTTTATTTAGTACTCTTTCATAGCAACATTGTTTCCCATTCATTCCATTCACTACAAATACCTCACATCTTAGCCACATCAAGGGTGAAAGAAATATTGGCCTACTGCCCTTTGCTATCTAATTGTCTCATTATTTAAGTTGTTTATAGTAGAAAACATATTCCAAGTTCAGACAACCAATTCACTCATAATTTTTCAAATAATAACTCCGGTATTAACGGAAAGGGGGATGCCTGATGAAGAACTTAGAAATCAAATGATATTCTGCCTCCCTTAGTAGATCTTTGGTTCCTTTTTAAATCGTCATGACCTCATCTTCATGACAATAGTGAAAGTTACCAAAAAAGTAATGATGAAGCCTGTCCTTTTTTTTTTTTTTTTTTTTTTTTTTTTTTTGATGAAGCCTGTCCTTAAAAATAGAAGTAAGCAGGCAGTTTCTGTTAGTTTGGGACTGAAGAAATGTGCAACCCTAAAGAACTGTGTTGCCAAAATGAACGTTGTGAACTCTACAGTAAAATGCTTTTGTGGGTTCTAGGACTGCTTTGGTTTACACAATCATCTAGTCACAGTTAGCAAAAACCAAATGTCTCTGAGTCATTTCTCATCATTCATTGAAACAATATACACAGTAAATAGTATAGTATGGGTTAAATATTTCTCCATAGGTAAAAATCATAAAACTAAGAGATTTTCAAAATTTAAGAAAGCTCTACTAGAAATTACTTGGTGAAGAATCTAATGAAGCTCAGAAATATTTACTTTGATCTCTTGGGTAAATGGCTAATTAAACAGCCATATGTAAATGATGTTTACCTGTGGGTCCCTTTGCTGTCAGCTGGAGTCAATCCCGTCTCTTGAGTAAATACATCATTAAAGCCGCCGAAACTCGGATTATGTCCCCTCGAGACCAGATAAGATCCACAGCACCTGCATAACCTATTAGGTAATTACATAATTGAGCTGCATGCTTTTAAATCAGAAAAATTTGTAATTACTCTATGTGGAAAAAAAAATGAGTTGGGTGCTTCATTAAAACACAAAGTGCCTTAATACTCCTTTTCTCCTAAGTGATGTCCTTTCTGCCCGGGAGAACTTCTCCAGGCAAAGCAGAGTGGCTTCCTCGTGTCACCCACAGAGAAAGTCAGTCCTGTCCCCCACCACATATGCACCGCCACAGAGACATGTGATTGGTCACAGAAATCCCTTCACCTCTTCCTAAATGATGGACTGTTTTTTTATCTTATCTCTTGAATGCTCATTTGCTGGCCCATGTGAATACTTGTTCATTTCTTTTAATTGCTACATAGATAATCCCTTTTTCTTTCTCTTTTCCCCTTTTTCTCCTATAACTTAGATATAACTTGAGAGCATTCTGCTTTAAGCCGTGAATAATTACTTCTGATATGTAAGAGGAAGGTCAGTTAAATCTATATGTTAGGAGAAAATGTTACCTATCTATAGCCATATTCTCTTGCTTTTTTGTATCTGCATTAATAGCACTGATATACATAAAGAAGAGAATTTAATTTTACTAAATACTTTACATTCGTTTTCTTTTTTTTTAATTTATTTCTTATTGGTGTTCAATTTACCAACATACAGAATAACCCCCAGTGCCCGTCACCCATTCACTCCCACCCCCCGCCCTCCTCCCCTTCTACCACCCCTAGTTCGTTTCCCAGAGTTAGCAGTCTTTATGTTCTGTCTCCCTTTCTGATATTTCCCACACATTTCTTCTCCCTTCCCTTATATTCCCTTTCACTATTATTTATATTCCCCACATGAATGAGAACATACACTGTTTGTCCTCCGATTGACTTACTTCACTCAGCATAATACCCTCCAGTTCCACCCACGTTGAAGCAAATGGTGGGTATTTGTCGTTTCTAATGGCTGAGGAATATCCCATTGTATACATAGACCACATCTTCTTTATCCATTCATCTTTCGATGGACACCAAGGCTCCTTCCACAGTTTGGCTATTGTGGCCATTGCTGCTATAAACATCGGGGTGCAGGTGTCCCGGCGTTTCATTGCATCTGTATCTTTGGGGTAAATCCCCAACAGTGCAATTGCTGGGTCGTAGGGCAGGTCTATTTTTAACTCTTTGAGGAACCTCCACACAGTTTTCCAGAGTGGCTGCACCAGTTCACATTCCCACGAACAGTGTAAGAGGGTTCCCTTTTCTCCGCATCCTCTCCAACATTTGTGGTTTCCTGCCTTGTTAATTTGCCCCATTCTCACTGGTGTGAGGTGGGATCTCATTGTGGTTTTGATTTGTATTTCCTTGATGGAAATACAAATGATTTTGATGTGATGCAGAGAATTTTCTCATATACATGTTGGCCATGTCTATGTCTTCCTCTGTGAGATTTCTCTTCATGTCTTTTGCCCATTTCATGATTGGATTGTTTGTTTCTTTGGTATTGAGTTTAATAAGTTCTTTATAGATCTTGGAAACTAGCCCTTTATCTGATATGTCATTTGCAAATATCTTCTCCCATTCTGCAGGTTGTCTTTTAGTTTTGTTGACTGTATCCTTTGCTGTGCAAAAGCTTCTTATCTTGATGAAGTCCCAATAGTTCATTTTTGCTTTTGTTTCTTTTGCCTTCGTGGATGTATCTTGCAAGAAGTTACTGTGGCCGAGTTCAAAAAGGGTGTTGCCTGTGTTCTCCTCTAGGATTTTGATGGAATCTTGCCTCACATTTAGATCTTTCATCCATTTTGAGTTTATCTTTGTGTATGGTGCAAGAGAGTGGTCTAGTTTCATTCTTCTGCATGTGGATGTCCAATTTTCCCAGCACCATTTATTGAAGAGACTGTCTTTCTTCCAATGGATAGTCTTTCCTCCTTTATAGAATATTAGTTGACCATAAAGTTCAGGGTCCACTTCTGGGTTCTCTATTCTGTTCCATTGATCTATGTGTCTGTTTTTGTGCCAGTACCACACTGTCTTGATGACCACAGCTTTGTAGTACAACCTGAAATCTGGCATTGTGATGCCCCTAGATATGGTTTTCTTTTTTAAAATTCCCCTGGCTATTTGGGGTCTTTTCTGATTCCACACAAATCTTAAAATAATTTGTTCTAACTCTCTGAAGAAAGTCCATGGTATTTTGATAGGGATTGCATTAAACGTGTATATTGCCCTGGGTAACCACATTTGTTTTCTGTGTGTATTTATACCACCCATCACAGAAATTGGATTCTTAGGGGTAGCATATGTTTTTTTTAAAAAACCTAGCAGAAAAAAAACCTCCAAATTTGGAATAATAAAGTAAAAAAAAATAAATAAATAAAAGAAAGTTGTCTATTGACATTGCAGTGTGTGGTTTTTAATATTTAATATATTGACAAACATGGACTGTACTATTTGTGTACAAAGCTTTTCTTCCCCCACTTGTCACAAATGGACTTCATATCATCAGATGTTCTACATCATTTCAAATGGCTGCACAGAGACCCCTATAAAGATACTCCAGTCTCTTTAACCATTCCTATTGTTGAGGTTTGTTTTTAATTGTTCCTCTAGTAAAAAAAATTGCAAAGAACATCTGAGCCATTCAATTTTTACAACTGTCCATGCTATTTCGTTTTGATGAATTTCTAGATGTGGGATTGTCAGGTCAGAAGGTGTGTGTATCTCTCAGGCTGTAGCTAATCACTGGTACATCTCACTCTGGAAGGGTAATCAGTTATGAGGAATGAATGAAATATTGTTTCTTTGAGATTTTTATGAAACTGGATACTATTGACTTTTTTTTTTTTTGGACACCAAGATTGAGAAATACAAATGACGTCTGATTTTTTTGTTCATTTGACCTTTATAGTACAATTGAGGTCAAATTTTCCCCTACCTATTTGTTAGCCATTTGTATTTCTTCTTTAATAATTGGCAGGTTCATGTTCTTTGCTCATTTTTCTATTAGGTTAGTAATCTTTTTCTTATTGACTTGTAAGAATTTTTTTTCTATCAATTGGCACAATTTATTGCAGTATTTTGAGCAGTTTTTCTTTCATTTCTTTTAATGGTGTTTTGGACATAATGTCTTTTCCAGTAATACCCTCATCTATATATCTATACATGTGAATATCACAATTGATTGTTTCTGGATATAAATTAAGAAATGACTCTTGAGGTTCTCAACCTAGCAGGATCCATATTTAAACTGAACTTTGAGAAAAATTCTAATAGACTTGAACCAATAACTCTAGGTGTCCTGCTGAGTATAATTAATGGGACGATTTATCTTTTGTAAGATCTGAAATGTGGAGATATCACTGTCAGTCATTCTGCAAACAGTGTGTGCATTGGCATTGAATTTCCCTTTCTCCTGGCTCCGGGGAAGGCAGAAAAGTGAGAGACTAGTTTGTTGGTATGGACTTAATCATCAGACTACTGATAGCAGTGAAGACAGTCTCCATCTCCCTCCTGGGCTCAAAATGTAGGAAATCCAAGAGAGAGCCTTTATTAGCTAACGGATAAGTTGAAACCCAAGCATAGTCCATTCATAAGCACCATCTGGAGGCCAATAAGAAAGTTGTTGTGTGGTGGCATTTTTCACATAGAGAGTTGCAATTTGCAGAGCCCATTCAGTCCCAGCGTGAGCTGTGTAAGGCAGCTTGCTCACTTTTCTCTGGGCTTTTGTCCATGCAGGTATGGGTTAGTGTCGTAGCCTTGAACTGCAAGCTCCTTCAAGTTGGGGGATTCCCTAAAAATACGCCTTTCTAAAAGGTCTGCAGACATGACCGCTTGAGAATGTATTACAAATGTTTCTCCCAACTCTACTGAAGTTGTTTTCGACTCAAAACTTTCTGACTGTTCCTTGTCTGAGGCTGATGTTTCTTTCTGTCCTGCTTATTATTATTCCCTGCTTGTTAAGTCTTATATTGTGGATTCCTTTACGGATGACCCACTGGACACATTTGCTACTCTCTGTTGGCTCCATGGTCCAGTAAAACCAAGCCAGCCATTCTAATGTAGTAATTTGACCTTCTACCAAAATCCTTGCAGATATAAAAAACTGATCTTTGAGAAATTATCTATAGAATTATCTTAGAAGATGAGTTGCTTTAGGGATGCCTGGGTGGCTCAGCGGTTGAGCGTCTGCCTTTGGCTCAGGTCAGAATGCCAGAGTCCTGGGATCGAGTCCCACATTGGGCTCCCCTCCGGGAGCCTGCTTCTCCCTCTACCTATGTCTGTGCCTCTCTCTGTGTGTCTCTCATGAATAAATACATAGAATCTTTAAAAAAAAAATGATGAGTCATTTTATAAATGCCTCTATCAAAACAGTAAGAGAAATTGGGGCACCTAGGTGTCTCAGCCAGTTAAGTGTCTGCCTTCAGCTCGGGTCAGGATCTCAGGATCCTGGGATCGAGCCCCACATTGGGCTCCCTGCTCAGTAGGGTGTCTGCTTCCGTCTCTCCTCCTACCCCTCCCAACTCATTCTCCCTCTTTCTCTCTAATAAATAAAATCTTTAAAAAAAAAAAAAGTAAGAGAAATCCTAGAGCTAGGAATATTGAGTAGTAAAGATAATTTATCTCCATTTATGAAATATACAAAATAAATAAAAACCTGCAGTATGCTCACCACTCTATCTACCTCACCCTACTCACCCTAGTTTAAAAAAAAAAAAAAAAAGAGGGCTCAGTGTAGAACTGGTGGCAGTGGTGATATGGTTATCAAGCAAATAAGGATTTATTAGAAAGGCATTTACAGTATTATTATAGCATTTTATTCTGTGTTCTTTTGAGGCCCAGTTGGAACCCAGCTAAAGCAAAGAAGGGGCTTGTATGAAAAGGGATGTGCAAAGCTGTGAGATAAATTGTGTGTCATCCCTGAGGGCCTATTGAGAAGTAATCTGAGTCACTGGCAACCCCAGTTTCCATTGTCAGCAAATTCTACAGCACAAAGTGCAGGAAGCTTCAACAGTCCTTGAACAATTTTATTCTTAAGATGTGTGTTAAGACAGAGGCTATTATGAATTCATGCCAAGAAATTATTACTTATAACCATTACATAAGGCAAGATGTGGAAAAAGTACATCTTTGAGGCTCTCAGATATTTGGAGTTTTTTCTATTAGAAAAAGAAGATTACAGAACTGGCCAGAATCTGGGCCGGTTCTTTTTGTTCATATTCTAAAATGCTTTTCACATAGCCAGGATTATTGGGCACACAGAATTGGAGCTTAGCTCTCTGTGGGAAGAGACTAGATCAGGATGAGTGGAGATCTAGAAATGAGACATGCCAGGATGGTCCAGAGATCATACTGACAGCTGAGAGATGGCAGTTCAAGGACGTGGTCCTACTCTTCATACCTCTCTTCCTAGACAGATCCTAGAAACAGGTGCAGTGCAATGGTCCATGAAGGCAGCTCTGTGTGGGGCACTATGGCAGCCAGTGATGGGAACCAGCCCTGGCCTGAGCTTTGGAGGCAGGACTTTTATACCTGAACCCTAGTCTGTGGAAGCAGGGATAGATGTCACATCATCCCAACAGAGTGTTACCACAATTGGAATAAAATCTAGGACTGATTTAAACAAATGGAGGAAAAGCTCCTGGTTACTAGAAGTGGACCACAGACAGGTCTTGGCTGTAAGTCTAACTTGATGCCAAGTCCCTTGGCCAAGGAGAGTAGAACTCTTTAAATACCTTCTAATCAGCTGCTGTAGCCCCTAGGATAGGCAAGAGTCCAAAAGGCCAGCTGGTCCTAGGGAGGGCAGAGGGCAAGAGCCTTACAGGGATGTCAAGGTCCATGGCAGTGACTTCAAAGTATGTTCCAGGCCAAACTCACAAGGCTAGATCTCCCATATTCTGCCTCAGTGATTCTCCCTTTTGGGGTATCTTCACTTTCTTTCATGTTAATCACAAGGAAAGTTTATTCTGTTTCCTGTTATTCCCTAGATAGTAATGGTGTTGCTCCTTTGCACTTAGACTGAAGATGACTTGGGAGGCTTTATTAAGTCCACTCTTCATATCAACTTGTAGAGTCTCATGTTCGTTTTCCACAGAAACACCCTCTTTCTCGAGGTTGGGTTGGATACCGCCCTGTATTTGCTCCTGTCATCAGATACTAGTGATAGCTAAGTTGGTACCACCGCCTAGGTTTTCACTGCCAAAAGCCTGGGCAAGTCACCAATTCCAAGTAAGAAGTAAAAGAAGATATACACCCTGGAAGGTTACTCTCTTGATTACCTCTTGTTACCAGCATATTTGTGTTTCTCAGGAGGAGAGTACTGACTTGGAAATGAAAGACATGAGTATTAACTTGTCCTGTTAATTGCCACTTGCTCTCCACCTCTCAAGTTGGCCATGATGAAAGCTGTACCCACCTGTCTGCCCATGAGACATGAGGTGATAGGAGTAAGACAGTTCAGGGCCCTTGGAAAATAGATAGGTAGTGTGGCAGGCCAGCTTCCTGAGTTCCCAGCAGACTGAGGGGCAAAGTGCAGAGTATCTTTATTTATCATTGATTGAGGATTGATTTAGAATAAGTTTAGCTCTCTTTTTGCTTTAGTGTAACCTCCTCAGCCACAAGTTTTTCTATAATCTCATTTTGGGGAAGTTCAGGGGTCATTTCAAGAAAGATGGAGATATCTCAAGGTCACATTCATTTCAAACTGTCTTCAGTGCCTGAAAAACAGATTCATGTAATGAAAGATAAGTCTTAGATAAACTAGCCCAGATTAATGGTGGTGGTCACATCTCATAAACATACTTCACGAGTCAAAGAACACTTCTGCATTCTGTAAGTCCTCAAAGAAGGTATCACTGCAAGTGTGAGTTGTTGTAAAGAAATTATGCTGGAAAATAATCAGATGTTGTCTCATCTCAAAGACATTTTAATTTCAGTTAAATGTCAGGAAGCAAATTAAATCCTAAGTAAAGCTTAACCTAAAATTACATTTGAAGGCTGGGTTTTCAAGACCAAGGGTAATGCAGTTAGAGTTTGTTTTTATTTCTTTGTGCTTTCTTCTAAACACTGTAGGCAGCAGCCTTATTGAAAAAAGCCCTTACAGAAGAGTGTGACGGTAGGTCAGCTATTCATAGTAATGAATCATCCTGCAGCTTGCCATCTATTCTGAATGACAATAGTGGAATAAAGGAAGAAAAACCTGCTGCATGGCTCAACAGTGTTCATATAAAGGAACAAGGTAACTCTTGCTATAAATTCTGTCCACAGAAAACATGCATTCAGAGTCAGTGCAACACCCTCTTTCTCGAGGTATACCTATAAAATTAAGCTGACCATAGAATACCTCTGATTTTAATATGCATGATATGTTCTTTGTTTTATACCACCTTTTAGGAAATATATTTGTTTTCATTTAGTCTATCAGGAATGGAAAACCTAATCATAGATCTGCAGTTCTGCTGAATTTCCGATAAGGTTTTTTTTAAGATTTTATTTATTTATTGGAGAGAGAGAGCACAAGCCAGGGGGTAGGAAGAGGCAGAGAGAAAGGGAGAAGCGGATTCCCTGCTGAGTGGGGAGCCAGACACAGGTTCCAGGACCTCCGAAATCATGACCTGACTCAAAGTCCGGCGCTTAACTGATTGAGCCACCTAGTGCCTCTCTAATAAGTTTTTATAAGTAATGAAATCTTAGCAAAATGAATCTCTTGGCAGTAGATCATTTTGATCATGTGACAAAGATGAAAGTGATTCCATTAAAGTGATTCCATAAAATACCATGGAGTTTTTGATATCACTTCATAAAATTTACTCATAATTTGTAAAAATTATTTTTAATTGTAATGGAACTTTTTTTTAAGATTTATTTATTCATGAGAGACACAGAGAGAAAGAGAGAGGCAGAGACACAGGCAGAGGGAGAAGCAGGCTTCCCGTGGGGAACCTGATGCAGGACTCAATCCCAGGACTCCGGGATCATGCCCTGAACCAAAGGCAGATGCTCAACCGCTCAGCCACCCAGGCATCCCAACTGTAATGGAACCTTATAAAAGTTTCAACTGATGACTAAGAATCAACAAGTTTATGCCCGGCAAACTTCATAGCCAATTTTTATTTTCTGGAGATTATGATTATTTTAGTTCTGTTAAGGCCTGTCAGTAAACTGCTGTAATGACATTTCTAAGACAGCCATGAGTTGCTCAGGACATACTGAGAAGTCAGTATACTCTTGCAGAATTTGGAGCTCACTTGTTTTAAGCCCTATTTGAATTTGATAGATGTCAGACTACAGTATTTTGCTTGAAGGTGACATAGAGATACCTTAGATTTTGAGTAAGTTTCCTTAGGAAACAATACTGTTTTAGACAAAAAAATAAACTAAGCCACAGAAAGGAATATGGGGAGGCAATGAAAATAAAAGGAACGGCAGTTTAAAAAAAAGGCGAACAAAGGTCTACTCCATAAATATAGCCTTGAGATACACTTTTATCATCATGTGTTCCTTTTTTTAGAAATTTCCAGTGACTGTGGAGGTGAAAGCAGGGAAGAAAGCATGGCAGCGAAGATCCCGATCACAGGTAAAGTTACGGTCATCAGTGAGTTTCAAATGGGATTCAACCTTATCATGTAACCAGAACCTTGTAGGTTAGTGGTTTGTGGACTCCACTAAGAGCAAGGATATTCAACAGCTACGCACTGAAGCAGGCGATTAATCCTAAGAGCCAAATGTGCAAGCTTACGTTTAACATAAACTAAAGTGGAAAATAACCGTGTCTATTGAATTCTTCATAATCACTCATACATTTACACATGTGAACACTGCCATCACATAGCCTTTCAGCACCTGCATCTGGATGACAAGGTCAGTCTCCATGGGGAACACCCAGTCATTATATGGCAAACTACAGATATTTGTGATGTTACTCTTTTCTTGCCTGTAATAATTGAATGTGTATCATTAAAATAAGGGGTGGGGGAAGTGCCAGACAGGAAGCTTTCCTTGTACCTCCAATAACTTAAAACTAACCAAAAATAGGAGGTGGTTAGCTCATCTGATAATTTAACAATTTAACAGTAAGGTTTCATCAAGACCTATTAAGATTTCTGTATAAGTGTTAGGCTTATTTCGATGGAATCTCAGTATCATTATTTTTTCTGGTTTTAGAATATCAACAGCAGCAATTAGTATTCTGAACAGAGTTCTATTTGTCGTACATCTAAATTTACTAGTACCTTATTTTGTAAAGTGGTGTACTACTTTATTAGAAATTCAAAGGTCTGACTTTAAATATTTATACAAGTAAATACACCGTTGCACCGAGGTACTGAGGCATGCATCTGCATATGTGGTCGTTTTGTTGTTTATAAGCAGAAAAGAATGGCTTTCTTTTATGGCAGTACAATTCATGGCCTGATGATTAATTTTTTAAACCCATGTTTCTGTGATGAACTCTGGTTTTGAAAAAGGAGTATATAGTAGAGCAATTATTGTATATATTCTGCATCAGATAATATTTCACCCCAAAATACAGAGGTTTTCTTTTCTTTTCAGCGTTTTCCCAGTGATATAGTTTATTGCATTTTTATTCTTCACTTTGAGAAAAACTCTGTTAGAGTCTCTTCTTTATTTTTTTATTAATAGAAGTGTAGATATCCCAAGCTGCAAATAACCAAGAAGTTATTTGGATGCTTTTCCTTTGCAATTTATCTTTGAATGCAGAAGATCTAATGACCTCTGAATTTATTTCAGTTAAAATGACAAAAACTTATTGGGTAGAAACCAGGAAATGACCCAGTTGCCCATTACTTCTCCGGTATTCTTTCTAATCATCCCTTGCAAGTAGTTGACTCTCCCCCAAATTAATGCAGATAGTATTTTCCATAGACTTCCTTTAAAATAGAAGAGATAGTTAAGTACTAGACTAAATTAACTTGGGGGAAAAAAACACACACAAAACAAAAAACCTTTTCAAAGCCAATGACTTTGTTAGAGCATTGCCAGTTCTGTCCTGGTTACCACATTCTCTTCTGTACTCCCCATTTGCCGGACCTCCATGAAGTTAATGTTCGAGGGTCTCAGGGACCTTGACCCTGCTTAAGGACCACTATTGTGACACAGGTCACTGAAGTTACTTTGCTCTGAAGTTCTTTTTTCCCCCCACTATTTTGTGAGATATAATTGTCATATAACATTGTATTAGTTTAACGCCCAAGTTCTTGACCATCACCTTTTTATTAAATATTTATGTCTTTTGGCATAATTATTTGGAGATTTGGCCTTTGGTAGAGTTAGGGCAAGTGTGTCATTTGATTTAAGTTAGAGTCCACCTCTCCCTTCATAATAATTTTGTTGAGGCTTTCTTGTTGTATGAGCTACATTCTTTCTACAGTATTCCAAAGAAAAGGAATATTCCAGAGGCTGCCCTCTGGAAGTTGAGGATATATGGTGGCTGTCCCTTGGCTTTGGCATCGGTTGTCTATGTGAGCTCTTTACTCATTGCTCTATTTCTCCACCCTTCTGAGCCTTTGAACTGGGAAAGCAGACAAGTTACTACCTGGCAAGTTTGTCTTAAAGTTGAAATGAGATTGTGTGAAAGTGCCAACTGTGTACTACATACTCAATACATGAACGCTACCTGCTGAGTTGCAGTAGGCACTTGAGAATGAGACCAACCCGAGCCCTGTGCTGCATAATTCCTCATCGACAGCACTTCCTGTAGTACCACTAAATTAGGTTCTGCAAGAAATTTCCAATGGTTGAAAACTCAGTGGTTCGAATCCAGAAAGATGTTTACTTTATCAAAAAGGTATCTTAAGGAGAGTTTCATGATATTTTAGGAACTTCTAATTAGTCCCATGAAAAAAAAGGTTAGAGAGGAATAACTAGCAGGAGTTGATGAAGTGATTCCTGGATGTCTCCTTGGTGGAGGCTACCCATCTCTGCCTATGAGTGCTCATGCACAGGTTGAGGACACTGCACGGTGCCTGATCACCAGGCGAGTCTTCCTGTGGTGTGCTGTCACAAGGGTGGCTGGACGGTTGCAGCATTTCCCCGGTCTGTTCTGTGCAGTGCTCCACCTGGAAGATACTTTGAGAAATATGTATTTTGGACCCAACCCAACGTGACCCCTCTTTCTCTCTATAGCCAGCACAGTGTGCTGCGGCCTATTAGACTTTTACAATTTAAAGTAAATGCACCATTTAAAAGTGTGAACCTAGAGTTTCAAATAACTTATTTTCCATCTGAAAATGGAATCTTTCCTATAAATGGCCAACAGTTAATATTCTGTGGGACACATTTTGGGAAATGTAAATATGCACACATATATGTTGAATGTTTAGTAAATCCTTAAGTCGGGCAGCCCCCGTGGCACAGCACTTTGGCGCCGCCTACAGCCCGGGGTGTGATCCTGGACACCCAGGATCGAGTTCCGCATCGGGCTCCCTGCGTGGAGCCTGCTTCTCCCTCTGCCTGTGTCTCTGCCTCTCTCTCTCACTCTCTCGCTCTGTGTGTGTGTGTGTGTGTGTGTGTGTGTGTCTATGAATAAATAAATAAAATCTTAAAAAAATAAAATAAATCCTTAAGTCTAGGGGTGCCTGGATGGCTCAGTCAGTTAAGCGTCTGACTCTTGATTTCAGCTCAGGTCACGAGCTCAGGGGCGTGAGATTGAGCCCCCCCCCCCCCCCCATTGGGCTTCATGCTGGGCATAGAGCCTGCTTGGGATTCTGTCTCTCACTTTCCTTTTGTCCCTGTCCCCTAAAAACAAACGAACAAACAAAACCAAAAAACCCTAAGTCTAATGAGGACATCAATTTTCTCAATAGTCTAAGTTTATCTTCAGCATTTTCCTGCAGTTTCTTTTTGTGGGAACATCCCTCGTGGATGAAATTGCTTTATGTTATAGATGTTGGGCTGCTTTAGCATAACTAAACCCAGATGATGTTATGATTGAAAGTTATATGTTAAAGCTGCTCCCCAAATTGATGACCAGCAGGTTACAGTAGTAACATGTAACAGTTCAAAGCACTCCTCTTCGGTGTGGGTCCTCTGTGTGACATTATGTGCTTTACAGCCATCTCAGGAGAGGTACAGTAAAGACAGAGGCTGAGGCAAAATGCAGGAAGCGGGGTAGAATGGGTGGGAGGCCCTGAAGTGACACTGTATTCAGAATGACAAGAGTCCTGGGGAAGTTTAACCCAAAAAAGGCACAGAAGCTATCTGTAAGTATTTGTGGGGCTGCCACATACCAAACATTTATCAATAACTATAGCGTGTAGCTTGTGGGGAGGAGGCCTGTATGTGAGTGTTGCAAGGAAGGAATTCAGCGTTGGTCATGGAAGAACTTTCTGGCTCTTCATTCCGGCAAAAACAAGGTGAGTGTCTTCCAGCTGCTGGCTGGTTGCACCCCAGCAGGAACCCGCTCCCTAGAGGGGCACTATGGAAGGAATTTCTGTTCCTGGGAACACTAACATTCCTTTAAATGCTGGGAGTCTGTGATTCTCAGTCCATAGTAAAGGAATCAACTGTGCCAACATTCTCATTTATTTTTTTTTCCTTTATTTGCTTATCACTCCCAAACATAGGTTTTCCTGACAGAGGGGCTCATCCTTAACAAATTTGCTGTCACTCTGAAAAGCATCTGCTTTGTTGATCATCATCTGGGAGAGTGTGAGTCTGAGTCTCATGATTCTGGCTCCCACAGTCTGTGCAAAAATTTACACAGAAATCCTTCCCTACACCCCAGCCCCCACACACAGCCTGTATGATCTGCCATTGTTAACAGGCTACTCCTTTCATTAGTCAGGCTGTTCAAACTAAAGAATCCAGATAGGAAGCAAGGATTAATTTGAATGCCTCTGAATGTGTGGTTTTCTGTATATAATAAATAGTATATCATCTGCATGTCCGCTGCACCTTTACTTGGGCTGCATGTGGAAATACCAGGATAGCAAAAGCCTGCGGCCCTGCCCTCATTAAAGCCTCTGTCCCCTCCAATTTTCATAATAGCCTGTGGGGCATAAATATCAGTAACTTGTTCTACACACAGTCCAACAGAAACCTAGAAAGGTTAAGATTCCTGCTCAAAGCCATATAGCTAGCTAAGGTATTGGATCTTGAACTCAAACTTCAAAATTTAAGCCTTGACCTCTTTCCATTCTACCACTATTTTTGTTTGACAGAGGCAACTGTATCAGGATGGCTACATCAGTGAAATGTCAGTGTATGGCCCAATAAAAGATGAGCTCAGCAAGGACACTTTGAGAGCTTAATGAGCAAAGCCATACCTTTCCTTTTCCTTTTGTTAGGCCTAGAGAGGTGGGCAGCTTGCAAGGATTTCCAAGTACAGGTTGTACCAGAGGTCTGCCCTTAGTAAAGAGTGCAGTTAGGCCTGAGACCACACGTGGATGATAGGCTATTCAGGTCAGCGTTTCCCTGAAAAATTTAGGCTTGGGATTAAAGTGATGCTTACCTAGCTGATGAGAGAAAGTGTCCCTCTGAACTACTTATACCCCTAGGTAAAATCTCCTACATTGGCAATTTTATTTGTATTCACACCAAATTTACCTTTAAGAGGTGAGTTTCCGTTGTATCAAGTGATGCAGCTAATGCTAAATGTCAAAAAAACCCATCACCTAATAGTGTCCGGCACACAGTGGGCACTCATCTTGTCAAACGAATGAATAAAAATGAGAGTATTAAGGAGTTTCCTTAATGCTTGTTGATTCAGGCCAGAATAATATCTCTTGCAGTCA
This sequence comes from Canis lupus baileyi, assembly GCF_048164855.1. Taxonomy (NCBI): domain Eukaryota; kingdom Metazoa; phylum Chordata; class Mammalia; order Carnivora; family Canidae; genus Canis; species Canis lupus. The sequence goes on along the minus strand of NC_132863.1, from coordinate 4,351,815 downwards.
TTCACTCCACCAGTACTTTTCCCACCCACGTGCCCATCCTGGCAAAACTCATCTCCTTAAGCTCCATGTGAAAAGGCCTCTTAGCTTTTATCTCAAGAGGATTAAGCCTCTAAGAATGTCCATTCAGCCTCTCATTCTTTTAACACCAATTCTCTTGGTCAAGCTGTGTTGAAAGTGGTTGCCTGACTGTGCCATTTCTCACTGATATTCTTTGGAAGCTGAAATATTCAAGGTCATACTAAGGTACGTCCATTTAAAAGCTTTGTGGGAGGTCAGCATAGATTTGAAGGTTGCCACTTAGGGTTCTGGGCAGTGCTTCCCAAAACATGATTACTTGAGTTTTTTATCACACTGCAAAAGGGCTGGAAATCTACAACAGCCAAGTTGTCATTGGTGACTAGATTTATCCTGGGAGAAAAGACTGCAGTCACAACTTTTGGTGGTGGGAGAACCACAGCATAACACCTCTACTGAGCCTTTTCCAAGACTGTGTCTTGCTTGTCCTGTCCCAGAAATGTACAAGAATCATGCAAAGACATGTTGTTACCTGTTATACTTGGGACCAGGAGCACCCAACTCATGCAAAACCAAGGAAGCCACCATGTGCTGCTGGATTGTCCACTGCAGTCCATAGGGTCCTCTCCCTGTGGCAGGGGTCAGACTGCTGGTGCTTCACTGGTGGGGCCTACTGCCTACTGCTTGCTACAGGAAAGCATTCCTCTCTCATGACATTGAGGGTGGTGGTGGTGATTTAAAGTGGTTAGTAAAGAATGAAAGGCATCTATCCAGAGAGTGCTCTTGATTGGATGCTCCCATGTTCAAGAAAACCAACTCCTTAAGTGCCCAGAGAAATTCTCCTCTGTAGTTGTGCCATAGCATCCCATGCAGGCTTTTAAACATGTCCATACCCCAGCCACACCTTTGACCAGTTACATCAGAACCTCTGGGGGTGGGGTGGGAGGGCTGGGTATCAGTCTTCTAGATACCCAGGTGACTCCCGAGGTTTGAGAACCACTGAGCGGGGGGGTCTCAAAGCTGAGAGAGCCCTTGTGGGTCATCTAGTGAAACACCCTCATTTTACACAGGAGACCCAAGTGAAGAGAAAGGAAGAAAAGGGATTGGGCTTTAGATATTTCAATAAAATGGTGGCTCAGGGAGTGTATTATTTTTCCAGGGCTGCTACAACTAAGTACCACAAACTTAAAACAACAGAAATGTATTCTCTCACAGTTCTGGATGCTAGAAGTCTAAAATCAGAGTGTCAGCAGGGCTGTGCTCCTTCTGAACCCCTCCATGCCTGCTCCAGCTTCTGGTAACTCCAGTCTCTGTCCCGTGTTCACGCTGCTACCTTTTCTGTTTCTCTGTTTGCTCTCCTTCCTACCAGGACCCCAGTCACTGGATATAAGGGTCACCATAAATCAAGGATGACTTCATCTTAAGGTCCATAACTAATTACACCTACAAGGAACCTGTTTCCAAAGATCATATTCTGAGATTCTAGATTAACATAAGCCTGGCAGGAGGTGGGTGCGGGGAGATACTTTGCAACCCACTACAGTGGATGAGGAGGGATTTCTGCATATTTTATATTTCTAGCACCCAGGTCATCTTATACAGTGATTATTCCAGGCCCTAATCTAAATGATGATGATAATATTTACTGTCTTTATTTCTGATTCTTCTCATATAAATCATTGCATACAAAGCTGCTAAAAATCCTGTGTTGTGTGCCAATAAAATACAGCTTCCTGATCAGATTACTCCATCTTTGAAAAGTTGAAGATTCCCTACTTTCAGAGTTGAACACCCACCTCCCAGGACTGAACTGTGTGAAGTGGCAGGCACTAGGGCTATATAAATTTACATGTGAAGAGGTGTTTGGTTTGGTTTTGAAATGTTAAAGGACAGTTACAAACCTGCCATTTATTTTCAGGTGTAATTGTTGAATTGCCCCATAGAAATTAAGAATGGTGCTACTATATGTTGGCAAATCGAATTCCAATAATTAAAAAAAAAAAAAAGCCCTAGGTGGAGAAAAAAAAAAAAAAGAAATTAAGAATGTAATGTAAATACTTATTTTCTGAAGCAGCTCCAGGCAACTCATCTGGATTAGGCTTTCTTTCGTCTCTTCTGTATGCATTGGCCCTCTTCTTGGTGATAGATTTATGGGCCCAGGATGACTGGTGGAGTGGGATGTATTGCAGAAAATCTGGACATGAAAGGCAATTCTCGTTATGGATCCAACCTGTGTGTCTCACCTTCACAAACACTTGTGGCCTTCAATTTAAAAAATCCTAAATACAGATGAGTTTTCTGTATTTTCTGGTCATGGAAGCACTCCTATCCTAATATTCTCTCATTTTCATTTGAACAGATTATTAGACAAATGATTTCTGGATTTTAAGCGATAATCCTTATAATTAATTTTAGAAATACTTATCACAATTTTTATTTTCTTTGGTAAATATGACTTGGTTTGCCAGAATCAGCCACACATCTAGCACAGCATTAGGGGGTAATTGAATGGGTGTAGACATGTGTGAAGGGTAACAGCACTGGGAAACTCCGAGGATGGAAAATACTTTTCAAATTTCATTTTAAAATTACTGCACACTTCATACAGAAATAGTAATTATCTTCCTGTACTCGAGGCTACCCAGTTCTTTGTCAGTTCAAGGTCATTTTTTCCTAGCCAGAATGATAGTATTGTTTGCATCCCCTTTTGTTATTCCTTTTCCTGGCCCAGCTCTTCCCTTTTTTCTTGAGGGATTTCTGCGAAAGCCCTGGAGACACCCCTTCAGGGCTGGTGAACCCCACATTTATCTGGCTCTTGGAAAAGGCTGTTAAAAGCACTTGTTCATCAGATATTTTCTTTTTCTCTTATTTGTCAATTTAGAAGTATTTTAGCAGGTGTACATTTGCATATAAAAGAGAACAGAAGATAAGAAGTTGAGGCTTTTTCTCTCTCCCCTTCTCACCAACATCATCTCTTTCCTACCTCCCTTTATTCAGCATGTTTTCTCTTTCTTTCCCTGGCTGTTCCAGTTTCTAGACACAAAATGCATATCAAAAAGGAAAACACAGTCTCAGTGATCACTCACCACTTTGCAGGAAGACAAATGATTGGGTTTGGCCAGCTTATGGAACAAACTAGGGAAAAATATATTTATCTTGTTGTGTCTGTCACTGGTCTGGAATTAATAGCCAGGGGTGGAATTTAACCACCATCACCCCCGACCATCTCTTGTTTTGTGTTTTAAACTCCATCCACTCTTTTCTACTTTTTAAACTAAATCTTGATGTAGATTTGAGTATATAGTGGATGCTTCTGGAGAGATCCAGAATGGAACAGTTGAGCATGCATGTACACCAGAACATGAAAAAGCATGAATGAATGAATGAATGAATGAATGAATGAATGAAAAAGAGTCGTATTCTTTTAAATATTTGTTTTATTGAATTATTTGCACTACTCAATAATTTTCTGAGAGTCTGACATTGTTAATAGGAGGAAGCATTTCTCTGGAGTTTTAAGGCACAGGCTGGAAAATGAAGCTGTAAGGGGCCACCCAGGCCTTCCAAGTAAACTGGCAGACTTCAGGTTAACTTGAAGTTGGGAAAACGCAAATCTTTTTTTCTTTTTCTTTTTTCTTGTTAAAGATTTTTACCCATCTGTCTGAGAGAGAAAGAGAGAAAAGGTATGATCAGGGGCAAGGGGTAGGGAGAGGGAGAAGCAGACTCCCTGCTGAGCAGGGAGCCAACCTGGGGCTCAATTGGAGGACCCCAAGACCATGACCTGAGCTGAAGACACTCAACCAACTGAGCCACCAGGTGCCCCTAAAGTCTTCTTCTTGGGAACCACGTGAGCTCTTGTCCCTACCTTGTTTAAGCAGACTAACTTGAACCTCTAGATTTGTTACTTTTGCTCCTTTGTTCATTCATTCGTTAAATAACTATAAATTTTCAGGGCAAGGCAGTGCAACTTTTAACAGCCTGATTCTTTACTGATCTTCCCTCCAGAAAAGCCTGGGCCTGAGTTGCCACAAAATTTGTGCCTGAGCTTTGCCTTTTTCGCTCTATAAAGCTGACATCCTAGTCTTCTAAGCCATTCCAGGAGGGTATCTGAACTGTTGGAGCCCTCTAGCAAAAACTGCACTCTTGCCTCCACAAAGAGTGTGCAGCCTGGTCCATTTGATATAGATGTCTATTTAAAAATCTCTACACAGCTGTGTAAGCCCCCCTTGATAATACATTTCGATCAACTTTCAACTAAGAAAGCTTTTCCTAGGGATCCCTGGGTGGCGCAGCGGTTTAGCGCCTGCCTTTGGCCCAGGGCGCGATCCTGGAGACACAGGATCAAATCCCACGTCAGGCTCCCGGTGCATGGAGCCTGCTTCTCCCTCTGCCTGTGTCTCTGCCTCTCTCTCTCTCTCTCTTTCTCTCTCTCTCTGTGACTATCATGAATAAATAAATAAAATCCTAAAAAAAAAAAAAAAAAGAAAGAAAGAAAGAAAGCTTTTCCTAATATCGAACTTGTATTCCTTGGCTGAAGGTTTTCTCTAAGGGTTCCAGTGCTTATACAATCAACACAGAAAAAACTTTACCGCCTTCAAGTTTGGAGGTTGCAGGATGTTCTGTTTGGCCTTTAAAAAAAAAAAAAAGAAGTCGAGCAGCCCGGGTGGCTCAGTGGTTTAGCGCCACCTTTCGCCCGGGATGTGATCTCAGAGACCCGGAATCAAGTCCCGCGTTGGGCTCCCTGCATGGAGCCTGCTTCTCTCTCTGCCTGTGTCTCTGCCTCTTTCTCTCTCTGTGTCTGTCATGAATAAATACATAAAATCTTAAAAAAAAAAAAAAAAGTCGTCTGGCCTTCTTTCCCACGGGGCAGCAATTGACTGTCTCCAGAGGACAGCTGTGCCCTCTGGAGGAGGCAGTTGCTCTCCAGCATGCTATAGCACTCCCATTCCCCCTACCCTACCCCTCTGAAGTCACTTAGTGCAGTACCTACTTGGCCCCAGAAAGTGCCTGCATTTACAGTCCCACCCTGTCCCAACTGTTGCAGTATCTGTGTACCTGAACCCTTCTCCTGTTTCTACACAGGCTATGTAGCCTTTAATCTCTCCTGATTTTTTTTTTTTTTTAACAAACCATTTTTGGGTCAGCTCCCAATCTTTCATATGTTGTTGTAGCTCTACTCACTAAAATAAGGATGTGGACATGCTGTGGGAGAATAACTCCCAGCTCTGAGCATCTGATCCCTAATACAGACCTCGATGGTCAGGCAACAGCTTGCACTGTCTACTCCAACTCCACCAGCTGTTCTGGTGTCTCTGGTCCTGTCTCCATTTGTGTTTATTCCTCCAAGTGAATGCATTTAATTCTTTTTTTTTTTTAATTTATTTATGATAGTCACACAGAGAGAGAGAGAGAGAGGCAGAGACATAGGCAGAGGGAGAAGCAGGCTCCATGCACTGGGAGCCCGACGTGGGATTCGATCCTGGGTCTCCAGGATCGCGCCCTGGGCCAAAGGCAGGCGCCAAACCGCTGTGCCACCCAGGGATCCCCTATTACCTTTTAAGCTTCATTTTGCCATTAAACTACTGAAGGAATCATGCGTAGGGATGGGGTAGGTGATGTGTCCAGCAGTCCTCAGCTTGATTTTGCCAAAAGCTTCTATCACTCAGGTAAGGGCAGCTAGAGATAAAATGTGTCCATGTGGGCTTCAGTGACTCTAATTAGAGAAGGGCCCACAGAAGTTTTCAGGATCACATACCAGTGAAGATCCGTGGTTGGGAAGGGGTCTGGGCTTTGGTTGAATGGAACAGGAGAGATGAGCTATCTCTCAAAGTAAACTTGGAGCAGTCTTGAAGGGAAAGTCTACAGGCCAGTTACAGAGACCAAGTCCCTTAAGAAGGAAGGGAAGATAGATCTTTAAAGTCCTCATCACAAGAAAAAAAAAAAAAAGTAACTGTAAGGTGATGGATGGTAACTAGACTTACTGTGGTGATCATTTCACAGTGCATACAGATGCCAAATCACCATGTGGTATACCTAATACTAATATAACATTGTATGTCAATTATAGCTCTATTTAAACAAAGAGAGAAAAGGAAAGGAAACCAGAATAAAAGTGGGTAGAACATGGAAATGGCTGATCTTTCCAGAGTAGTGAAATGGTCCTTTGTCACTAAGAGTGAACTCACTTCACGTTTCTCCATTGCTAGACTTAGACCAGTAACAATATCAGTACTGTCTAATATTTGGATGGAACATTTAATCCCCCCAAATCTGAAATTACCTTTCAGCTACCTGCCTGCCATTTTTCACAAAAAAACCCTCTCCTGAAAATAAAAGGCACATGTCTTCCCAGTCTCTGAGAAACAGGAGACCCAGCTCACTGGAGTGAAATGATTTACCTTAAGATAATAGACCAGAGGAACCCCAATCCCAGTCTCCAGCTGCCAGGAACCTTTGTTTTGTTGTTAAATGTCTGTCTTTACTATCTTTTCCTAGACCAAGTAAGTGTAATTGAATGCAGAAATAGCATATGGTCATTATGCTCTAGACTTAGATCCTAAAAGCTGAAACTTTTAATAAAATAAAACCAAAACAGCACATTCTCCTCTCCTTTATAATGATTCTTTACCTACTTAGAATCCAGATGCCCTGTCTTTGATTTTATTAATATCTCCCCTCTCTGCAAATAATGTTACAAGTCTGAAGTAATATGGACACTAGGATTAATTGGAGAGTATTATGATGCCATCCTATTGGAGCCACCCTAGGACAATGAGACTAACCTACAACAAGAAATACTTTCTGTCCCAGGCCAGCATGTGTGTGTCCATGTGTGTACACACACACACACACACACACACACACACACATAAAACAGTATATTCCCATCCTGCATGCATCTGGTGTTTTTTGTATTAAATTTTTCACAAATCTGGTTCCAGTGCTTCAAACTGATTTTACAACCCAGCAGTGTTTAAAGATGTTGCCTTAGAATTTATTTTCAGAGTTAAGGGGCCTTGATCTGTACATATTTTAATTATATAATTATTTTAATTATGTTTAACATTCTAAAATATGCTCATTTTCAAGACTTATCTTTATCTTGATTGACTCTCAGGGCAAGAGAAGTTATATTTTCATTCTTCAGTGTGATAGTAGTTTTAATCCAGTAATAAGGGGCTCATGCTTAAGTTCTTAGATGGAGCCAGCAAACACAGGAATGCAGCCCCTGGTGCTGACAGCGGGAATCCTTTTATTTTGTCTGTGCTGTCGGTTTCATTCAGGTATCCTTGAGACTTGAGGTGATAAGGAAGGTTGTGTCACTCTGGTCCTTTATGTTGCCCTCAACGTTAACTCACAACTGATGTGATTAGAAGCCGTGCAGTCCCCCACCCCCCATCCTGGACCTGTGGACCTGAGCCAGGTCTGTGCTGCTGCTGATCCCTCTGGGGCACTTGGCTTTTTTGCTCCGTCCCTACAATAAGCCTAGGTTGGATTTTCTCAGCTGTGGGCCTCTGAGCACATCCTGCTGTGCCTAGTCTTCCCCATCTTCCTGCCCTCATCCAGCCTGTCCTCAGCCCTCACTGCACTCCAGCGCCAGGAGTGCTCCGGAGGGACCAGGAGACCAGGGAAATCAGTGCTGTCTCTTGGATTTGTTCCTCTAGTGGCTTCTGCAAGGCCCCAGAGAAGAAACCATTTTACTATGATGCGGAGCCTACCCCAGACCCACTCAAAATAATGACTAGAATTTGGCCACTTTAGATGAACTCCTACAACTTGTCTTTGTGAGTCTTGAAACCTGGGTTCAACTAAATTGTTTTTTGTTTTTCAGAATTTCTAAAAAGTGACAGCTTGAGAAATAATTTGCATGTGTTTGAAAAGTGTAAATGGCATATGAAGAATTTAAGAAAGTTCTCTCTGGTAGTAGAGAACAGTAGAATATTCTGTATTTATGTGATTTTTTTTTTTTCCCCACAACTAAACCAATATTAATTTATCAGTATCATCAACTATCCAGTCGGTGTTCTAGTGTTTTTTACAGGTTTGTGTTTTTTTTTTCTGACACAGCCAGACTGTGCCAACACATTGCATTTGGTTTAGATGACCAGACAAGTCACTATCTAAACAAGGAAACATTTGACAATAAAAGGGAATTCTATTCATAGTTACACCAGGACAACAGGCATGAACCTGAATCATCATGGACAAATTGGGATGTCTGGTCACTCTACTTTTTTTTTAATTATTATTTTAAAAAATACATATAACATTAAATTTACCATCTTAACCAAGTTGAGTGTACAGTTCAGTAGTAGTCAGTATATTCACATTGTTGTGCACCAGCTCTCTGAAACTTTTTCATCTTGCAGAACTGAACTACTGTACCCATTTAACACCTATTTCCCCTTCCCCCTTGCCCTCAGTGACCACCTTTCCACTTTCTGTTTCTATCATTTTGACTACTTTCAATACTTTATATGAGCAGAATCATACAATATTGATTCTTTTGTGACGGCTCATTTCACTTAGCATAATGCCGTCAAAGTTCATCTATATCGTAGCATGTGTCAGGATTTCCCTCTTTTGAAAGGCTGCTTAATATTCAGTTGTATGTCTATGCCGTGTTTTGTCCATTATCTGTTGATGGATGTTTGGGTTCCTTCTGCCTCTTGGCCTATTATGAATAATGCTGCAGTGAACATGGGTGTGCCAGTATCTCTTCAAGATCCTGCTTTAAAAAAAAAAAAATCCAAAATCCTGCTTTCAATTCTTTTGGATATATAGTCAGAAGTAGGATTGCTGAATCATGTGGCAGTTTTCTTCATAACTTGTTGGGGAACCTCTATAGTATTTTCCAGAATGACAGCACCATTCTACACTCCCACCACCAGGCACAGGGTTCCAACTTTTCTGCAACCTTGCCAACACTTGTTATTTTCTGTTGTTTTGATACTAATCATACTGATGGGTCAGATGTGACTATTTCATTGTGGTTTTCAATTCCATTTCCCAAATGATTAATGATTCTGAGCATCTTTTCTTGTGTTTATTGGTCATTTGTATGTCTTCTTTGGAGAAATGTCTGCTCAAGTTCTTTCCCCATGTTTTCATTGGATCATTTTTGTTGTTGTTGTTGTGCAGTTGTAGAAGTTCTTTATATATTCTCGATATTAACCACTAATCAAATCTGTTTTTTCAATCATTTTCTGCCATTCTGTAGGTTGCCTTTTCACTCTGTTCATTTTTTTTCCTTTGACATGCAGTAGTTTTTAAGTTTGTTAGAGTCCTATTTGTCCATTTTTAACTTTGTCAACTAGGCTTCTGGTGCCGTCCAATAAATCATTGCCAAGTCCAATGTCCTGAAACTTTTGTGCCATGTTTTCTTCCAGGGATTTAATAGTCTTAGGTCTTGTGTTTTAAGTCTATAATCCACTTTGAATTGATTTTTGTCTGTGGTATAAAGCAAGGGTCCAAATTCATTCTTTTACATGTGTATATCCAGCTATCTGTATCTTTTTTTAAATCTGTAGAGACAAAAGCCTATCAGTTGCTGAAGCAGTCTACCCTTCAGGATAATATAAATCACACTGAAGACAGATTCCAAAAAGCAGATGTTTCTGTCTTACAGCTGTCAGGTAAGCGGGGCATATTCACTCAAAACCAGTGTCCAGGGGACCTAGGGTGGCAGTGAATGGTATGTTCAGGCAAGGGTTCATCCTTTGAAGGTTTCTGGAGATTGCTTTGTAACAAGCTGTCACCAGGTCAAAATAAACCAGTACTTTTTCTGTTCTTAATGAACGACAGATTGGCAGTCTTCCCTCCTGGATCTGTGCTGGCCCCCAGCATGGCAACGGTCCAAACAGACCCTCAGATTCTACTGGTATGTCATAATAGTAACTTGTCACTAAGTACCACTGGAGACACTGCCAAATTCCTTCTTTTTCCCACATCTTCCAGTTTCTTAATCATCAGTGGGAGCATCATGCTGGGCTACCTTCCTCTCCAGAATGTTGGGGGACTTGGGGTTCTTTAAAAGAAAATACTCTAAAAACCCAGTAAAGCTAAATTTTAAGCTTAAATGTAGTTCCTTCAACCTAGGATTTTTATTGTAACTGTAATTTTCTTTGTTCTCAGATATTCTGTTCCTGTATTTTTATTGATTTCAGTGGTTTTTCTCTTATTACACCTTTTTTTTTAGTATGAGTCACCTCAGCTCCTTTGTTAAAGTAAATACATTAAAGAATGCTTTAATGACTTTCTTATTTTTACATAAACCACCATGTTGCAATTTCACCTACTGGAATAAATAATTTTTTTTAATATCATGTAATTCCCAGTCCATATCTAGATTGCTCAATCATCTCATGAGATAGTTCTTTTTTTTCTTGAGGGACATACTTATGGTGCATTAAACTTAGCTTTCTGTCTTTGGAGAGCTATTTCCTAGATAGTATTAGTGTTCAAATCAGTTGCTGCAAAGTTCAGTATTTTAGGTGTTTTGAGGATTCACGGAGGCCTAGCATAGAGCCTGTTAAAGTCCTCAGAGAGTGGTGGTGGTGGTGATAGTCTGAACTCTGCAGATGTGAGACTTTGCAGTCTGCTGCCGTAGAAAGCAGGGCCTCTGCCTGGGTGGAGGTCTTTAGCACTTGGGAAGGATACAGCATGCGTGAGCCCTCACCTGGGCTTTTCATCACCTTCTGCACATTTAAGTCACAGAATTCAAGTCCAGAGGGATCTTAGAAAGTATTTAAAAAAAAAAAAAAAAAGAAAGAATTTATCTGACCCCTCATTTTACAAATGAGGCCCCAAGAGAGTGATGCTTCTCTCAGAGCAGTACAGCCAGTCAGCAAACACACCCGTTTGGAAGGTGACCACCAGTCTGTTTGTGGTAAGTGTATTTGCGATAGTTAATTGGACAGGCTCAAAAGATCAGTAAATTAGACAGGAAATTATAGTCCCTTGGATGTATATCAGACAATTTGGTACTGTTAATATAGTAATAATCAATATATTCATTTATTAACCTTTTCATAAGCAACAGGATAGGTTGTATCGTCAGGCACCCCTACATTCAATTTCCTCTCTCTACCCTCGAAATGACACTGTATGTTTTGCAAGATTCCAGATTTTCTAGCACTGAGATCACAGGACTTCTCATGGTCCTGGCTGTCATCACAGTTAGATGCTGCTTCTGATATTTTACCTTTGGTCACCATTACCTTTTCCTAGGGACTTCTCTGAGCTCCAAAGAAAAGCGGGGAAGTGGGCGGGGAGGGCAGAGGGAAATGGAAGCCACATACCCATGTTAGACCTCACAGCCTGGTTACAGGGTAGCAGGAGGGATGTGGGCCCTGAGCTCGGGAGCCACCCCTATGTCTAACTGTGGAAAAAGTGCAGACTTCAGTTACTTTTTGCATCAGATGTCTTAGGCTCTGTCTCTGGACCTGTCACCAAGGTAAGCTGCTTAAACCTCCTGCCTTTGTTTTCAAGAACTTGTCTTGTTAAGCATGTGGGAACTCTCTTCAGATGAATGTGGACACCTTGTTAAGTATCACTTGGCTGCAAAGGTCCTGTGAGGGGGAGCAGGTTACAGGTCAGAAATTCGGCCAGTGCCTTTCCCAGCGATGCCCATGCACCTCCATCTGTGACACCTGTGACCACCACTTTGGAATCAGATTGGTAGCTGACACATCCAAGGTGCCCAGGATACAGGGGTGGTCCGACCCCCTCCCCCCACCTGCAAGGAAGAGGTGGATTGTGTGTCTTCCCCATCAACCTTTCCAGATTGGTTAATGAGTGGCCTTGATAGCTTTCAATGGAGGTTCATTCTCCTCCACAAAATGGTAAAAAAGAGGATTCGACAGAGGGATCACTGTCATCCTGGGGAATCAGTGATTTCTGAGCCCTGGTTCCTAGCACCCATCATTTTGGTGATCTCTCAGTACTGTGTCCTCATGTTACAAGGTGAATTATCAGTGAGTGCCTAGTGCCAGGGGAGACACCCATGTGTGTACACGTGTGTCTTGGTCATTTAAACTAGAGCTCCTTGAGTGATTTTTACTTTTTGTGACTGCTGTGTGTCACAGGACCACCCCCCCCCCCCCCCGACACACACACACACACACACACACTTCCTTTCAGTATTCTGCCAACATGTAGTTCCTGGCCTCAGAAGCTCCCTTGCCTGCTGTGGCTTGAACAGCATCTTCCCCGTCGACATTTGTTTCACCAAAGTTATTGTGCGGCTGCTGCTCCATTCAGCGCAGTCCTTCACTGCGTGGTGGCCAGCACTCACTCTCTACGTTTGTGCTTATCACAGGTTTGAACATTAGCAGCGGGACATTCAAGACAAAGACAACTAACAAAATTGCTTCAGAGGCTAGTTTTTCATCGAGTGAAGAAAGTCCTTTGTCAAGGTAAAGTCGTGAAAGCCTTTCTGAACAGTGGCGACAAGAAGAGAAATGTCACTCTGTTAATGAATGAAACTCTGGCTGCATATTATTTTGTTGTTGTGACTCGAGGGAAGGTTAGGGTTTGGGTTTTTGTTGATCTGAAATAACAGTCGAAACTTCAGTCTACCTTTGAAAATATTTGCACCAGAGCCAAGCATTGTTTTGCAGCTGTTGTTTCGTTGGTTTAAGACTCAATTGACACCTCAGTGAACCACAAATTAGCGGCTACAGCTGCTCGCAGTAGGGCTGCTTAGAGACCACATAATGGAGTGTGTCGGAAAAGGGCAGAGAGAAAACCTCGGGCCTTAAAAGAAATAAAGTGGCCTGTTTCTTCTTCCTGAGGCGGCTGACATGTATACTGGCAATTGCTGGGGACTTGTTTTTGTATTCCTCTTTTTCACCAAGCCTTTGGGCCAGGTTACCCTTTCCTTTCCTGCTTCTTCCCTGCTTATTGTCCATAAAGAACAAAATTCATCCTTTCACATTTGGGGAACTGTAGCCCTTCTCATAACTTTTCCAGACAACAATAAGTGAGCTGGCCAGTTGTGTGCTGGATTTGTCACTGACATGAAATACTGACGGGGCAGTGGCGTTGGGT